>NC_057721.1:75109938-75173866 GCF_004010195.1 Chiloscyllium plagiosum
GGAAGTAACAAAGAAGATTGATGAGGGCAGAGTAGTAGATGTGATCTATGTGGACTTCAGTAAGGCGTTTGACAAGGCTCCCCATGGGAGACTGATTAGCAAGGTTAGATCTCATGGAATACAGGGAGAACGAGCCATTTGGATACAGAACTGGCTCAAAGGTAGAAGACAGAGGGCGGTGGTTGAGGGTTGTTTTTCAGACTGGAGACCTGTGACCAGTAGAGTGCCACGAGGATCGATGCTGGGTCCTCTAATTTTTGTCATTTACATAAATGATTTGGATGTGAGCATAAGGTACAATTAGTAAGTTTGCAGATGACACCAAAATTGGAGGTGTAGTGGACAGCGAAGAGGCTTACCTCAGATTACAACAGGATCTGGATCAGATGGGCCAATGGGCTGAGAAGTGGCAGATAGAGTTTAATTCAGATTAATGCAATGTGCTGCATTTTGGGAAAGCAAATCTTAGTCGGGTTAATAGACTTAATGGTAAGGTCCTAGGAAGTGTTGCTGAACAAAGAGACCTTGGAGTGCAGGTTCATAGCTCCTTGAAAGTGGGGTCACAGGTAGATGAGATAGTGAAGAAGGCATTTGGTATGCTTTCCTTTATTGGTCAGAGTATTGAATACAGGAGTTGGGAGGTCATGTTGCGGCTGTACAGAACATTGGCTAGGCCACTGTTGGAATATTGCGTGCAATTCTGGTCTCCTTCCTATCGGAAAGATGTTGTGAAATTTGAAACGGTTCATAAAAGATTGACAAGGATGTTGCCAGGGTTGGAGGATTTGAGCTATAGGGAGAGGCTGAACAGGCTGGGGCTGTTTTCCCTGGAATGTCGGAGGCTGAGGGATGACCTTATAGAGGTTTACCAAATTGTGAGGGGCATGGATAGGGTAAATAGGCAAAATCTTTTCCCTGGATTGTAGAGTCCAGAACTAGAGGGCATAGGTTTAGTGTGAGAGGGGAAAGATATAAAAGATACCTAAGGGGCAACTCTTTCACACAGAGGGTGGTACGGGTATGGATTGAGCTTCCAGATGAAGTGGTGGAGGCTGGTACAACTGCAAAATTTAAGAGGCATTTGGATTGGTATATGAATAGGAAGGGTTTGGAGGGATAAGGACCAGGTGCTGACAGGTGGGACTAGATTGGGTTGGGATACCTGGTCGACATGGACAGGTTGGACCAAAGGGTCTGTTTCCATGCTGTACATCTCTATGACTCTTTGACTCAAATGCAAATAGTCCCAGGCCTTCATCCAGTGGGATCCTGCAGCAAGGAATCTTTACTGGACCACTATCTTCACTTACAGTCCTGTAGCTCACCAGGTCACCGAATGTTAACATCACCTTTTCTGAAAGTCCTACCATATTTGGTGAGAGTAGAAACCGATTGCCTCCACTGGACCTAATGCTATTGCCAATGCCATCGCTCATGCCAATCTTGTAAGGAAGTATGAGATGTCTCTCCCAATCGGTCCAGTGACTATATCAATCATCTCTGGGCATTTTTGGTTGGAGATAAACATCAATTGGAGATCTCTCCTTCCACAGTGATCAGGGCCACTCCAAGAGTTATACCAAGTGAGAGCTGTGCTGCATGTGACACATGATGCTCTAGAATGACCTGATATTGAATGGTTGGAGACAGATGACATGAGCCTTCAAGAGTAGAAATGGCGTGGGTAGGTATCAAAATCCAATAGTACATGCTATTAGACATGCCAGCTCCAGGGACATAGAAACCATATGCTCACCTTTGGTTTGCTAGTACTCAAACCCTGTTTTAAATGTGTCAGACTATCATAGTACTCAAAAACTCCTGTCAATACCTCAAAGGCTCACTGCAAACATTCTTGAACATCTGTACCTCTCCCGAATATTAGTGAACAGGTTTTTCACATAGATATTCCATAACAAACACTGCGTGCTCATTCAGGTTTAGGCCCCAGATGCCATAATCAGCTGCATCTTGTTAATCCAATCTTCAACTGTTGGACTGTTCAGTATTTCTTAAAGTTGTCCAGTTTCCTTATCATTGACAAATAGAATATCTGATATGGAGCACCACCTCCTCCTTCTATAGTGTCAAGAGAATGCACATGGGGAAACATGTATGACATTTGGACAAACAGAGTTAAGAAGATTTGGGTTTTCATAATGTTTCAATTCTTCCTGCCAACATCCACAGCAGCTTCAGCCTCCCTCATGGACATGGAGAGTTTCAACTTCTCTACCATTTGCTCCATCTCATTCAGGCATGTTGCAATCTCATCCAAAAGGCCTTGATGACTGTGCAGTGGAATCCTGCTAACTGTGCTGGAAATGTAAAATGCTATTTGAACATACAGATAACCCAAAGATCATGTCAGGCCCCAGATGCCATAATCAGCTGCATCTTGTTAATCCAATCTTTAACTGTTGGACTGTTCAGTATTTCTTAAAGTTGTCCAGTTTCCTTATCATTGACAAATAGAATATCTGATATGGAGCACCACCTCCTCCTTCTATAGTGTCAAGAGAATACACATGGGGAAACCCATGACTGGGTTTTCGTAATGTTTCAATTCTTCCTGCCAACATCCACAGCAGCTTCAGCCTCCCTCATGGACATTGAGAGTTTCAACTTCTCTACCATTTGCTCCACCTCATTCAGGCATGTTGCAATCTCATCCAAAAGGCCTTGATGACTGTGCAGTGGAATCCTGCTAACTGTGCTGGAAATGTAAAATGCTATTTGAACATACAGATAACCCAAAGATCATGAAGCAAGGATTCTGTACTCCACTGGCATCAGGTCATCACAAACAGGATGCAAATTTAATGATAAAGAAGGAATTATTTCCTTGATCTCTATGGAATGGATTATATTAGGTTGGGGAATTCCTTTGTCAGCCTCCTCTCTATTCCCATTAGCCATCTCGCCACCAAAGACACTTTTCCTTTTTTCAACTGTTCAGTTGCTCAAGTTACTCTCCTTCACTGTTGGCACCTGGTGCCAGAGGTCCTGATACACACTGAACTTGTAAAAGAATAATGAGATGACAATAATCTTCAGGAAGAAATTCGTTAAGAAGAAATTAAATGCAGTACTTCAGGAAACTGCAACTTACCACAGATGCTGGAAATCTGAAATAAAAACAGAAATTGCTGAAAAAATTCAGTAGGTCTCACAACATCAGTAGAGAGATACTGAGCTAATGTTTCAAGTCCAATATCACTCTTTGAAACTAAATTCCAAAGAAGTTATATAGATCAAAGTATAGCGACTGCCAGACCTGCTGAATATTAAGTTCCCTGCACTTTGTGTTTCTTTTTAAATATTCCAGGTATGTTCTCGCAAAAACTCTATGTCATTCAACCAAATCTTCTTAACTCTGTTTGTCCAAATGTCATACAATAAAACAACACATTATTTGTCTTCCCAATTGCTTGGTGGATATAATGTGTCAATCTTCTGTTCATTTACGAGGTCTTTCAAATATCTTTTGAATATCAAAGTTTGTTAACTTTCTTCTCTGTTAAAATTTGTCTGTTTTATCCACTTTGCAATCAAAATGGATGATTTTGCATTTTCTCACTGGATATTGTATCTGGTATTTTCTTTACACTTGCTTAGGTACTCTATGTTTCTTTCTATCCTCCTCATGCCAAACTTCCCAATCTAGCTCCTGATCTTACAACGTGTGTTCAATTTGCAAATCTTGAATCGTAGACATAATATTGTGTCTTTTTTTTCCCCGGAGAATAGTGACTGTTGTAATGTGTGTGAGCCTGTTGGATGCAGATTGCTTGCTTGTCATCAATAAGGAGCTAAATTCTCTCTAAACTCGCGAAGCAATTAAATCATATTGAAGGCAAGTGTCTTGGGGTGACACTTGGTCTACATGGTTTTAATATTAAGAGATCAAAGAGAAATCTTCCAGAGTATATTGTTTCTTAATTGCCTCTGGGTGAGTGTATTCAAGACAATGATAGATGGGTTCTTGATTAGTAAAGAGGTCAACGTTTACGGGGAGAAGGTAGGACAATTAGGTTGACAAATATATCAGTCATGATCGAAAGGCGGAGTAGACTTGATGGGCCAAATGCCTTAATTTAGCTCCAATCTCTTATGGTCTTGTGGTCTGATGGTTCTAGGTGCACACCAGAAATTCTTATGCATGGCATAGCTTTTAGTGTTTCTTTCCCACAATGTTAGATTTGTTGCTATACCAGTGGTGCGGAACTCAAAGAAAGTCTCCACCTTGACTATTGTGAAATAGATGATCAATTTATATATATATTCACTCTGAATTGATCAGTGTTGAAGATCTACCCACGGCAAGCAATATTACAGGAATGATAGAAATCTTTTTCTTTCA
This sequence comes from Chiloscyllium plagiosum, assembly GCF_004010195.1. Lineage (NCBI taxonomy): Eukaryota > Metazoa > Chordata > Chondrichthyes > Orectolobiformes > Hemiscylliidae > Chiloscyllium > Chiloscyllium plagiosum. The sequence goes on from NC_057721.1 coordinate 75,114,302, forward strand.
TTTCATTCCCCCAGACTTAACAATCTGTGAAAATAAAAGGGTCCAAGTAAATTGCTTCGAGAGCATGATTTTTACACTGTCAGTCTTAGTGGACAGGGCTGTTATTAAGAAGGAGAAACTCAGTTTTTTTTATATATTTTCATGAATTACAGTTTCTGAAGAGATGCTTTCTTTCGCCAGAGGCAGTGTCCCTCAGGGTGCTGTGGTGCGTTTGAACGATTGCAATAAGTAAGGCGTACAGAAGGGGAGTATGTATAACCTGTCGAAATGATAATGAAAGTATTTTCTCACTCACAAGCCTGCCTTCTCTTAGATTCTTTTCCCCATGCAACCCATAACGAAGGTGCCATCACGGACAAGAATGAAATATTTAAAGAGCTTCAGCTCTTCATCCATTTTCACTGCCTGCTGACTCTGCACATCAGAGAAAATAAATTGCAGGATGAATACACAACATTACTGAGCACATTTGTGGATTTCACAAAGGACATGTAAGTTCCAGGCTGGCAGCTGGGGACAAACATTTCAAGTCTGAATATGAAGATAATAGCCCACTGAATTACTGTTGACTTGTCTCTTTCCCTTTCTAATGTAGATTGGTGGATCTGAGTAAAGTACAGAGATGAAATGAGGTCTTTATAAACATGATGATCATCATCTGAGCGGGTAACGATCAAGAAGGGCAGCTATCCTTAATCATGTCTCTTTGGATAAAAGAGGCAGGCAAATTTTAATAATCAACTAAATAGATGGCAGAGAATTGAATGAACATTTTGAAAAAAAAAGCAAAGATGAAAACTATATAAAAAAACACGTTTTCAGTATGTTTGGTTGAAAAATAGAAGGTAAATGAATGAAGCAATAGTATTATAATATTCAGAATGTGTATGAAAGGTTATATTGTTTAATCTGAAGTGTTAACTTTCAACAATTCCATATTTAAGGAGGTCATCAGTGATTTGCATATTCAGACTCTCCCTGACTGCTTTCATTGAATTTTTTATTTACAATAAATTCTCCCATACAGATTTAGCTGAGTCTGTCTCTTTGCTGTGTTTGATTTCATTCTTCTGAATCTAAATTTTAATCACCTAGTCAGAACTGCAGCTACTGTTTATAGTGACTGTTCTGTTATGTCTCACGGCATGTCAGTATACCTTTAACAGACATGGTCATGATATTATGACCTGAGGATAGAAAGGTTCATACACCACCTTACCTCCAATCACTTCTAGCATGATACCCGACCGGCAAGATCCTGTTCTAATGCAGCTTCGTAACTTAAAGTCAGTCCAATGACTGCGGCAATGTTAGTTCATGATAGTTAGTTGGGAGAAATGTCAGCCAAGCTTTTAGTATAATAATATCTACCCCTAGTTTCTTAATTTGGAGAAACAACATAAACATTGATGTGGATTAGTGGTGCTGGAAGAGCACAGCAATTCAGGCAGCATCCGAGGACAGGCAAAATCGACGTTTCGGGCATAATATCTACCCCTAGTTTCTTAATTTGGAGAAACAACATAAACATTGATGTGTCATTTCAAAATACCTCATTAGAGATAAATTCACGTGAGCTACTCCTGTCAAGTGATCAGATCCTGTGGTATACCATTCACAACTACCTTATTCCATCCTCGATTATTCACTGTGGTCTGTGTGACATCACTCTGAGGGAGTTTTCATTCAGCTATAGTTAGATTGATCCCTCTTTCTGCACTTTGCCCTTCAGCAGAGATCTCAATAACTTTCCAGCTCTGGTCAAATGGCTGAAATACACACATTTTCTTTGCTGGATAACATTTAGACTTCTTTTGGTTCTTGAAAACCTTCATTAATGTCTTATGGTCTGATTATATCACTTAAACCTAGGTTTTAGCAACAACCTTTTAAAAGCTTCTATTTATTTCCATAGAACTTCCAAGATTCTGAAGGGTATAAGAAAGTACAGCATTTTACGAGATTCTTTTATGAGCTTGAGTTTTCTTTTTTTATTTTAATTTCTTTAATTTTAACTTTCCTACTTTTTTTCTTTTTTCATTTTCACAGAAGTCCTCTGGCTTTCTCTATACCTTTTCTAACTTCACCATCCTAACTGCCATCTTCTGTTGTCACCTGCCTCAATAGATTAAACTTATCTCTTTGTTCCAGCATGCCATTTTCCTATTCAAAACGTCTTCTTAATTTTCAATCTGTGTCGTAGCCTTGACCTCAACCAGTGCTCCAAACAAGTTAATCTCTCAGCCGGTTGTCCTGTGTAAAAGGAACTGCTACAAGGAAAGTTTAGATCAACTAATCTGAAAATTGTTTCCCAAAGTTATCTGAAGCCAAATGAAAGAATACTATTAATGATTTCTCTTTGTCCTGGATTAACAGTAATTATTGACCTTCACCCATTAGGATGAAAGCATGTTATTTTATATGTAGTAAGTATAGGAGTTGGAAGGTCATGTTGTGACTGTTAAGGACATTAGTTAAGCCACTTTTGGAATACTGCGTGCAATTCCAATCTCCCTGCTATAGGAAGGGTGTTGTGAAACTTGAAAGGGTTCAGAAAAGATTTACAAGGATGAGACCAAAGTTGGAGGGCTTGAGCTATAGGGAGATGCTGAAAAGACTGTGGCTATTTTCCCTAGAGTGTTGGAGGCTGAGGGGTGATCTTATCGAGGTTCATAAAATCCTGAGGGGCATGGACAAGGTAAATAGACAAGGTCTTTTCCCTGGGGTGGGAGAATCCAAAACTAGAGGGCATAGGTTTAAGGTGAAAGGGGAAAGAAATAAAAGGGACCAAAGGGGCAACATTTTCACCGCAGAGGGGGATGCTTGTATGGAATGACCTGCCAGAGGAAGTGGTGGAGGCTGGTACAATTACAACATTAAAAGGCATCTAGATGGGTACATGGACAGTAAGAGATCAGAGTGATACTGGAAAAGCACAGCCGGTCAGGCAGCATCTGAGGAGCAGGAAAATCGACGTTTCGGGCAAAAGCCCTTCATCAGGAATCGAGGCAGGGACCTTCCAGGCTCTCCACCTTGCAGGCTCCCTGCCTTGATTCCTGATGAAGGGCTTTTGCCCGAAACATAGATTTTCCTGCTCCTCAGATGCTGCCTGACCGGCTGGGCTTTTCAAATACCACTCGGATCTCTACTCTGGTTTCCAGCATCTGCAGTCCCCACCTTTGCCCACATGGACAGTAAGGTTTAGAAGGATATGGGCAAAGTGCTGCCAAGTAGAATTAGACTTATTTCAGATGTCTAGTCGGAATGGATGAGTTGGATTGAAGGGTCTCTTTCCGTGCTGTACATCTCTATGACTCTATGACCACATACCAGTATAGTTTATTTATTAAGTTGAATTATAAGGTAGCCTTCATATATCAAAAAAGCTAACTGTTATTTTTGTGGAAGGACACCAATCTATTCAGAGCAAGGGATTTGTATGGAATATTATACAATTATAATAATATACTACAATATAATTATTCAAAGTTACATGTTATGTTCAAAATTTTGCCCGATGGATGAGCAATTATATGTCCCTTTTTATTCGTTTAAGGGTCGTGTGTATCTCTGATTGGGCCAGCATTTTATAGCGTATCCTTAATTGCCCAGAGGACAGTTAACAGTTAACCACATTGCTGAGTCACATGCAGGCCAGACCACAGAAAGATAACAGATTTCCTTCCTTAAAGGACATTAGTGAACCAAATGGACTTTTACAACGGTCAACAATGGATGCCTTATCCTTGTTAGCTTTTGAATAGCTTTTGCAGGCAGTGGAGATCATTTCAATTTCAGGCTGCTGAGGGACAGACTGCTCAGCTGATCTCTCCACCTTTCTGAAGCACCTTTGTTATTATTTCCGTGGAAACCTGATTATCCTCTCAAACCTCTTTCTGAGCAAGTGAAAGATATTTCAAATAAAAAGGATGCAACAGAAATGTACCCACAAGCACTTAGATTACCTTCTGCACAAATGTGAGACCACATGAAGCCTGCCATCTTTGTTCATCTTTAAAAAGCTATGTTCCACAGAAGACAACTAAGAAACATTAAGCAGTATTTTGTGTTCCACTGCAGGTGGATTTGCTGGTTGGCATGATCTATAAACCTTTATGTTTGCCTTCCTGCCACATTCCTGCTATGTTGCTCTTGATGGGGATACAAAGGAGGTTCAGAAGAATGATGCTGAGGGTGAAGGGCTTGTCATATGAGGAGCAGTTGAGGTCTCCGGATCTTTACTCAGTGGAGTTCAGAAGGATATGGAGGGATCTGATTGAAGCTCACAGAACATGGTAGGTGTAAAGTGCTGCACTTTGGGAGATCAAATGTTAAGGAAAAGTGTACAGTTAATGACAGGACCTTTAACAGCATTGATACGCAGTGAGATCTTGAGTCCATTGTTCCCCGAAAGTGGCCACTCAAGCAGATAGGGTGGTTAGGAAGGCATATGGCATGCTTGCCTTTATTGGTCAGGGGATTGAGTACAATAGTCAGAATGTCATGCTGCAGCTTTATAATTTTTGGTTAGGCTACACTTAGAGTATTGAATTCAGTTCTGGTCTCCACATTACAGGAAAGATGTAGAGGCTTTGGAGAGGGTGCAGAAAAGGTTTGCCAGCATGCTGCCTGGATTAGAGGGTATGAGCTCTCAGGAGAGACTAGAAAAATTCAGATTGTTTTCTCTGGAGCAGCAGAGGCTGAGGGGAGACCTGACAGAAATCTATAAAATTATGAGATCCGTAGATAGGGTTAACGGTCAGAATCTTTTTCCCAGAGTTGAAATGTCTAATACTAGAGGGCATGCATTTAAGATGAAGGGGGAAAGTTCAAAGGAGGTGTGAGGGGCACGGTTTTTACACAGAGACTGGTAGGAGTCTGGAACACATTGCCAGGGGTGGTGGTGGAGACAGTAAGAATGCGGGCATTTAAGGGACTTTTAAATAAGCACATGAATGTGCGAGGAATGGAAGGATATGGACCAAACACAGGCAGAAGGGATTGGTTTAATTTGATTTCATATTCAGCACAATATCATGGGCTGAAGCACCCATTCCTGAGCTGTACTATTCTATATTCTATAGAAAGTCCGGGAGAGAGTGAATGTGGAAAAGGTGTTTTCATGAGTAGGAGAGACTAGGACCTGAAGTGTGTGGGCCTGTGAATGGATGAGTGGTTGTGAAAGGGGGTGAGCTCATGAGTCAGGGGATGAGGCACTGAGTGAGTGAGATGGTAAATGGGACAGTGGATGAGTGAATCTCCTGTTGTGAGAGTGAGTCGGAGGCTGAATGGGTTGATGATTGAGTGGGCAAGTGAGGACACAGTCATTGGCTGACTGGGTGGGTGGGAGAATGAGTGATTGTGTGAATATTTGGATGAGTGTCTGTGTGAGCTGTTGCTGGAAAGGATGAGTGTTTGAGCATTTGAGTGATTGTATGAGTGAGACCAAGTTGAGTGGGTCACGGAGTGCATAGTGAGTGCATTAGTGAGGGAGTAGGAAAGTGAGTGAGTGAGTGTGAGTGAATGGATGTATGAGTGAGTGGGTGGGTGAGGGGATGAGTAGATATGCATGGGAACATGGATGGGGGAGTGGACAGATAGTGAGTATGTGGATAGATACGTGCCTGTCTTTTCGCCAATTTCCCAAAATATGTTTTTGGCCAATGCAAGCCCTAATGCTTTGGGACTTCAGTCTGGTGGGAAATGGCTTCCTTGTACCTCAAAGCTTAATGATGGGTGACTGTCTGCAGGGTTGCCACTTCCAAATGTTCAACACCCAAAGCAATTGGATGGCACCAACACAATGAGTAGGTGCTGGCAAACTGGAATGCACCAATAAATCCTGAGTCCTTGGTCCATTGCTTCAGATGGAAATTTTGATAAAAAAAATAGGAAATTCTCACAGATTTCTAGTTAAATTCCCTCAATAACAAAAAAAAACACTCATTGATCGCACTATTATGTGTAAGATAATGTTAGCACGCTGTGTTCTTTCTGCACAACAGACACTGGAGTTAAGAGTAACGCAGTCTTGTGGCATGTGTGTTAACATTGTATTACAGTGCAGACTACATATTTATTGACTACTGTATTGGTGAAAACATCTTTTTGAATGTAATTACGTATTTATTTTCAACAATGTCCACACATTCTATAGTTTCTGAAGTTGGTTGTTTGCTCTCTTCTTTGACTGATAAAAATGGTTGTGAACATGTACGATTATATAGTACAGGAGGGGACTATTTCACCCATCTATGGTGTCCCAGTTCTCTAAAAGAGATATTTAATTAGCATGATTCATTCCCCCATAGCTGATGACAGCAATGATTATTTTCAAATTCTAATTTATTTGAATCCAATTTACTGTGAATGATAGTCCACCTTTTGATCATTCATTGCCTGAGGGGAATTACCAGGATGGATACAGGATGTGAGAGAGATGTGAACGGGAGACGCCATTTGAAAATAAGGTTTCCTGCATGTACTACTGAGATAAAAAGAATTTATTTACCTCAGATGGTCATGAGCCTTTGGAATGTTCTTTCCCAGGGCACAGTGGAAGCAGGGTCATTGAATATTTTTAAGGCTTTATTAGACAAGGGAATCAAAGCTCATAAGGGTAGAAGGAATGTAGAGTTGCAACTATACTCAACCTTATTCGCAGAACAGGCTTTAGGGGCTGAATGGCCTTCTCCTGCTCCTAATGCATAGGCACAAATTCTCGCCAGCTAATAATTATTCTCTAATTGCTTTTCAGTGGCTTTTCAATTCCTTACATATTCTTATTATGATGTTTTGTAGCCTTTAGGTTGTACCATGTTATATAACTTTTACCTTGTTACTTTTCCGTTATTTCTCAAGGCAATGGTTCCTTTTGACAGTTCTTCAGCATTGTCACAACAATTTACAGTTCATCATGAAGTTATTTTTGCGTTGTGCGTTTGATTGCAGTAAAGGCATACACAGCAAGCGTGTCCTTCACTATCAACGTACAGGCAGTCCCTGGGTTGTGAACAGGTTCCATTCTGGAGTCTGTTTGCAAGTTGATTTGTATGCAAGTCAGAAGGCAATGCTGGGCAATGTAAAACACCTATTCGTAAGTCCAGGAAATGTTTACATGTTTAAAATTACAAACATTCTTTGAATTGCGTTCATGACTAGGAGCAGTGGTAGGTCAGACGTTTCTAAATAAGGGTCCCCTGTACTGCAGTGCAGTATACGCTAGCTACAACTTGGGAAAGCAAAGCTTAGCAGGACTTATACACTTATACAAGGTCTCAGGGAGTGTTGCTAAGCAAAGAGACCTTGGAGTGCAGGTTCATAGCTCTTTGAAAGTGGAGTCACAGGTAGATAGGATAGTAAAGTAGGAGTTTTATATGCTTTCTTTTATTGGTCAGAGTATTGAGTACAGGAGTTGGGAGGTCATGTTGCGGCTGGACAGGACATTGGTTAGGCAACTGTTGAGAATATTGCATGCAATTCTGGTCTCCTTCCTATCGGAAAGATGTTTTGAAACTTGAAAGGGTTCAGAAAAGATTTACAAGGATGTTACCAGGATTGGAGGATCTGAGCTACAGGGAGAGGCTGATCAGGCTGGGGCTGTTTTTCCTGGAGCGGCGGAGGCTGAGGGGTGACCTTATAGAGGCTTACAAAATTATGAGGGGCATGGATAGGATAAATAGACAAAATCTTTTCCCTGGGTCATAGAGTCTAGAACTAGAGGACATAGGTTTAGGGTGAGAAGGGAAAGATATAAAAGAGACCTAAGGGGCAACTTTTTCACACAGAGAGTGGTATGTGTATGGAATGAGCCGCCAGATAAAGTGGTGGAGGATGGTACGGTTGCAACATTTAAGAGGCATTTGGATGGGTATATGAATAGGAAGGGTTTGGAGGATATGGGCCGGGTACTGGCAGGTGGGAATAGATTGGGTTGGGACATCTGGTCAGCTTGGACAGGTTGGATCGAAGGGTCTGTTTCCGTGCTGTACATCTCTATGACTCTATGAATCTACAAATGAGAAAAACAGCAACACCTTTGTTATGATCCCAGCTGATGTTAAAAACGAACAAGTCAGATGTCACAGTGAGAACTGGCTTGATCAACCAAAAGTTTTGTTTTGTCAATTTGGTTCTCATGATGGTCAATCACTAAACATAGCCACGAAAGGCTACCGTTGGCAATAGCAATGACAAAAGAACATCAAAGTTTATTGTACACAAAAGGAAAGAAACAAACAAAAAAATGTTATACTATACGTGAACTATATGAAACAGTCTTCTACCGATGGTGCCTGCATCCCAGGTGTGAATAGAAACAAAATCTTATTTAAAATCATCAATATATAGAATCAGGTTGAGTAGAGATTTGAAATGCCAAAGAAAGGCCATCATCATTGGGAATGCTATATTGGCTCGCTTACATTAGATGCAGTTCAGGACAGATTAAAAATAAAGAAATAAGGAGATGTTGCAAGAAAGAAATTCCAGTGACTGAGGGAGATTTTAATGTTCATTTGACAAAAATGGGTTGAAGGATGAGTTTATCGAGTTTATTTGAATTAAATTATTGGAAAAATATGTTCTGGCACCAACCAGGATCTGGCTATTTAGGACCTGTTAATTTGAAATGAGACAGAATCAATGATTGAACATGGTGAAATATTCTCTTGATAAGAGTAAACTTAAAATAATGGAATTTCATGTACAGTTTGAGAGAGAGGAGTTTGGGTCTGAAACCGGTGTTTTAAAGCAAAGTGAAGAATTTGGAGACAGTGTATGCAAAAGTGGGCATGGGAAAATAGTTTAAAATGGAAGGCAGTATAGAAAGTACTGGGAAACAATAAGGAGCTCATCTCACTCAACAAGTGCATATCCATTGAAAAAGAGTGCAGTAAAGAAGGATACAACATGACTTAAACGTTGCAGATGACCATTTTACAGCATACAACAGATCATTAATTCTGTGCTGTGACACAATCATAATGCAATGCCAATAGGCAAGCTTAGCTTGAATTCCTGAAATCATCTTCCTGTTGTACACCAGTGGTCCAACAGTGGCAGGACTAGCAGTATACACTGAGCTCAGCATTGTAACCATTCATGAGATTCAAACCATGGTGAGAAGAATGAAAGACCCACAGGGCTTTCCTCTTCATAGACGGAAGAGAATGAGATGGATACACCATTAGTGAGCAGGTGGAGAACTAACTGAACTATGCACCAGATGTAGACAGTGAGTCAGAAATCCAGTCATAAATACCTGGATGTCAGTAAAGGTTTCTAAGGTGCAGCTCAGTTTGTATGAAGGCATTATTAATCATAGTGTTGCATTGCAAAGGAACGGAAGCCAATTCTCACCAATGTATGACACCCAATCATTCATACAGACAGCAAGGATGAAAGCTCCATTGACAATGATTATGCACTGATGCTAAATAACAGCAAGCAGCAGTAAGAGAACCACATTGTCAGCAAAAGCAATCAAGAACAACATGTCTCTCTTCAGATGGGTATACAATCACCATATCAGAGGAAATCATCAAACCTTCAAAATATTATGCCAAAACCTGAAGTAATTCTTTTGTTAACTATTTTTGACATGTCTGTTTTAGTTCTTATTTGTTCACAGGATGTAAGTGTTGCCAGCAAGGCCAGTAGTTACTGCTCTTCCCTAATTTCCCAGAGGGCAGCTAAGGGTCAATTGCATTGTAGTGGGTCTAGAGTCACACATTGGCTGGACCAGGTAAGGTTGGTGGAATTCTTTCCCCAAAGGGCACAAGATTTATTTTTTGTTATATGGCAATTGGCAGTAGTTGCATGTTCACCATTAGAGTAGATAATTTTTAGATTCCAGATTTTTATTTGAATTCAAATTTCACCATTTTCTATGGTGGGCTTTCAACCCCTGTCTCCAGAGCATTAACTTGGAGTTTTGGAGTTACTAGTCTAGTAACATTGCCACTATATTACTGCCTTCTCAATTGCTGAATTTACAATACATGATTATACAAAATGATATATGTCTGTTTGGGGTTTATTTTCTTTGTAAAAAGGTCAGGGGGCGTGAGGAGAGGGATGTTGTGCTATTGCTGTAAAGCTATCAGTTTCCATCTTACTGAGCTCTAACCTCTTATTGACTGTCATGTTGAGATAAACATGCTAGAAACATCTAATTTGCTTAGCTTGAACACAAACACATAAATACAAGCCAAAAAAAAAGGAAAAACTAATAGAATGCATCGTATAGTATTAAAGGAAGTGGATCTAGTGTCAGCGGATGCATTGTCTATAATGTTCCAAAATCCCTATATTCTGGGACATCTCACTGGGTCAAATTTAACTTCACTATTCAAGGCAAAAGGGCATCACAAAGAAGGAAACCATTGGCTCGTTAGTCTGATATTTGACATTGAAAAATGACAGAATTGATTATTAAAGAGGTAGAAGTCTGAATGCAAAAAGTCACAATCCAATCAAGCAGTGTCAACGTGGTTTCATGAAAGAAAAATTGCATTTGACAAAATTGTTAGTTAACTGGGACAAAATAACCTCTTAAAGTGACAGCATTGCTAAACTAGGACAATGTTGGTTTTTATGCTGGTTTTATGTTCTTCTGCATTTTCCTAGCTACCCTCAGTTCTGAGAAAGGGTCACTGGATCTGAAACATTATCTCTGATTTCTCTCCAGCGATGCTGCCAGACCTGCTGAGCTTCTCTAGCAATTTCTGTTTTTGTTTTAGATTGCCAACTTCCGCAGTTCTTTCATGTGTTATTTTATGTCAATCTTTATGATGGAAGATGTTTTGAATGCCCTATTAATAGTGAAGAATATGGGACAGGAATTAAGTACCATCACCATTGCTAGAGATGTAGTATTAGACAAACCCATGGGGATATGGGTAGATAACTCCCCTGGTCCTAATGACTTGCATCTAAGAATCTTAAAAGCGGTAGCTATTGTAACAATATTATGGCTTTAAGAACTGTATTTTGTCCTTTTTTTTAATGAAGAAAGTTGAGACAGCCGTATCAAGCAGGGTGCTCCAAAGTCAATAAAGCAAACAGCTTGAGAGGCCTTGGATTTTTGTTTAAAGTTGGTACAATAGAAACAGCCTGAATGGGTGAGGTCTAGCACCCACAGAACCAGGATGTTTAGTTTTAGCTTTCAGTAGTTGCTGGGGTCTTGAAGCTGGATATGGAACCTTTTATTCATCTCTCTGTTACAGCTAAAAGTTGGGGTTCTCTTCCTGCTGCTGGTATTGCATGTGAGACAATATATTTTGCTGAATTTGCCTTTGCTAGGGGTGTGGTTATGGGATGTGACTATATAGAACAGCTAATTCATTGTAGTTCATGTATATAGTCTTTTGTTAAGCATTTCGATAAAGTTACAATTAAGCCAATTGTTTTATTTTTATTTTGTCTCCATTTTAACTATAGTGTGTGAATAAAGTTTTCAAGCCTAGTAGTTTCACCAATCAAATTACATTTAGAACACAATGTATTACACTTACCTTTAAAATAAGAAAAATGTAGAGTTCAGGCTATCTTCTTAATATATTTTGAGGGGGTTTGGGTCCAGTTGATAACACTATAGAGATAATGGATCTATTAGTTATAATTTTCCACAAATCATTGGATTCTGAGAAAAGTACCAGAAGATTGGAAAATTGCTAATGTGAGACCTCTGCTCAAAAAGAGAGGGAGGCAAAAGGCTGTAACTATAGGTTACTATAGGTAACTATAGGTAACTATAGGTCCTGATGAAGGAGCGTCGCTCCGAAAGCTAGTGTGCTTCCAATTAAACCTGTTGGACTATAACCTGGTGTTGTGTGATTTTTAACTTTGTACACCCCAGTCCAACACCGGCATCTCTGAATCATAACTATAGGTCAATTACTATCTGCTTATACCAATAACTATAGGCTAATTATCCAAAACACTATCATTGGATAAATGTTGGAAGCACCAATAAAAGAATCAATAAAAGCATGTTCGGTAAATCAAAACCTAATCAAGCAGAAGAAGCATGGTTTTGGGTAAGGGAAATTGTGCCAGACCAATTTTTTAAAAAAAAGTCTTAACCAGAGTGGACAGAGAGAAGCCAATAGATATGTTGTGCTTCAACTTCCAGGAGACAATTGACAATTCACAAAACGCTAAATCAGATGATAAGAGCCTATAGTATTAGAGCTAGGAATTTGGCATGGATGGAGAATTGATTAATGGGCAGGAAGCAGTGAGTGGGGAGAAAGGATTCATTTTCCAGGTGGTGCGCTCAATTCCACAGAGATCCACGCTGGGACCACACCTGTTCGCAAAATATATTTGCGTCTTGAAGGAAAGAAGTCAATGTATTGTTGCCAAATTTGCAAACATCACAAAAATAGTGGAAAGGCAACTTGTGAGGCGAATGAAAACAGTTTAAAGAAAGATATTTAGATGTTAACTAAGTGGTCAAAAAGTTGGCAAATGTGGTGTAATGTGAGAAAATATGAAGCTGCTCATTTGGGAAGGGAGAAAAAAAGAGAAGGGGAGAAAAGTTGCAGAAATCTGTAACATGAAAGGGCTTTGGGGTATCTGTACAGGAAACCCAGAAAACTAGCACACAGGAGGAGCATGGAATCAGGAAGGCCAATGGAATGTTGGCCTTTACTTTGTGGTAGTTGGAGTACAAGAGTAGGGAAGTCCCACTGCAAACGTACAAGGTGCTGGTGTATTGGAATACTATAAGCAGTTTTGATTACCTTATTTAAGAAAAGATATAATTTCATTGGAGTCTGGGTGCCCAGTTTGCAACCCAGCCCAACTTCTGGGTTTAATTCCTGCACTGGCTGGTGTTAGCCTCAAGGATTCACTACATCGGTACAATTTTAACAAAGAATAATACAACACAGGAACAGGCCTTTCAGCCCTCCAATCCTGCAGCAACACATTTTCCCCTTCCACACTAACACTTACAGGATCCTAATCTCACTATTCCCTTTCCTCGTCCAGGTACTTCTTGAATACTGCTATTGTGTCTGCTTCCACCATCTCCTCTGGCAGCATGTTCCAGACTCTCACCACCCTTTGTATGAAAAATAAGCCTCACACATCTCTCTTTTAAGCTTCCCCCCTTGCACCTTGAACCTGTGTTCCCTGGTAATTGACCCCTCCATGCTAGGAAAAAGCCTCATACTTTTCCACTCTATCCACACCATTCCCAATCTTATGAACTTCTATCAGGTCACCCCTCAACCTCCAGCGTTCTAATGAAAACAACTCAGTCTATCCAAACTTTCTTCCTAGCTAAAATCCTCCATACTAGGCCACATCCTGATAAATCTTTTCTGTGCCATCTCCAAGGCATACACATCCTTCTGATAGTGTGGTGACCAGAACTGTATACAATATTTCAAGTGTGGCCAAAGTAAAGTTCTTTAAAGCTGCAACATAATTTGCCTATCTTACATTCAATGCCCCATCCAGTAAAGAGAAACATGCTATAGACTCTTTTTATTATCTTATCTACCTGTGCTATCACCTTCAGTGATCTGGGGCCCTGCACACCCAGATCTCTCTGCATATCAATACTCCTAAGGGTTCTACCATTCACTGCAAAATTACCACCTGCATAATTTCCAACATGCATCACCACACATTTGCCCAGATTAAACACTATCTGCTTTTTTTCTGCTCTGCCTCCAATAGATATATATCCTGCTGTATCCTCTGACAACACTCTTCACAATCTGGAACTAACTAAATTTTCAATATAACAATGTGATCTGTCTTTCGCAATTTAGTTTTGTACCCATATCTAATGGTTTAAGTTCAAGACAGACTAGTTGAGGAGAAAGTAATGTCAAAAACAATCTTGTTTTGAGGCTGTTTTTTGCATCTAAATATTATATTTAAATACGCATGATTGTGAGATTGGCTATAACCACTGTTACATTATTAGGAGAATCTTATTTACATCAGGGATGTGTAGGTTAGGTGCATTAGTTCAGGGAAATGTAAAGTATAGGGTTACTTTTCGGAGGGTTGGTGTAGACTTGTTAGGCCACATTGTAGGAATTTTACAGTTCTTTTTCTATGATATGCTTCTGTTTTCAAATCTAATCAACTGCTGTCACTTTGTATTGCTTATGCGTAGTGGTAAGTGGATCCATGGTAATATCACAAGGTTCCTCCAAGATCTTACTTCCCTAACCCAACACCAGCCTCCAGTTTTTTTCTCTTCCATGATAAATATTGATTAACATTTTTGTCATGCTCAAGTAAGTTAACTAGATTATTTCTTGTTACAATATTTACTGCATATTTTGTACCTATCCCTATCCCTATCCCTATCCCAAGGCTTCTTACTAAGGTACCCATTTTCAATTCTAGCCTCGGGCGACTGACTGTGTCGAGTTTGCACATTCTCCCAGTGAGTGCGTAGGTTTCCTCTGGTGGCTTCGGTTTCCTCCCACAGTCTGAAGATGTGCAGGTTAGGTGAACTGGCCATGCTAAATTGCCCGTAGTCCAGAATGTGCAGGCTACGTGGATTAACCATGGGAAATACAGGGTTAAAGGGATAGGGTACAGGCTGGGTCTGGGTGGGATGTACTTCAGAGGTTCAGTATAGACTTGATGGGTCAAATGGCTGTAGGGATTCCATGATTCTGGTCTGTTCTGTCTTTCCCAGTGCTTTGCAAGTCTTCAATTCGATTCATGTACATGTTGATAGCTGGACCAGGAAAATCTTATTACAAAATATAGCAATGGGAAAGTAAACGACTTTCTTTCTTTTCTGTCGGCTCCTGTTGATCTGAGATTAAATCAATCTGACAGCCTGACCACATGTTCTGACCAGGCAATACTTGGTGAAGGCTCTTGCACTGAGATAACTGCAGGAATATATGGGGATGTTAGATTGTTTCTATTTCCCTGTCAATAGCATCTGCATTGGGTGATGGTGTTAATTCTCTGAGAAAAAAAGTGATGTTGCTCATCCATCAGTAGTCATTTCTCATATAAAGAAACTTGTTCCACTGCAATATTGATCTGTTCTTCCAGGCTCTGTTCCAAGAATGAATATACATGTTGGCTTGGTACCAATTTGCTTTGATGCTTGATGTGTTCTTTAGACAGTGGCACATTTTTGAAGAGGGGCCTTTTTTTCCTGTAGCGTTTTGCTGAAGTAAGCTTGGACAGCATTGTCTTTACTGCTGTGGGAGTATTGGAACTACACCAGTGGTAAGGTGCTACAGCATTAGATTGCTTCGGACTTCACATTGAAGATGTAATGTACCGTGTATCTTTCAGATGACAGTTTGGTCTCCCCTGGTTGATCCCTGCATTGTGCTTCAAGTATGGAAATGTGTTGCTGGAAAAGCGCAGCAGGTCAGGCAGCATCTAGGGAACAGGAGAATCGACGTTTCGGGCATTAGCCCTTCTTCAGGAATGAGGAAAGTTTGGGGTTGACTGAACAACTTGAGGCATCTTAGTTGGCATCATTTCTCAGCTCAGGGTTCTAGATGCTGAGTTCCAGTGCAGTACTGAGGGATGGCTGCACTGTTGAAATAAGCCAGGGGCTTTTTTTTTATTGTGTGTATTGTCTTCAGTTTCCTGGCCAGTATTTATCCCATCACCAACAAATTCTTCAACTAAAAGATTGTTTTAACACTTTCATTTTGCTGTTTGAGAGAAATTAGTTGCTGTATTTAGTCATAGTCACATAGCACTGAAACAGGCCTTCGGTCTAACTTGTCCATGCTGACCAGGTTTCCTAAACTGACCTAGTTCCATTTGCCTGCATCTGGCCCACATCCCTCTAAACCTTTCCTATCCATGTATCTGTCCAAGTGTCTTTTCAATGTTGTAATTGTACCAGCCTCCCCCTTCCTCTGGCAGCTCACTCCATTCACGCACCACCCTCTGTGTGAAAACGTTGCCCCTTAGGTGTCTCCTATGTCTTTCCCCTCACCCCAAACCTATGTCTTCTAGTTTTTGACTTCCCAGGGAAAAGTCCTTGTCTCTTTACCCTATCTGTGCCCCTCATGATCTTATAAATCTCTACAAGATCAGCCCTCAGCCGCCGCCTCTCCACAAGAAAAAAGGCCTATCCAGCCTCTCCCTTATAACTCAAACTCTCCAATCCCAGCAACATCCTTGTAAATCTTTCTCTTCCTCATTCCTGAAGAAGGGCTTATGCCCGAAACGTCAATTCTCCTGTTCCCTAGATGCTGCCTGACCTGCTGCGCTTCTCCAGCAACACATTTCCATCTCTGATCTCCAGCATCTGCAGACCTCATTTTGTCTTGTGCTTCAAGTAGTCAACTTGCTTTGTAAAAAGTTTCTACACTAAATAGAACTTCTGCTGCATGAAAAATTTATTTGATTTGATGTCCAGTCCTGAAGGCATGAGAAAGTACAGGAATTACACCTTCCATGCTTAATGGTCTGACAAATGAATCTGATTGCTTGGATTTCTCAGGTGGACCGAAGAATATCAATGACAAGCTGTTAATAACATAGAACAGAGAACAGTATAGCACAGGAATGGACCCTTTGATCCACAATGCTATGCCGAGCATGACACAAAATTGGATTAATCTCTTCTGCTTGTCCTTGGTCCATATCCCTCCATTCCTTGCATATTCATGTTCTAATCTAAAAGTCCCTTAAATCATATCTGCCTCCACCACCATGTCAGACTCCTCTCAATCTCTGTGTAAAAAAACATGTCTCTCACATCACCTTTAAACTTTCTCCCTCTCACCTTAAATGTATGGTCCCCAGTGTTAGACATTTCAAATCTGGGATAAAGATTCTATCAATCCTATCTATACATCTCATAATTTTATAGACTTCTATCAATTCTCCCCTCAGCCTCCACTGCTCCAGAAAAAACAACCCAAGTTTTTCTCACTTCTGCTAGCCTCCAATCCAGGCAGCATCCTGTACCCTCTCCAAAGCCTCCACATCTTTCCTATAACGTGGTGACCAGAATTGAATGCAATGATTTCCTCCCTTCTAATTGTGATTTTTAAGATTTTGATCTCATTGTAATATTCTCATTTTGTTGCTTTGCTATATTCTTTATTTACCAAAGTTGCTGTAAAGATTGTTGTTGTGATACTAAAATTGAAAGTTCTTAAAAGTTTCTGCTGTTATAAATGCTGTTTTCAGTGTAAAGTTCAGAGATGAATGAAGATATTTGAATAAAGGTAAACTTACTGTGTGGGAATCTGAAACAAACACAAAGAAAGCTGGAGAAATTTAGTAGGTTTGGCAGCATCTGAGGGGAGAGCAGCAGAGTCCAGGATGACTCTTCCTCAGACTGAGGAATGGCTCCAGTGTTTTGTGTCAAGATGGCCTGAAGTATTTCCAAATATTGTGGGGTACCAAACTTTTCAAAATGATTTCAATCAAGAAGGCCTTAAGATCAAAAAATATAGGAGCAGATTAGGCCATTCAGCCCATCACGTCTACTCCAGCATTCGATTATGACTAATTTATTTCTCAGCCCCATTCTCCTTTTTTCTCCCTGTAACCTTTGATCCTCTTACTAATTAAGGCAGTTTCTTAAATACTTTCAATTTCATGACCTCCAGAGCCTTCTGCGCCAATGCGTTCCACAGAGTCACCACCAACTGGCTAAAGAAATTCCTTCTGTTCTCAGTTCCAAAGGGTCATCTTTTCACTCTGAGGCAGAGCCCAAGAGTCCTAGTCTGTCATACCAGTGGAAACAACTTCTCCATATCCATTCTATCCAGACCTCTCCGTATTCTGTACATTTAAATGAGATTATCCCCTCATCCTTCTAAACTTCATTGAGTACAGACCCAATGTTCTCAATCACTCCTTATATGACAGCCCTTCATCCCTGCAAATATTCTTGTAAACCTCCTCTGGGTCCGTTCCAACAGCACCACATCTTTCCTTAGATACAGGTCCCAAAATTGCTGGCAATATTCCAAATGTGGTCTGACCAGAGCCTTATACAGCCTCAAAAGTGCATCAGTGCTCTAGTATTCTAGCCATCTTGAAACGAAAGCTATCATTGCATTTGTCTTCGTAACTCCAACTGAATCTGTGTGTTAACCTGAAGAGAATTCTGAAATAATACTCCCAAGTCCCTTTGTGCTTCAGATTTCTGAAGCCTTTCCCCATTTAGAAAATAGTCTATGCCTCTATTCTTTCTATTAAAGGGCATAACCTGAAACTTGCCCCCATTGTTTTCCATCGGCTACTTCTTTGCCTACTCTCCTAGCCTGTCCAAAACTTTCTGCAGTTTTTAGATCAGAGTGGTGCTGGAAAAGCACAGCAGGTCAGGCAGCATCCGAGAAGCAGGAAAATCGATGTTTCGGGCAAAAGCCCTTCGTCAGGCAGAAGTATGAATTTTACTTCCCAACTTAGTTTTTGGCTTTTGCCTGAAACATTGAATTTCCTGCTCCTCGGATGCTGCCTGACCTGCTGTGCTTTTCCAGCACCATCCTGATCTAAACTCTGGTTTCCAGCATCTGCAGTCCTCACTTTTGCCAAACTTCCTGCAGCCTCTCCTCCTCCTCAACACTACCTCTCTCCCCACCTATCTTTGTGTCATCTCCAAATTTAACAACAATGCCCTCAGTTCCTTCATCCATATCATTAATGTATAACACAAATATATTATAGTTTGTGATCCCAACACTGATCTCTGTGAAACTACAGTAGTCTCCAGCTGCCATCCTGAAAACGATCCTTTATCCCTACTCTTTGCCTTCTGCCAGTCAGCCAATCTTCTATCAATGTCAGTGCCTTGCCTCAAACACCATGGGCACTCATCTTATTTAGCAGCCTCCTGTGCAGCACCTTGTCAAAGGCCTTCTAGAAATTGAAATAGTATACATCCACTTGCTCGCCTTTGTTTCACTTGCTAACTAATGAGCCCCAATGACGTTTTTTGACTGTATTAAAGATAACTGATGTGACATGTTACACCAATCTGTTCTGTTTCTGGGGTATTTCCACATAGTATTCTACAACATTTGTCCAGATTGATTCTCTTTCTTTTTGTCTCCAATGTCTTCTGTTTCAACAAACTTGACCAAACTTCAGATTCATTGAACGAAACTTGTGCTTCTTGCCCCAGTTAAAAAAAGATTTAACTAACTTAAAGTTTAGAGTTCTGAAACTTCAAATTTCAACTGGTTCTTATTTCCAGTTTTGTTTTCAACCATTTGAAGCTTGTTTTGAAGAATTCTAAAGTTGTTTGTTGATAAAATTGCCATTAAATAAATCGTCTGAAGTTCCTAATTAACTGCCAGAAGTATGAATTTTATTTCCCAACTTAGTTTTTGGCTTTTATCCTCATAGGGGTCAAATCTGCTTTGGGTTTCTGGAAATCAGGTTCTTTTTATGTGTGTTCAATCCATATTTAGCTTCTCGTGGGCTTTTACTGTTTTCACTGTCTTTTTCTTTTCTCTTAAAAACTCAAGTCTCATATTGCTAGCTGTAAAAAGCTTTTCAAGGTTAGAGTGGTGCTGAAAAAGCACAGCAGGTCAGGCAGCATCCGAGGAGCAGGAAAATTGACACCTTGGGCAAAACCCTTCATCAGGAATGAGGCAGGGATTAATATCCCTTCACCCCGGAGGCACCCTGATGAAGGGCTTTTGCCCAAGGCATCGATTTCACTGCTCCTCGGATGCTTCCTGACCTGCTGTGCTTTTCCAGCACCACTCTAATCTTGACTGATCTCCAGCATCTGCAGTTCTCACTTTCACCTGTAAAAAGCTTTTGTCCTTTGTTATTTCTCTGTTCAGAGACATTTCCTTCACAGCAGCTGTTCAGCTCCGTGAGTCTTCTGCTAGCTGGTCTTAAAGCTGTGGTTATGATTTTTCTGGAGAAATTATTATTTTTCTGCTTATCTCTTTATCTGATGTTTTCGGTTCTGCTTCTTCATTTTTACCACTACCACAGTTTTCACAGTAATGGATCCCATCACTATGGCCATGTCTCCGCATATGGTTTTGTATGAGATATGAGAGTTTGGGTTCAAGGCAGATTGCTCAAGGAGAAGGCAAAGTTGAGAACCGTCTTCAGACTTCTTTAGACGTCTCTTTATTCACATTAATATTAAATACATGACAATCTGAGATAAAATGGTTTTACTTTTAATATTACAGTGCTAAGAGACCATTTTTTACATTTATTTCTGTCTTTAAATCTAAACAACTCCTCCCACATTGTCCTACTTACATCCAGTAGGGAGCCCCTCTGGGACACCATCACAATGTTGTTCTAAGGTCTGAAAGCCCTAACACAGCATTCCGTTTCCCAATTATTCTGTGCTCCAGAGCGTGTTCCAATTTACTTGAATGTAAACAATGTGACTAATACAAATTTTTTTTTTTTTTAGATTACTTACAGAGTGGAAACAGGCCCTTCGGCCCAACAAGCCCACACTGCCCCGCTGAAGCGCAACCCACCCATACCCCTACATTTACCCCTTTTACCTAACACTACGAAAATAGCAGTAATGATTGTCAGAGCAATAGGTATTGTGTCAAAGTTAAGAAACTGACCATGAAACAACAGCAAACTAACCAAAAAAAATCAAAGGTCTAAAAATCAAAGTACTTGTCTCGTGCTATCAGCATCCTCCTTAATTTGTCATACATGGGTGTTTGTATGTGAGATCTCAACTTGAATTGAAGTCAGTGCATGGGAAGTCCTCACTGCGCATGAGATGCCTGGAGCAAAAAAGAATAAACAAAAGGAATGATCAGATGACAGATAAAAGAGATGACATGAAGGAAAAGAACATTATCAACTTTAGGCCAAACTTATTCATCTACAATGGCTGTCCTCTCAAGAACCAGCCTCTGTAGCCACAATAGACAGCTTTCATTCAGGAAATGGGAGACAGGCTGGGTTCTGTCCATCCGCAAATTAGTGCAACATCTATGTTCTTGAATAGAAGTAAATTACTGTGGATGCTGGAAATCTGAAATGAAACAGAAAGTGCTCAAGAAACAAGCAGTACCTGTGGAGTCATACAGCATGGAGACAGGCCCTTGGTCCAAAGTGGTCCATGCCAACCAAAATGTCCATCCATGCCAACCCCATTTCCTTGCACTTTGCCCATACCGTTCTAACTCTTTCCTACCCATGTATTTGTCCAAATGTCTTTAAAATGTCGTTAACGTACCCTCGTCAACCCATTGGTAGTTCATTCCATGCATACCACCCTCTGTGTAAAGATCTTGTTCCTCGGGTTCCTATTTTACTCTTTTTTCCCTTCTTACCTTAAACTGATGCTCTCTAGTTCTTGATTCCCCAAACCTGGGAAAAAGACTGAGTGCATTCATCCAAACCATGCCTCTGATGATCTTATACACTTCTATAAGATCCCCCTCAGTTCTCCTACACTCAAAGAAAAAAGTCCTAGCTTGTCTAACCTCTCCCTATAACTCAGTTCCTTGAGGCTTGGCAACATCTTGTAAATTTCTTCTGCACTCTTTCCAGTTTAGTAACATCTTTGCTATAGCAAAGTGACAAAAACCGAACATAATACTCCAAGTGCGGCCTCACCAGCATCCTATACAACTGCAACATAACTCCCTAACTTCTATACTCAATGCCATGACTGATGAAGGCCAGTTTGCCAAAAGCCTTCTTCAGTGCTCTGTCTACCTCTGACTCCACTTTCAAAGAACCATGCACCTGAACTCCAAGGTCGCTCTGTTCCACTATACTCCTTAAGACCTTAACATTCACCATGAAACTCCCACCTTGATTTGACTGTCCAAAATGAAATACCTCATACTTAGATATAGTAAATTCCATTTGCCATTTCTCAGCTCACTTCCTCAGCTGATTAAGGTCCTGCCGCAATTTCTAGTAAGTTTCCTCACTGTCCATGATACCGCCCATTTAGTGTCATCAGCAAAGTTACTAATCATGCCTTGCACATTCTCATCCACATCATTGATATCGATAACAAACAGTAATGGACCCAGCACTGACTCCTGAGGCACTCCACTATTCACAGGCCTCCAGTCCAACAAGTATCCTTCCACTTTTACCCTCTGCTTCCTACTAGCAAGCCAATTTTGTCTCCAATTAGCCTGCTCTTCCTGGATTCCATGCGATCTTACCTTCTAGAGCAGCCCACTATGTGGAACATTATTTAAGGCCTTACTGACATCCATATAGACTACATCTATTGCCCTGACCTCATCAACCTTCGTGGTCACTCCATCAAAGAACGCTAACAAATTTGCGAGGCATGGTCCCCCACTCACGAAGCCATGCTGACTGCTCCTAATCAAACCCTGTCTTTCCAAATGCATGTATATCTTGTCCCTCTGAATCTTCTCAGAGAGATGATGAGGAGGTGCTGGTGTTAGACTGGGGTGGACAAAGTTAGAAGTCACACAACATCAGGTTATAGTCCAACAGATTTATTTGCAATTAGAAACTTTTGGAATACTGCACCTTCATCAGGTGAAGACTTTACCTGACAAAGGAGCAGCGCTCTGAAAGCTTGTGATTTCAAATAAACCTGTTGGACTGTAAGTTAGCATTGGGTGATTGCTGACCCTGTGGAGAGAGAATTAGAATGAATATTTTGACTCCAGTGCGGCTCCTCTTTAGAGCTGGGGAAGGGACATATTTGACATGAAACATTTGCTCTATTTTTCACTTCTTTTCTATATACTGGAATGGGACTATAACCTGGTGCTAGAAATGGCTTGGGTGTGTTAACAAGATGTGTGATATTGTTAGGATATTTGATCCCTGGGGATTTAATTGAAACCTGCCTTCACTTTGTCCCAACAGGTTTCAGTGCAATTACTAGCCCTACTCTCCACTGAGATTTTTAGAACGTGAAGAGAGCTACATAAACAGAATTAAAAGCCCAAGTTGACTTCAACCCAAGGACACGCCCATTTCCTGACAACCACAGCTCATTTACTTTGTCATGTCTCTTCTGGACAGCCTACAGGGCTGTGCCAAATAAGATGTACAGTGACTTTTAATTAAGGATTTTTACAAAAAGTGAACAGCCACAAGGCTCGCACAAAGCATTCATTGATGACTTCATGAACTAATGTAATGTTGGGGAAAAATGAAAGGATCTCATAGAGGATGAATCATTACAATCCTCTAATTCCTGTAAGCTCTTTACCTTGCTTTAACTACTACCTTTTACACTGAATCTCCTGTTCTGCTGTTAAGTTGCCTGCATAACATGAAGTTATCAAAGAGATAGGATTCCTTTTGGACTAATGTTGGCAAGATCAAGATTTGGTTCCCATCAAAACATGTGCAAAGTCATTATTACAAAGTTAAAAAGCTTTCCACTTTTAGCACATAATCATTTCCAGATCAACAATCTCAGTGTTGGATGAAGATTAAATTAGCAAGATACTTCATTATCCATCATGGGTAGATCCCAAAGTGTGCCATCACAGTTTCCCATCCAACCACTTTGAAACCCACATGCTTTATTCTACCTACTTCCATCTTTAACTCATTGCATGACCCTCTCATGTTAGTAGCATTGATCCATTGTTAGTGTGAATCTTATGAGAAGGAACTCATGAGGGTGTCCCGTATCTTGGTGAGAATACTTACTTCAATAAGTACTACAGATACTGGAAATTCAAAATAAATGCAGAAAAACTGGAGAAACGCAGCAGGTCTGGCAACATCTGTGAATGGAGAGTTAACATTTGGCGATAGTGACCACAATTCAGTTACTTTTACTTTATGATGTAAAGGGACAGGTATATAGCACAGAACAAGAGTTACAGATGGGGGAAAGGCAATTATGATGCAAATAGATAAGATTTAGGATGCGTAGGATGGGGAAGGAAACTGCAGGGAGTGGGCACAATTGAAATGTGGAGCTTATTCAAGGAACAGCTACTGCGTGTCCTTGATAAGTATGTACATGTCAGGCAGGGAAGAAGTGGTCGAGCGAGGGAACCGTGGTTTACTAAAGACATTGGAACTCTTGTCAAGAGGAAGAAGGAGGCTTATGTAAAGCTGAGATGTGAGGCTCAGTTAAGGCACTTGAGAGTTACAAGGTAGCCAGGAAGGACCTAAAGAGAGAGCTAAGAAGAGCCAGGAGGGAACATGAGAAGTCTTTGGCAGGTAGGAACAAGGAAAACCCTAAAGCTTTCTATAGATATGTCAGGAACAAAAGAATGACCAGAGTAAGATTAGAGCCAGTCAAGGACAGCAGTGGGAAGTTGTGCATGGTGTCCGAAGAGATAGGAGAGGTGCTAAGTGAATATTTTTCGTCAGTATTCACACAGGAAAAAGACAATGTTGTCGAGAATATTGAGATGCAGGCTACTAGACTCAATGGGATTGAAGTCCATAAGGCCGAGCTGTTCGCAATTCTGAAAAGTGTGAAAATAGATAAATCCCCTGGGCCAGATGGGATTTATCCTAAGATTCTCTGGAAGCCAGGGAGGAAATTGCAGAGCCTTTGGCTTTGATCTTTCTGGGTGTATGATAGCTTCCAGCTGTCACTTTAGACCCATAAATTGTTCAGTTACCTGGGAACCAACCCCATAGCTGTTGGCAGGCAAAAGGCCTTTGTCATCATAATGGATCATCATTCCCCAGAAAAATCAACTACATGTTGCCAGCTGAATCCCCATTCATAACCACCATTAAGGTCCAGCTCATCTGCAACTAGACTTCTTTTCATTCCAGTGCTTAAACAAATAACAGTGTAAACAATACTTACAAGTGGCAGACAACTTGCTTTTGTAAAGTACAACAATCCTTTCTACAACCCTTGTTTTGTTTTAGCCCATTTCAGTCTATCATCAAATATTCAGAAAAATAGCAAGGAAAGGTCTTTACGTAATGCATTTGGTCTTAGCCATGACTCAGTGGGTAGCACTAATGATGGATTAAAGTTTTACTCTAGAGACTTGAAAAACAAATTGTGACAATCAGTTCATTTCAGCCCCGTGGGAGTGGTGCACTGTTGGAGGACCCATTTTTCAGTTGAGACATAAATACTCTCAAGATGATATAAAAGGTCAGAGAGCACCGTTAAGAAAAAGATACTGCACAGTGGACTCATGATCATGGTCAGAATATGTGGAGCTGAGGTAAAGTCACGGTCGTCCCATTCCTTCACTAGGCCATGATGTGGAGGTGCTGGTGTTGGACTGGGGTGGAAAAGGAGAGTCCTTCATGATTACCTCAGCTGGTGCAGGAATTGAACCCACACTGTTGCTATCATTTTGCATCGCAAAACAGCTCCCCTGCCAATTAAGCAAACCCATTCCCTTCAACCTCCAACCAAATACATAGCAAGCTTTGAAAGTGCTGCTTGTTCCATCAGGTCTTCATCATCCATTTCTCTCTGTTTTGCAAAGCTATTGATTTTACATCGTGCATGTGAAAGTAACCATCGTTAACTTGTAACAGTGACCATTGAGGGGTTAATCCATACTGTGTCGCCGCTGGGATCACAGGGTACAGTATTAAATTTCAGGCAGACGTGTACCAAGAAAATGAGAGACTTTTCAACACTAATTATTCAAAATTCAGCACTGCTCAAGTGTTGAGCAGTTCAGAAATGCCAGGTTCTGATATGTGAAATTCATGTTCGGTTTCTGATTCCATCTTTGACATTTAAAATGAAAATATTGGAAGTCTGAATGAGAAAGTTGATCTCATATCAAGGAACTGACAATACATACTTTATACCTCCAGTTCACCTGATAACCTCTCCACACAATATTCCCTGATTCAATCTGGGACTTGACTTAAAACTACAAACAAAGTTTGCTGGAGAAACTTCGCAGTCTGTGGAGAGAGAAACTGAGTTAACGTTTCTGAGAGCGATCTGACTGTCCTTCTGAATTGTAAGATATTAGCTGTTTCTCTTTCCACAAATGCTGCAAGATCTACTGAGCTTCTCCAGCTCTTTCTGTTATTTTTATTTCAGATTTCCAGCATCTGCAGTATTTGCTTCTTCTGAATACAAAAGGTTGATTCCGAATTCTGACAGATGTGTTCTGATGGAAGGTTCATTCTGTTATTCTTTCCACAGATGCTTCTAGATTCTAGTTTATTCTGTTTTAAGATCAATACTGAACCTGATTTTCCTCTCATATTGAGCAGGATTATTAATACAACACAGCAGCAGTTGGGTAAAACCAGTCCAGGTTACATTCACCCTAACCAGATTCACATTCTCTACTGAGATGGTAAGGGGAATATTTTCTGTGCCAAAAAAATGGTAATATTGGTTTGACATTTAATGTATTCAACAGCTTTCTCCACCAGAGACGCTGTAATTTCTATCACTGACCTACAAATTTCAAAAGCTGGAAGGTAACAAGAGTGATTTCGGGCTAATAGCTCACTAATAACAAAGTATTCAGGTGAAATGAGCTTAGCTGAATCTTCCTGAAATAATGGAAGTGATCTTGGAGTCAGAAGGAAGCCAGGATCGAGAATGGCTCCCTGATATAATTTTGTTGCTGGGAAAGTTTCAGACAAAGGGTGACATCAGGCTGCCTGGAGGCAGATTGGCAATGTCACCTTCAGGGGCCCAATTCAGGGTGAATTTGTGACACTACTAGCATTTTGACCTGGGAGGAACAGCTCTCATTTCACACCCGCCAACTCCTGGAACATGTGAAGGCCCCAGATCTACGGAGGCAGTGTGTGGGGTAACTGGAACAGGAGGCCTCATTTCCTGAAGAGGTGATTGCAAGCAAAGATGGCATACAAACAGAGTCTACAGAATCAGAATTAGGCCATTCGGCCCTTCGAACCGAATGGTTGATCATGGTTGATCAATATTCTGGTTCTGCTTTTTCACCACACCCTTTCATCCCTTTACCCTTAATAACTATACCCAACTCCTCTTCATGACATCCAATATTATGGCCTCAACCACTTTCTGTGACAGTGAGTTCCAAAGGCTCACCATTCTCTGGTGAATAAATTTCTCCTTGTCTCAGTCCAAAATGGCCTACCTAGTATCCTTAGACTGTGATCCCTGGTTCTGAACTCCCTAGTCGATACATCCACTGATCATACTCTGCTGTCACTGGGCTTGCCCTTCTGTCTGAGGAGCCTATCTGTGCTATTGCTCCGAAGTTTTAATTTAAGTTTTTCAATATCTGACCTGCCTCAGCAACACCCACCTCTCTCCTTGAGGCAGTCAGCTCTATGGAGATGTTTGGCTCTGTGAACAGTCCAGCAGCCACGATGAACCTGTCCACCATATTCAACAGAACAGTGAGTGTCAAGGTCACCAACTCAAAGGCTATCTCCAAGCACATTTCTCGGTTAGTGTCCTCCTGGCAATAGTCGATTTCAGATCCCATTTGATGCTGGAATTGCAAAGTCGGTCAAAACGTTCACCAATGTTTTTGGAAATTAAAAAGGCATTCTCTCATTTACTTTGTGCAGAAGTCCACACCAGAAGGGATTTTTTAAATATTAAAATGGATTTAAGTAAATTACTTTTTAAGAACACATCATTTTTAAAACTTTAAGAAGAGTTATCAGACTGTATCATTGTTACATGAATAGGATGGGTTTAAAGGGATATGGAACCCTCCAACCACAAGGGATGAACTCAGATTTCACCAGTTTCCTCATTTCCCCTCCCCCCACCTTGTCTCAGTCAAATCCATCGAACTCAGCACTGCCTTCCTAACCTGCAATCTTCTTCCTGACCTCTCCGCCCCCACCCCAGTCTGACCTATCACCCTCACCTTGACCTCTTTCCACCTATCGCATTTCCGACGCCCCTCCCCCAAGTCCCTCCTCCCTACCTTTTATCTTAGCCTGCTGGACAAACTTTCCTCATTCCTGAAGAAGGGCTTATGCCCGAAACGTCGATTCTCCTGTTCCCTGGATGCTGCCTGACCTGCTGCGCTTTTCCAGCAACACATTTTCAGCTCTGATCTCCAGCATCTGCAGACCTCACTTTCTCCTTTAAAGGGATATGGGCCAAAAGCTGGCAAATGAGACTAGATTAACTTAGGATAGCTGGTTGGCATGGACGAGTTGGTTGGAATAGTCTGCTTCCAAGCTGTATACCTCTATGACTCCTTTATAAATTCAATGACTTTTTAAACAAATCAAATATATTTTGTTAATAGATCATGTAAACTTTTAAGCAGCCTGATAAATCTCCTTAAAATTCATTTACATTATAATCTGATAAATCATGTTTAAAAAGTAAAGTCAGGACTTTTATAGAATGATTTCGCAGACATTTACTTTTTTAATGCGATTCATTTTTAAAAATGACTTATTGCAACAAGAACAAACATAATGACATTCCGACTTCCTCAAAATATCTACAAAAGTTGTTCTGA
This sequence comes from Chiloscyllium plagiosum, assembly GCF_004010195.1. NCBI lineage: Eukaryota > Metazoa > Chordata > Chondrichthyes > Orectolobiformes > Hemiscylliidae > Chiloscyllium > Chiloscyllium plagiosum. Next base: position 75,142,639 of record NC_057721.1, read on the forward strand.
TCAAAATTTTTTAAAAAGTTATGCCTACATATTTAGATTTGTAATAAGATTCATGTTAAATTAATCTGATTTCATCCTTTGTTTCAGTGCCTTTTTTTCTGAAGTGGTCCAGTTTATACAGTGAAGGGGCTGGAAAAGCACAGTCAGTCAGGCAGCATCCAAGGAGCAGGGGAGTTGACGTTTCAAGCATAAGCTTTTCATCAGGAATGATGAAGAGCTAATGCTCGAAACATTGATTCTCCCATTTGAAATTAGCTTGAAGAATAGTGAGGGAGGTATACTTCATGTCCTGGCCAATAGTTATCCTTTGATCTGTCTGCATTGCAAAACCAGAATATATGGATTAATCACATAGATTACCAAGAGCAAATTATTTATCATGTTTTCTACATTGCAACAGGGACTGTGTTTCCAAAGAAATTCATTGGCTGCAAAAAGATTTGAGATATTCAGTGGACAGGAAGGGCGCTCGGCGAATGCAATCATTCTTTTTGGCTCATTGGCTCCACCTTCTTACAATATTTTTCTCACTCTTTCACTGCCAAATTGCACTGACTTGTCTCTCAAAATTATTGGCCACTAACATCCATTGAAATTTGTTCCAAAGCTCCATTAGTTTCTTTGTTGACAACATGTTTTATTAACGGATGCCTAACCTTCAAGTGCCAGTGCTGGTTCATTGGGTACCATTTGTGCTGCTGAATTAGCATGTTATGCGTTCAGAGTCTCCTCTGGATACTGGCACACAAACACACAGTTCTGTATGGGGGTGCCTAGAGACCAGGCCGAACCTGGTGCTGATGGTGTTCACCACCCTGCAATTGCTTGTTGCTCCCTAGGTGGAGAACTTAACTGCAAAACGTGTCTTGATAATTGGGCCTCTAAGGTTCCTCAATAAAATCTCAGAGATCACCAAGAAGACCTAACTGACTGCTTCTCTGGCCCAGAATAAATTACATGAGCTTCCTTCAGTAATAGAAGAAAATAACTCTATCCAATTTCGAATACAACTTTCACAAGAACTGTGGAGAGAAAGGATTTTTACTTTATACAACTTAGACTATTCCCCTTCGAATAATCACGCGCACACACCGCAATCAAAATTAAGACAGACAAAAGATAAACAGTTCAACACACACATTGCAGGTGGAAAGGAATCTACACAGGGTAAACAACATTCAGAAGTGGAGGTGCCGGTGTTGGACTGGGGTGGACAAAGTTAAAGATCACACAATACCAGGTTGTAGTCCAACAGGTTTATTTGGAGGCACTAGCTTTCAGAGCGCTGCTCCTTCATCAGGTCCTGACAAAGGAGCAGTGCTCCGAAAGCTAGAACTTGCAAAAAAATCTGTTGGACTATAACCTGGTGTTGTGAGATTTTTAATAGCATTCAGAAGGTCAACATTTCAGGCCATGAGGTCTAAAGTTATTTTTCTTCATCGTCCTTGTAATTTTTGCAGCAATGAAATATCGTTGTCTGCAGGGGAATGGTGGTCTGTCAATTCAATCAATAAACTTTAGTCTTTTCTTGCATGGATTATTTCTTTTAACATTGTTTGGTTTTCTGTCTTTGTCCCTGCATGGATGGGTGGCAGGGGAGGGAGAGGGTGAATAAGGGGGGGGCAGAGGGGGAGAGAGAGAGATGCTTTCTGATTGCAGGCTCTGGATGATTTTCACTCTCTGCTACCCTTGACATTTAGCAGCTTTTGAACACTCAGCCAGTTGGAGTGTTGTTGCCAGGCAGAATTTCCATAAGTCAAAAGATTCTTGGTGTCAGTTAGCCTTGAATTCTCCCTCTATCTGTTCTCAAAAAAGGCGATATTATATCACATGATTTAGCAATGTGAAGCACTTAATCTTCAAGTGACAAAAAATTACGAGATTTTAGTTGTACCAATCCAAATTCCATTTCAGTTTACAGTTTCAAAACGTGAAAATATGCAGTTTCCTACAGTCCAGAGTTTGATTTTACAGACCAAGTGGTAAGTTATCCTAAGAAATGAGCTCTAAAGATCTTAGTTGCTATTGGCAAGGTGGGACTTCACTGAATTAACACCTAACTTTCAATTATGGGCAATTAGAGCATTCAAAAATGATCGACAAAGTTCTGGAAGACTAGTTCAAGGTAATAATAAGCTTTTGAATTAAGAGAAGTCAACCTCAAAAGTCTATTGTCCAGTCTGTGAGGATATACCACAGCAACGGGCATGTGTGTGACTTTTATGAAGAGGAATAAGCAGAGAGTCTCATTGAGTCAGTCATCACTTTTACAAACATTCATGCCTTGAGGAAGGATCTTTTGGGCAAGGAAAAGGGCCCATGCCAATGAGGATGGATGGAAGTGTGAAGTCGTAGTGACAGGCCAACAACAATCACACGCTTTAGGCACTGCTAACACTGTTGGTGTAGTCAACAAAGTGCATAAAAATAACAACAGCAGCAACAAAATGCAATTTGGCACGCCAACCCAACGACTGTCCAACCTTTCTGGATATCTGCAAAGCATGTGACATGAAAGGACATCAGAAACTCATGTACAAGAAATCCAATGGATGAGCAATGGAGACAAAAAAAGAGAATGCATCATGAACCAGAGGTTGAAATTCTGGCATGTTAAGAACATATTCACAGTACAGGGAATGGGAGAATTACACACCAGTGGGCAATGCATTTTACTTAGTTGCCGGGACATGGATGCATAAGCATCTCTATAGGACTGGTCCTTGCAGGTGATTGTCAAGATTCTCTCTTCTTAGAGGGTAAAGGTTCCACCACTGGTTTTGCCTCCTTAATCCCTATTACGTGGGGTGGAGAGCACGAGAGTGAGTGAGGAAAAATATTGTAGACAATAGGCCTTGCAGAGAGGAATACCGCGTGAATCTCACCAAAACCTACACTGTCTGATTTCTCGTAAGTTTCAGCACTTGGATACAGTTGCAAATGTTGCTGTCATGTTAACTAAATTAATTAAACCTAAAACAGCCTTTCTGCAGACCAGAAGCTACTGTTTTTGGTACTTACAACTAAATTAATTAAACCTAATTAATTCAGGGATGTGTAGGTTAGGTGCATTGGTCAGGGGTAAATATAGCATAATAAATTAGGAGAATGGGTCTGGATGGGTTACTGTTTGGAGGATCAGTGTGGATTTGTTTGGCCAAAGGGCCTGTTTCCAACTGTAGGGATTCTATGAGATTATAATAGTGAGATTTACAGACCATGAGAGTTGTTAGGAGGTGGGTGCAGTAGCAGAGATAGGGTGAGTGTGAGATAGCAGAGAGAAGACAATGGCATTTACCCTGGCAGAGTGAAGAAGGTTATTTCTACATGGCTATGTCTTCCTCCAGGCAGTTATGACCGAGGTGGCAACTCGGACTGAGTTGGCAGGGTCTGACACTGTGGCCTCGTTTGCAGTTCTTGGGGAAAGAACCAAAAATCACCAAACCATTCCCCAGGATCTCCAGAATCCTGCCTACAAACTGGGGCACCATATTTCCCTGAGCAGCCATATCTGGGGCTAATAAATTGAATCATGCAAGGCACTTCCAGACTGGCAGCACTTTGACTGGGTGCTGAACAGCCTTTTAAGCATGGCACTGGCTTTTGGAACCTGGCAGCGCCCAGTAATCCCTCCCATGATGTGTGGGCAATAGAACGACCAATGTGTATGGCATAAGAGGCAAGTTTGGGGCTAGAGCAAAAAGAAAGCTCACTAGAGAGGACCACCCCCCCCCGCCCCCAATGAATCTCACTAAAAATTACGCTGTCTGATTCCTGGTAAGTGTCAGCACATGAATTCATTTGCAAATGCTGCTGTCATGTTAACTAAATTCATTAAACCTAAAACAGCCTTTCTGCAGACCTGAAGCTACTGTTTTTGGTACTTATAATGCTGCATTTGATTCCAAACTAAGGTTAAATTGCATTAGAGAGTGTTCAATCACATTCCATTTATTCATGCAATGTGTAATTGTTGATTATTACCATTCTCAGGATGCGCAGCAAAAATATTTTTTTTCTGTAACCGAATGGTTTCCCTCTGTTATTGCAATGTAACAAGAGTATATTTCTTTACTTGATTATGGAATGAAGGCATTGCTGACTAGGTCAGCAGATATTGCCCACCCTTCATTGCACCAGAGGGAAATTAAGAGTCAACCACATTGCTGTGGGTGTGGAGTTACCTGTAGGCCAGACCGAGTGAGGATGGCAGATGTCCTTCCATAAAGGGCATTGGTGAACCAGATGGGCTTTTTCTGCCATTTGACATCATTAAACTCTAAATTCCACCATCTGCCATGTTGGAATCTGAATCCAGGGTCCCCTTAATCCAGAGACATTACTTGGATCTCTGGATTAACAGTCCAGTGATAATATCACGAGACTGTCACCTTCCCTCAATATTGAGATTGCAGAACAAATGGATACTTGAAAGTTAAATAACCCTTTGATTATGTCATCATTTACATAGAATCTTAGATGTGTGTTAGATTAGATTACTTACAGTACGGAAACAGGCCCTACGGCCCAACAAGTCCACACCGACCCTCCGAAGAGCAATCCACCCAGACCCATTCTCCTACATTTACCCCTTCACCTAACTCTATGGGCAATTTAGCATGGCCAATTCACCTAACCTGCATATTTTTGGACTGTGGGAGGAAACCGGAGCACCCAGAGGAAACCTACGCAGACACGGGGAGAATGTGCAAACTCCACACAGACAGTTGCCCGAGGCGGGAATTGAACCCGGGTCCCTGGCGCTGTGAGGCAGCAGTGCTAACCACTGAATCACCGTGCAAAAAAGGTATCAGTTGGTCCCAGTGAGTCCCTGATAGAGTTTATTTTTGAGTAGTGGGAGGGGCAGGATTCCAGCAGCATGTGTGAAGGGCTAACTGGTTGTTCTACCTATTTACAGAGTGCCACTTGGGGTATGCTGGTTCCTGTATGAAATTAAAGAATGTGTAGGGAATGCTCTCTACTTACCTGGGTGGTTTGTAGCTGCAACAATGCATTAGAAGTTCGACCCCATCCAGGACAAGATAGTCTACAAGTTGAACCGTAACAATTCACCAAGGCTCTTTTGACACCACTTTCCAAATTTATGACCTCTATCACCCAGAAGGACAAGGACAGTGAAGATATGGAAGTAACAATACTGCGTGTTCCTTTCCAAACTGCACGGCGTCCTGACTTGGAAATATATCACTACTCCCTCACTGTCATTTGGTCAAAATCTTGGAAACTCCTTGCATAAGGCAACTATTCCAGGTGGACCGTAGTTATGCAATAAGACAGCACAACACCAGTTTCACACAGTGATTTGATTAGATTACATTACAGTGTGGAAACACGCCCTTCGGCCCAACAAGTCCACACCGACCCGCCGAAGCACAACCCACCCATACCCCTACATTTACCCCTTACCTAACACTACGGGCAATTTTAGCATGGCCAATTCACCTGACCTGCACATCTTTGGACTTTGGGAGGAAACCCACGCAGACACGGGGAGAACGTGCAAACTCCACACAGTCAGTCGCCTGAGGCGGGAATTGAACCCGGGTGCAGACTCCACACAGTCAGGCGCTGTGAGGCAGCAGTGCTAACCACTGTGCCACCATGCTATCCACAAATACATTGCCAATTCTGATCACCTCCAAAGAACAACTTGAAAAATAATCCTTCAGATTAGGATGTAATACACTTTGGGATAGCCCCAAATTTTGAACGATGCTCTTTGTTTACCTTAAAATGGAGAAAACTATGATTGAAAATACAACATGATCTGGCTGAAGAAATGTTACCTTCACATTTCCAGAAGTCATCAGAAGAATATTCCTGTATCACTAAAGTATTTCCATACAGACATTTTGTTTTCTAGGTAACCTTGGGTCTGGGTGGGTTGCTCTTCGGAGGGTCAGTGTGGACTTGTTGGGCCGAAGGGCCTGTTTCCACACTGTAAGTAATCTAACAAGCATTTTCAATAAGCGGGGACGAGATCACTGCCGACAAATTTGGGAGAATATCTTCTGTTTGGTTTTCTTATTTAGGGAAAAATATCATTTCGCTTCAATAAAATTCTACGAAGGTTCACTGGAATGATCCCTGGTAGGGAGGGACTGTCTTATGAGTGAAGGTTAAACACTATTCAACGGACTTTTGATGAATGAGAGGTTATCTCTGAGAAACATATAGCATTCTTGAGGGGTTTATCAGGGTAAAGGCTGAGACAGAGAGGTTTTCGATCTGTCAAGGAGCCGAGGGTTACAGGGAAAATGGAGGAAAGTGGATATGATGAATGCCTGATCAGCCATGATCCTGCTGACTGGGCAGATCAGGTTCGAGGGGCCAAGTGGCCTATTCCTATCCCTTTATTTTAATGATCTTATGATATTAGATCAAAATCCCCCCTGACATAGGGGAACACACGAATCCCTCGCATTCTGCCAGCTAGGGTATACCTTAATTTATAATCCAGATCCAGCAGACAGTGACAGCCCAAGTCCAAAACTGACCACTGTGCTCATTTCTCATGAATAAAGGACCATCACTTGTCAAGAGATTAGGAGGAGAGGCAGTCATTTTCAACAGAGACAAAAATGAATGTGAATGCAGTGTACGTTGAGATTGATTCTTGATACCTGAAACAAATCCCAAGTATTTTGTTAAAGCAGCCTATCCGATTCTGCACTCGGGTCTGTGCAATGTGTGTTGTCAATGTTTTATGGTAAAGAAATGAGGACGGTGCTGGAAGATGCGTGTCGAGGTAAACATTGAGATAAATGGGAATCCAATTGTTAAAATAATTTAAGGATTCCAATGATTTGAAAGTTCTCCTGTTAGATGTGATGCATTTGTTGAATAATCCTGAATTTAGTAACAGCTACATTAATTTAAAATAATCTGTCACACTCAACCAGCTAGCTCATTCACAATTTCTAGAAGTGACATAGATGCATATGTACAGATTCATTCTCGACAGACAAAAGGAATATTTTCAAGCATGCACCTTGCTCTACTTGTCAGGAAACTTGAGGAGCCTATAGTTTTCCATTGCTTTCTCCATGGCAGGTTCACAGCCAATCAGAGTTGTCTTACCATCCAATTGGTACTCTTTTCTTCTGTAACATATATTGCATTTGAAATCTGGCACTCTTGCATTTGTCCTGATGAGTGCAGGATGAAAAGTTTCAGCAACATGCCATAGAGTCATAGAGATGTGCAGCATGGAAACAGACCCTTCGGTCCAACCTGTCCATGCCGATTACATATCCCAACCCAATCTAGTCCCACCTGCCATCACCCGGCCCATATCCATCCAAACCTTTCCTATTCATATACCCATCCAAATGCCTTTTAAATGTTGCAATTGTACCAACCTCCACCACTTCCTCTGGCAGCTCATTCCATACACGTACCAAGCTCTGCGTGAAAAGGTTGCACTTGAGGTCTCGTTTATATCTTTCCCCTCTCACCCTAAACCTATACCCTCTCATTCTGGACTCCCCGACTGCAGGGAAAATACTTTTCCTATTTATCCTATCCATACCCCATATAATTTTGTAAACCTCTATAAGGTCACCCCTCAGCCTCCGATGCTCCAGGGAAAACAGCCCCAGCCTATTCAGCCTCTGCGTATAGCTCAAATTCTCCAACCCTGGCAACATCCTTGAAAATCTTTTCTGAACTCTTTCCAGTTTCCAACATCTTTCTGATAGGAAGGAGACCAGAATTGCATGCAATATTCCAACAGTGGCCTAACCAATATCCTGTACAGCCGCAACATGACCTCAACTCCTGTACTCAATACTCTGACCAATAAAGGAAAGCATACCAAATGCCTTCTTCACTATCCTATCTACCTGCGACTCCACATTCAAGGAGCTATGAACCTGGACTACAAGGTCTCTTTGTTCAGCCACACTCCCTAGGACCTTACCATTAAGTGTATTAGCCTGACTAAGATTTGCTTTCCCAAAACGCAGCACCTTTATCTGAATTAAACTCCATCTGCCACTTCTCAGCCCACTGGCCCATGTGGTCCAGATCCTGTTGTAATCTAAAGTAACACACTTCGCTCTCCACTACACCTCCAACTTTGGTGTCATCTGCAAACTTACTAACTGTACCTCTTATGCTCGCATCCAAATTATTTATGTAAATGACAAAAAGTAGAGGGCCCAGCACCAATCCTTGTGGCACTCCACTGGTCAGGTCTCCAGTCTGAAAAACAACCCTCCACCACTACCCTCTGTCTTCTACCTTTGAACCAGTTTTGTATCCAAATGGCTAGTTCTCAATGTATTCCATGAGATCTAACTTTGCTAATCAGTCTCCCATGGGGAACCTTGTCGAATGCCTTACTGAATTCCATATAGATCACATCTACTGCTCTGCCCTCATCAATCTTCTTTGTTACTTCTTCAAAAAACTCAATCAAGTTTGAAACTCAATCAAATTTGTCCTTCTAGATCGAAGTGGTCATGGATTTGGAAGGTGTTGTCGAATGATCTTTTTTGAATTTCTGCGCTGCCTCTTTCAGATAATACGCATTACTGTTCCCAAGCATCACTGATGGAGGGAGTGGGGATGCTTGTAGGTATAGTGCCAAATCAAGTTCACAAGGACACAGAAACATGTACTGAGATTGATATTAGCCCTCAGTCCCACTTACAGAACAAAGCTCTTTATTTCTCAAAGCTCAAAATAGTAAAATCAAGCTTTTTAATTTTTTTGACAAAATGCAAAGTTTTATTTTCAATCAATTACAAATACTAATACTGGATAGGCATGTAGAAGCAGGACAGTTATATATACTACATATTTAATGCAAATTATATGCTGGACAGTGAGCATACATAATTCAAAGAAATTTCAGAATATCTTGATTTGTACCCTGTTTGGTTTACAACCCAAATTCATGAACCAATTAATTATTACAAAAACTAATGGTCACCAGCAAGATTTTCTAATTACACAGTTTTATACCAATTAGTCACATCTGTAAATAAATAAATTGTCCTTTACAGGCCTCATATTCAAAACACTTCACAGCTGATAAAGTACTTTTGAAGAGTAATTGTCGTAATACAATGTAATATAGCAGCCAATTAGCACACAGCAAGTTTCCATTGGCAGCAACACTATAAATGGGCTAATTAAACATATATATCATTGAGGGAGGGATGAGGAAGAAATACAACAATCATAACTAGTAATATTTTCAATCTAGTAAAATAGTCCATGTTGTTCTGTGGTGTTATCCATCTAAATTTAACCCAAATGGGTTGGGACAGATGACCAAAAATTGTTGACCAAATGCTCACTCAAAGAGGTAGGATTTGAGGAGTGAGACTGTGCTGCTGGAAAAACACAGCAGGTCAGGCAGCATCCAAGGAGCAGGAGAATTTACGTTTTGAGAATTTAATCAGGAATGAGCCTTGTGGACTGGGGGCACTGAGAGATAAATGGCAGGGGAGTGATTGAGGAGTGGATGAAAACAGAAGATAAAGTTGGAAATTTTTAGTGAGGGAATGTTTAGGATTGAAGGCGGAGTTAAAAGTTTGAAGCAATTGGAATCCGCAAAGCACAGGTCTAGGTGACTGAAGGCAGATGAAGCTTTGGAAGAATATCGGAAATGTAGAACCAATCTGAAATGAGGAATTAAGAGGGTCATGAGATATCCTTAGCAAGCAGGGTTCAGGAAAACCCCAAAGCCTTTTATTTATATATCAGGAGCAAGTGGCTAACTCGAGAAAGAGTTGGCTACTCAAGGACAAAGGAGGAAAGATATGCGTGGAGTCAGATAAAAAGGGTGAGATTCTTAATGAATACCTTGCATCGTATTCACTGAGGTTGAGAGACATGGCAGATGCTGAGGTGAGGGATAGATCTTTGATTACTCTAGGTCAAGTCAGCATAAGGAGGGAGGAAGTGTTGGGTATTCTAAAAAGCATTAAGGTGGACAAGTCCCCAGGTCTGGATCGGATATAAATAAAAGCAAATTACTGCAGATGCTGGAATCTGAAACCAAAAGAGAAAATGCTGGAAAATCTCAGCAGGTCTGGCAGCATCTGTAAGGATGATTCCAGGTTACTGAGGAAGCAAAAGGGGAAATAGCTGGCATTTTAACAGATAGCTTTGCAGCATCCTTGAATATGGGGGAGGTCCCAGAGGACTGGAGAATTGCTAATGTTGTCCCCTTGTTTAAGAAGGGTAGTAGGGATAATCCAGGTAATTACAGACCTGTGAGCCTGACGTCAGTGGTAGGGAAGCTACTGGAGAAGATACTGAGGGATAAGATATATACTCATTCGGAAGAAAATGGGCTTATCAGTGATAGGTGTTGTGGAGAAAATATAGAGAACCACCAGGAGACGCAGAGAGTTCTTTAAGAAGTAGGCCTTTTATTTGCAAACAAAAAACCATGACACTGCAAAAGCAGAATCTCAAATGCCCACGAACCTCAGGGTCCGTGGATTTTTATATCTTTTTTATCATGTTTCTGTTAGCTTATCAGCATGTCCAACTATATTAATCAAAGTACCTCACTCTAGCTACACAATAGACCAGTGATGTTAGTTCCCATTATCTCTTTAGTTGTACATTCTACTTAATGTTTTTCTAATGTCACGGTTAGATATTTACTGCTAACTCTGCTACAGTGATCTTTCCATTCTAGACTAACCTGTCATGATAGATATTTAGCTATTCCATCTATTAAAATATTCTGAATTAGAGTGGTGCTGGAAGAGCACAGCAGTTCAGGCAGCATCTGAGGAGCAGTAAAATTGACGTTTCGGGCAAAAGCCCTTCATCAGGAATACAGGCAGAGAGCCTGAAGGGTGGAGAGATAAGTGAGAGAAGGGTGAGGGTGGGGAGAAAGTAGCATAGAGTACAATAGGTGAGTGGGGGAGGGGATGAAGGTGATAGGTGGCCCAGGACCTCCATGTCCTCGGTAGAATGGGAGGGGGAGTTGAAATGTTGGGCCACCGGGTGGTGTGGTTGATTGGTGCGGGTGTCTCGGAGATGTTCCCTAAAGCGCTCTGCTAGGAGGCGTCTAGTCTCCCCAATGTAGAGGAGACCACATCGGGAGCAACGATCAATTTTACTGCTCCTCAGATGCTGCCTGAACTGCTGTTCTCTTCCAGCACCACTAATCCAGAATCTGGCTTCCAGCATCTGCAGTCATTGTTTTTACCCATCTGTTACAATAGTCTCCTGTCTCAAGCTGACACTACTAACTATTAATTAGATATTTTAATGTCATGTCCCAAATATTTATGGTCCCAATCCTGTCATAATAACACTTAACAGAGAAACTTGCTTTATTACTTGTGTTATTTCATCTCGCCATACTGATCTTTCAGCCTTAACCTTACTCTGCTAATTGGTGTAAGAATGTTCCACAATGGTTATCCCAACCTGCCTTCTCAGAAAACAGATTCCCAGGGGTCTTCATGCTTTAACCCTCCCCATGCTTTCATGTTCTTTATTTTCCATATTCCCCTCTTTGAAACCTACTGGTCTCACCCAGAGAAAGAAGACAATAAGCTTGTGCCCAATACAAACAATATAGGTCCCAACCGGGACTAAATAATTTTTGGAGTCTGAGACTTTAAAGGGTTCTTCCTCCATTCCTGGGGTCTCTTGGGCCAAAAATCTGTCCTCTGATAATCAGAACAGGAAAAAAGACCCAAGATCCCTCACAATCCAAGACTCACACGTTCTTCAGAAGTATCATCGACATCCCCACTTGGACATACTCCTTGCACTGTCGCGGTTGTTAGATCATAATCATAGAGTGGTGGGGTTCCATCAGAGGAGTCAGCACTCCCTGGAGTAGCTGAAATGACCACAAGTTGCTGTGTAGTGACGTGAACTAAAAAGGACTTAATAAAAGGTAAGGCACAACAAAGGATGAAGGCAACAACAAGCAAAACCGCACCTACAATAAGACCAATCTTAACAAACCATGCTCCCCAAGACCCTAATATATTATTCAGCCAGTCAAAAGCCTGATGACCAAACCCCACATTGTCTTTTAGCTCCCGTCTTAGATTCTTTAGTTTTTCCATTGCTTTAGTAAAAGATTCCCCAGGGCTAGTGTTGTTAGGTATAAAGGTACAGCAATGTTCCCCAAACATCACACAAACCCCACCTTTTTCTGCCAGTACCCAATCGAAGGCCTGTCTGTTTTGCCATGTCATTTTAGTAGTAGCATCCAATTGTTCTCCCAAGGCCACAAAGGCATCGTCAGTAAAATGGATAAATCTCTGCTGGTCGTAATAAACGTAATTAATCCATTCGGCATTCTTGCTAACCCCTATCACTGGGACGAGAGCTTCCCAGCCCGCAGCAATCTCATTAGGAATTCCTCTTGGCTGTCCTATGCAATCAATCCAAATCGTTGGATCAGGGACAGACTGTCGCTTTCGTCGGCGCAAAGCTGACTGTGACATCGGATCAAACTGTGCGTGTGGCGATATAACTACCTCGTGTAGGAGCATTACATGGGCACAGCTGCCTGTCCAGTAGGCAGCATCGGGCACAACCCTCCTTTCTTATCACACAGCCATCAAGTAGCTGCCAGTGGGACGCGTTGAGAATTTAAAACAGCCCCAAATGTGGTGTCCACCTCGAGTTCAATTGTATTCCTGCAAACACCCTGAAAATAGTCGACTGGTGTGCTTAAAGCATTCAAAACTCAACTTCCCGTATCCTGAAAGTGGCCAAGGGGAACATGTAATTAGTCTTACTGGTGGACCACGGGGTACTATAGAGTTGCTGCCTGCCCACATCATCTTGCTGATAGAACGTAGAGGTCTGAGGGAGGAGGCACCAAAACGGGCAATGGGATAGCCTGTAAGTTGATGAATCATCCGGGTTAAGAGGTCAGCTAGAGCGCTGTAAATGCCATTGAGTACAGGTGGTCAAGTTATAAGGCATATGGGCAACATAGTATGAGGGAGTTGCCTTAGTACACAAGAAACAGTCCTGTCTAGCTATCATTACGGCCGTATAGTTTGCCCATTGATACCAGTGATTGTCACGAGCACATACCCATGTTAGGGCAGCGAGGTCTGCACTTCAAATATGTCATTGCCTCCCAGCCTGAATGATTCTGGCATTACCAGTCCAGGTCTGCCAAGTTAATGGTCTCCAAGTCTGAGTATGCAGGCCTGGCATCAGAGAGGGCGGCACGGTGGCACAGTGGTTAGCACTGCTGCCTCACAGCGCCTGAGACCCGGGTTCAATTCCTGCCTCAGGTGACTGACTGTGTGGAGTTTGCACATTCTCCCCGTGTCTGCGTGGGTTTCGTCCGGGTGCTCCGGTTTCCTCCCACAGTCCAAAGATGTGCAGGTCAGGTGAATTGGCCATGCTAAGTGTGAGGTAAGGGGTAAATGTAGGAGTATGGGTGGGTTGCGCTTTGGCGGGTCGGTGTGGACTTGTTGGGCCGAAGGGCCTGTTTCCACGCTGCAATCTAATCTAAAAAAAAATCTAAATCTAAGAGGGGGGTATCATGGGCATCCCCCATGTCCTCCCCATCCCCACTGCCAGGAGAACTATGCTCCACATCAATATCCCCAAGAACTTCACCTGCACCTTGTTCGGAACCCTGCTGAGGGGTACTAGCCTCCTGTGCGCCCTGCCCATCTCCAAGTTCCTCGCCCTCAGCTCCACTTACCTCAGTGTTAGAGTTAGTTTGTGCTGGTGGGAGAGCTTTACTACAATAATTAAAGTGGTACCATATGTGTCGCCCTTCCACTTGGATGGCGGTAGGTGATGCCTTAGTCAGTACGAAAGGTCCCTCTCTCCTCGCCTCATTTCAGTGTCTTCGAAAAACCTGCAAATACACCCAATCCCCGGGTGTAATAGGTCCTTCCTCATTGACAGGTGTCTTGTGTTTGTGTTTCCTGCAGGTGGATAGTCTCATGTATCATAGTTAGCTGCTGCATATATTCTTAAGCTCTAAGCTTAACTGCTCCAAACTAGGCCCTTCGTATGGGCCTCTCCACCTGGGCACTGGCATAGGTCTACCTGTGAGCATCTCATAAGGTGTTAGATTGGTCATACAATTAGTCTGCATGCGATAACTCATAGCACCAGCAGCAGCACATCAACCCAATTAAGGTTGGTGCTTGCGCAGATCTTGGTTAATTTGGCTTTCAATGTCCCATTAATCCTTTCCACCAAACCCTGTGACTGGGGATGATACATGCACCCAAACCTCTGTTTGATTCTCAAAGGCTGTAGCACCAACCTAACTACTTTCTGACTGAAGGTAGACCCATTGTCTGAACTAATTTCCGATGGTATACCAGACCTTGGAATAACTTCATTCATCAGAAATTTCACTACTGTCCCATCTCCTGGTTTCAACCTTATTCCCACTGGGCTAGCTGATTTCACTCTCCCCACATCTGTATCATGCTGTGACCACAAAGTGGCTGGTAATGCATCCAATTGCTCATTACCATATTGATCATCTTCCTCCACTGTCACTGGCATGTTCCGCTGGGGTGTTACCTTGACTTCCTTCGGATTCCCGAAGTTGCAGTGTGCTAAGATTTTAATATTGCTGCCATCCCTGGATTCCCAAACCCCGGGTTGTGAGGGTATGCCATTCCCTGACTGCTTCTACATGCCTGGCCATAGGTCCTAAGTCTTTAGATTGATATCCCTTATTTACCAGTAAGGTTACATGTGGTGCGGCGCCTGGTACACTTTACCACTTTTCCAGAAACGCATTTCTCTCTATTTGCAGGATCACTCCCTGCTCTCCTAATACTATTGCTTCACTTCTCAAATGTTGTGGAATAGTGACTTCCTGCTGCCACTGCCTCTCTCACATCTCATCCTGAAACTCATCAAATATCACTGTACAGTGTAGCTCAGATTTAGGTGGCCTTGCTTTAGTCAACATTGTCAACACTGTTGCTTCCCTCATCCCCCAAATGTCTTGAATATCACTTGAATATCCCCTATCCAACAAACATTAACATATTTAACTTCTTGCATGACTAATTGTGTATCGGCATTTTCTATGACCAAGCCCTGCTGTATGCACTCCAATCTTACCTCTGACTATAGTCAAGCATCCCTACCTAACAAGTTAATTGGCGTCTCTTTAAACACTAATATTGGCAGACCTATCTCCCTACCTTCCATTTCTAATCTTACTGGAGCTGTAAATCGGGTTAACTGTGATTTCCCTGAGAACCCTACAGTTTTAACGACTTTACTTGACATGGGAAAGTGAGAGGCATACTGCGGCTGTATACAAGTGTATGTAGCTCCAGTACCTATCATCACTGGTGTCTGCCACCCTTCTATATTAACTTGTATTACTGGTTCTTGATCAGCCTCCCATGCTACTACAGGGTAGTATCCCTTCCCACCCAGGTTCTCAGGGTATCCCTAACCTATTCCATATGGGTTAACAGGTCCTGTTGGGCCTGTAGGCGTCTGGGAATTGGCCACTGGGGATTCCCGCCATCTAGGCCCACTGTAGGGCAGAGAGGGCCCGGTCCAATAAGGGCAATTCCTCCTAAAGTGGCCTGTTGGTGGCATCCCCAGCACATAATTTCTGGCCCCCCTTCAGCCTGATTATTTATCATGTACTTTAGTCCCCCATTCCTCCTTCCTTGTCTTTGGGTACTCCAGTTCTGTTTAGGCTGTTGTTTAAATCTGCCCTGCCCGGATACGTCACCTGCAGGAAAGCTTCTCGAAGAACCTCCATTGCTGGCATGGGACTTTCTGGCCCTTGTCTGGCTACCTGGTAGGACCCCCCTTGTGCCGGCACTTGGTTCACACCAGTGTTGATTACTGTTTCGGTTCTTACTGGCAACACCTTTTTAGCCTTCTCTTTTTCTTTCTTTTTAAGCTCTTCAAGCTACATTTGCACCAGCTTCCTTTGCACCTACTCCTGCTGTTCAGACAGTTTCTCTTTGTCTTTTCGAAACCTTTCAACTGCATGACTTACATGATCTCTAAATCCCTGGTGGCTCATCGAAGATGTCAGACCCACCACCTCCTCCAGCCTGACATGGGAGGGCATTGCCTCAATGATGGAATTTTGGAAGGTTGTGGTCAGCAACTGATTAGTCTTTATGTCTTGCTCTGTTTCCAGCCTCCACTTCTTTAACTGTTTCTCCAAGTAGGCAGCCGGGTTTTCACTTTCTCCCAGTGGATTCCCTCTCAGAGCCTGGGGGTCCATTTTGGGTGGATAGCAGTCTCTTAAGGCCTGCCATACCTTCTGTCTCACTCGATCAAACCTGACCCCATCAATCATTGGATTGTCTGCCACATTTTTCAAACAGGCTCGGACCATTATTTTCTTTAACTTCGGGAGTCCTACCAACCTCACCAGCAGTGCCTTCAAGTCTCCTATAGCCAGCAATTGCCCTGTGGTTTTGTCTTCAAAAGCCCTGATCCACTTTCCCGCTCCCTCATGTAAACTGGGCAGCGCATTCTTCAGCTCTTCCAGATCCTGAGTTCCCCAAGGAATGTATTGTAGGTTTCTCACCTCTTTTATAAGGAGCGGTAGCATCATTCCCTGTTAGCTCTTTTTTCCTTTACAGACACTACTTCTCAATAAATCCCCCTCGGGCTCTGAGTTCGATGCTATTTCTAATTCCTCCCATTCTTTAGGTACTGGGGCCTTTTTCTCTCCTTGTCTCTCATCATCCCTTTCTGCTTGCTCTGCGTCACTTTTACTGCTTTTCTCTTCAGCCCTTCTTTCGTATCGCAATGAGTATTCCTCAATTGCTTTTTGTTCCCTTAGCCCATGCAGCACACTAATCTCATGGTTTCAGCTCTTCTTGATCTTGTTGTGTAGCTTCTATTTGCTCCTGCCTGTCCCTTGTGTCTCTTTCTCTTCTTTCCTTCAGTTCATTTTTATCTTCCGCACTTCTATCCCAATTCTAACAGTCCCTCTATTGCTACTGTTCCCTTTATTACTGGACACTGCTTCAATGCCTCTTCATTCACGTAGGGAGGAGGTCTATTCAACTCCTCCACATCTGGGTATGGGGTGGGGGCTGATTCCTACTTTTCTGATTTCCGTAACTGCTCAGCTTGTTCTTTCGCAGCTTTCCTACTCATCACAGGTCCCTGACGTGCTACCTTCAGTTGCTCACCCTCTTTCCTGGAAAGTTTCAATATTTCCATCTCCTGATCCCTCTTTTGGTTTCTATTTTTAGATTTATCTTTCAGCTGATAGGTCTTAATTAATCCTTCCATCTCATTGCTCATATGTATATCAAAGGTACCTTCTTTTGGCCATTTAGTCAATAAATCCTTAGTTCTTTTTTCCCATTTCTCAGAAATTTTTACAATATCATTTTTTGCCACTGGAAATTTCTTACTCAGTATCTTAACTGCAGTCCCTTTATCCATCCTACAATATATTTCAGTCCAACTAATGTATTATCTTTGCTCTCGTAAATCACTTCCTCAAACCAATCAAGTCCAGTAGTGCTTTGTTCAATAGTATAAGCAATTCCTAACTTTAGGTCTTGCAATTGTCCCTTACCAATCTATCAATTTCTAAATGTCCTCAATTGCAGCTAGTTAATACAAACAACCTATTCTCATTCATTCAGCCTAAACCAATCTAACACTGCACCTTCAAAATGCACCAATCACTAACGATTTCTTGAGAAATTTTTCTCTCAAAAAAACTATCTTAAATTCTTACAGTGCAAAATAAAATCAAAATACCCCTGGATCTCGAGCTCCAGGGGAACAAAACACAAACATTTAACCACCAAAAAAAAAATATGCATACAAATCAGATCACAATGATCAAACTATAAACTCTCTCTCTCACACACAGATATACACACACACATACACACAGAAACATTCTGCAAGCTGCAGCTGCTCGCTCTCTCTCTCACACACAAGAACTCGGCTATTAATCAATCTCTCTCAGCCAGAGCCTTACTTAAACAAACCCTTTGTTCATTTCCAAAAGCCTAATTATCCTACAGGCTTTATCTAAAACATTTAACAGTCTAGTAACACTATAACACGATGACTATTCTCTGCTATTTTTACTTTTAATCATCCACAACCAATTTGCTGGCTTTCTAAACAGGTCTATCAACGCTTCCAGTAAAACAATTTCTCCTTATTTATTCTGCCCTATCTATCTATAGGGTCTTATAAAACAATTTCCCCTTCTTTATTCTGCCCTATCTATCTATAGGGTCTTATATTTCAGCCCTATCTATCTATAGGGTCTTACATACACCATGTGGAATTTATTACTCAACAATTACTACTTTCTATTCTTACTCACCTCTTACCCCACTGCACAGTCTTCTTGACCAATTCTCCACGTCTCCTTCAGCAGCAATTTATCCCTCGCCTTTGGATCTTGGATCGGAGAGACCCTCCGGCAGGTTCCCGCACCTCAGAGTCCCCAAGGACCACTCCAAGCCAACAGAATATAGTCCGAATTCACAGCAAAAATGCTAACCTTTTTTTGTTGGGTACCCTTATTCTGTCAGTCTCGGAAGTGCCCCTGGGGGACCAAGAAGTGCCCTGTCACTGCTGCCCTCTGTCCAAGTGGGTCTCTGCATGACCCTGCTCGCAGCACCAAATTTGTTGTGGAGAAAATATAGAGAACCACCAGGAGACACAGAGAGGTCTTTAAGAAGTAGGTCTTTTATTTGCAAACAAAAAACCGTGACACTGAGAAAGCAGATTCTGAAATGCCCGTGACCCTCAGGGTCTGTGGATTTTTATATATTTTTTATCATGTTTCTGTTAGCTTATCAGCATGTCCAACTATATTAATCAAAGTACCTCACTCTAGCTACACAATAAGCCAGTGATGTTAGTTCCCATTATTTCTTTAGTTGTACATTCTACTTAATGTTTTTCTCATGTCACGGTTAGATATGTATTGCTAACTCTGCTATAGTGATCTTTCTATTCCAGACTAACCTGTCATGATAGATATTTAGCTATTCCATCTGATACAATAGTCTCCTGTCTCAAGCTGACTCTACTAACTATTAATTAGACATTTTAATGTCATGTCCCAAATATTTATTGTCCCAATCCTGTCATAATATCACTTAACAGAGAAACTTGCTTTATTACTTGTGTTATCTCATCTCGCCATAGTGACCTTTCAGCCTTGACCTTACTCTGCTAATTGGTGTAAGAATGTTCCACTATGGTTGTCCCATCCTGCCTTCCACAGACCACAGATTGCCAGTGGTCTTCATGCTTTAACCCTTCCTATGTTCTTTATTTCCCATAGTGGTTGGACAACAGGAGACAGAGAGTAGTAGTGGAAGGGAGCTTCTCAAAATGGAGATCTGTGACCAGTGGTGTCCCACAGGGATCCATGCTGGGACCACTGTTGTTTGAAATATATATACTTGATTTGGAGGAAGGTGTAGGTTGCCTCATTAGCATGTTAGCAGATGACACTAAGATTGGTGGAGTAACAAATATTGAAGGGGACTGTCAGAGAATACAGCAGAATATAGATAGATTGGAGAGTTGGGCAGAGAAATGGCAAATGGAGTTCAATCCGGGCAAATGTGAGGGGATGCACTTTGGAAGATGCAATTCAAGAACGAATTATACAGTAAATGGAAAAGTCCTGGGGACAATTAATGTACAAAGAGATCTGGGTGTTCAGGTCCATTGTATCCTGAAGGTGACAACGCAGGTCAATAGAGTGGTCAAGCAGGCATATGGCCGCTTTCCTTCATTGGATGAGGTATTGAGTACAAGAGTTGGCAGGTCATGTTACAGGTGTATAAGATTTTGGTTCAGCTATATTTGGATTACTGCATACAGTTCTGGTTACCACATTACCAAAAGGATGTGGATGCTTTGAAGAGGATGCAGAGGTAATTCGCCAGGATGTTGCCTGCTTTGGAGGGTATTAGCTATGAGGAGAGATTGAGTAGATTAGGATTATTTTCATTGGAATAAAGGAGGTTGAGGGGGGGATCTGATTGAGGTCTACAAAATCATGAAAGGTGTAGACAGGGTGGATAGTAAGAAACGTTTTCCCAGAGTGGAGGACTCAATTACAGGGGTCACGAGTTCAAAGTTAGAGGAGAAAAGTTTAGGGAAAATATGTGTGGGAAATTCTTCACGCAGAGAGTGTTGGATGCTTGAAATGAGTTGCCAGCAGAGGTGGTAGGGATAGGAATGATAGTGTCATTTAAGATGTATCTAGACAGATACGTGAATGGGCAGGGAGCGAAGGAATACAGATGTTTAGAAAATAGGCAGCAGGTTTAGAGGCTTGGAGGGCCGAAGGGCCTGTTCCTGTGCTGTAATCTTCTTTAGAACATAGAACAATACAGCGCATTCTTCGGCCCTCGATGTTGCGCCAACCTGTGAACTATTCTCAGCTCATCCCCCTACACTATCCCAAAATCATCCATGTGCTTATCTAAGGATTGTTTAAATCTCCCTAATGTGGCTGAGTTGACTACATTAGCAGGTAGGGCATTCCATGCCCTTACCACTCTCTGTTCTTTGCATGACGGTCCAATATTGGAGGAGCACAGCAAGCTCAGAAGGTTGCTGGAGTTGAGCCAGAGAAAGAATGCGCCAACCACTTCGGAGAGTTTTAAACCTAAGGATGAGAAATTTAAATTCAAGTCACTGCCAGATACGGATGTAAGTTAATGAAGACGGGGTAATGGGTATATGGGGCATATCTTGTAGAATGGTTGATGGGACACTGGCTAGGCTTTTTATAATGTGCTTTGTACTTTCCTCAACAGAATATGCACTCTTTTTTTAACAACTCAATTAACTAGAGAGTGCATCAGAAACTAAAATTGTGTCTGAATCTCTGCTTGTATGGTTACATTTGACATCAACAAATTGCATTATTTTGTGAATTCCTAATTACCAGGGCTCCAGGAAGTCTGGAGAGAGACATGTTCTTCACATAATTAAACTAGATTATCTATTTAAAAACATACACACAATAAACTTAAACTAAAAAACGTTACATTTAGAACTGAAGTAATTGCATAGCCACTGAAGAGATTGTGCTATCTATCAAGGTTATGTTTTGCAGAGTGTTAGTGTTTGCATGTGTGGAGAATGTGTTTTTCAGAAATGACAACAAAAAAGAAATTCAATCCTCTGGGAGTACCTGCTGCAATCTTCTCTGATGAGGACTTATAGCCCAAAGATGCAAAATCAATAGAGTGTTCGAAGTTAAAGGTACACAGGGAGACAAAGTTGGGCTTTGAGTTTGAAATGCTCGCAAAATAGTACAGCAGTCTCAGTGGGCTGAGTGACCAGGGGTCCAACTGCTGAAAAGCAGCTAGGTCTGCCAGACAATTTCAAAAAATAATTACAATTAGTCTTGCAATTGAATATTTTAATCTCATTTAAAAGTGATTTTAATTGCCCAGTTAATTGCTGCAATAAATGCATTCATTTTATTCATGTTTGTTATATTGCTGTTAATATTTTGATTGCAGTGATAATATTTAAACTCAACATAAAACTGTGGATTTCCTGCATTGAGATTTAGATTATTAGGCCTTTTTTGCACTGAAAATATTTTATGTTTCAAAATTTACTTTTGTATTCAGTGTAACTCTGAGCTGGAAGAAAATCTGGACACGGAATTACAGATAACCTGTTCAGAAAGTGTCAGTAAAATTTTACATAATGCTTCATGTTAACAGTAATTCATTATCATTCATATACCTTATTGAAATACCTGTATGGTATCTTATCTTCCTTTGAAAGAAGTGCTTTAAAGTTCTGAGGCTGGTTTAAGTTTTGTGTGAGAAGAGTTCATAGAATGGAGGCCACAGGTCTGTGGTGCACACAATTTTCCACTGATTAACTTTAAAGTCTAATCAAATCTGAAGAATTTCTGAACAACAGGCATTATGGTACACCAAAGAAAAAGATTCTGATGCACTGAACCGCACATTTACAGCACCAAACAGCTCAGGTACCTGGACTTGAGTGGATATTTTAAGTCAGGATCTACATGTGCTGAGGCATTGGGTGTGTGTGTTGTAGCCAGGGCAGGGAATGCTACACCAATATGGATGGGCACAGTCACATGCACATTCTGTTGCAAAGGACTCAGGGGTACTCTTTCATGCGACAGCCTTTGGAAGGCAGGTACAGTCGAGAATACTTGGTGCATCGACTGTGTGCAATGTCAAGAGGCCGAGGACTGACAATAGAGATCAGAGCCAAACCGTCAGTAAGGTATAGGGTTGAAATTGTACAGAATAAGGGAACAGGTGTTGTTTCTGCAAAAGCTTACGTTATAAAATTAGGCTGTACATGCAAATACTAAACAGTGAGAAGTGAAAACAGGTAGAATTATCTATGACTAATAGGGCAGAGAGACCGTGTAGCAGGATATACCAGGCACAGGAAAACAGAAGAAGCGAAAACAGGTAGAATTATCTATGACTAATAGGGCAGAGTGACCGTGTAGCAGGATGTACCAGTAACAGGAGAATAGTGTGCCAGCCTCAGGAGGGATGTGACCAACGGATGGAAATCAGTTTGGCAGGATGATCACACGAAGACAGCAAACTATGCCAGGATAGTCACATATAAGGAATAAGATAAATAAGAGTAAGGGGCGACAGGCTTAGAGTAATGGGAGAAGTAAACAGAGGTGGAGTGAAGCTAAAGCTTGTGATAGGCTACACGCGACAGCAAAAGTAACCAATGAGATAAAGGGGAGGACTGAGAGACGCAGCTGAAAAGCATAAATCAGAATGTAACCCTCAGATCGGGGTGCTTACTTGTTAGGCACCCGTTCTTGCAAGTACATATCAATAAAATTCGCTGCTTCAGAATTTGACTCGGACTGAAATTTATTAATATGTGAGTTTTGTTTCTCACAATTTGGGGGCTCGTCTGGGATGTCCATCATCACCAGTGAGATAGGCATGGTCGATGGCTGGGAAGACGCATCCCGTTCCTTTTAGAACGGTCCTGTGTTCCTCGGCGGTGGGTTCCCCCTTCTGGTTGACTGATTGAGATCCGATGAAAGTCTATCTGAACCAGGTGAATGGTTGTAAGTAGGCAACTCCGTGCATGGACCAAGGTAGGAAAAGAGATTTTTAAGTACTGCCTTGGTGGCTGGGATTGAGTTCTATTAGTTAATAAGTGTCTAACGAAGGAACTCAATATGGGCTGTGCCAAGGGTAAAGTAAAAGCTTGTGGGAAAAAAAAATGGAAATGGAGGTGGGGTCCCTGACAACATACCTCCAGAAAGTCCGTTGGGCAGGATGTTGTGGAATTAGAAAAATAATACTTGTACAAGTGAAAAAGATAGCAAAAAGATTATTAAATATTGCTGCTCTGTATGAACTAAGAATTTCATTCTTCGTCCCGCCATCTTCTGGCCAAAGTACAGGTCGGACGAAGACTGTGTTTGTAAATATTTGAATTTATATGTCAACAGAAAACAACCTTTCAGTCAGGAGGGATCAGATTATGCTTCGTGTTGGAAGGGCTAGTAGCTGAAGGGCTACTGAAGATACACTTCGTAACTAAATCATGACCAGAAAAAAAAATCAGAAAATAGAGGGGTGGAGTGAGAAATCACTTGAGGAATTATTAAGAGACAACCTTTCAGTCAGGAGGGATCAGATTATGCTTCGTGTTGGAAGGGCTAGTAGCTGAAGGGCTACTGAGGATACACTTCGTAACTAAATCATGACCAGACATTCAGAAAAAAAATTTCAGAAAATAGAGGGGTGGAGTGAGAAATCACTTGAGGAATTATTAAGAGATGCACAAGAGAGGATGAGAAGCAAAAACAGAAGGCGAAAATGATGGTAGCCACGGTTGACAAAGTAGTCAAGAAAAGAATCGAACCAGTGACTAGCAACCGGAGTGGAGGGTGGCAGCACGTAGAACATAGAGGAAGGGGTAGAGGACGAGGAGGACCTTTCGTAGGTTCCAGTCGACAGGGACAAGGACAGAGGTGGAGACCCCAACAAGCAGGGTGTTACCATTGTGGAAGGAAAGGACACTTTAAGCGGGGGTGTCCTGAAATACAAAGGGAAGAAAAAACCATCCCGCTCATGAACTTTGATGAAGACGAGGGGTGTCAGGGGTACCTGCCCCCGGAGACCCAACGGGAACCCTTGATAAACGTAAAGGTGGGCCCTTATAGGGAAGATGTAGTTTTCCGAGTAGGCACGGGGGCAGCGAGGTCATCCTTAAATTTTATACCCAGAGGAGTACAATTTACAGATCAGAAAATAACAGTGTCCGGAGTGAAGGGAGAAGGATTTACTGTCCCTGTATTTGAACCAGTAACAGTTGAAAATAATGAAAGAAGAGTTGAAGGACAATTCTTATATATTCCGGACATAGGGAGCAACTTGTTAGGAAGAGAATTAATCACACTTTTAGGACTAGGAATTGGAGTGTGAGACTGAAAAATAGTAATAAGAATGGCTATTTTGACTGAGGAACAGGAGAAACAAATAGACCCCACAGTATGGGCATGTGAAGGCAATCGAGGGGTATTGCATATTCCCCTTCTAGAGATTAGCTTGAAAAAGGTGGGGGAGATGGTATGCGAAAGACAATACCCCATCTCGACCGAAGGGGGTTACAACCTGTGATTGAGGGGTTAATTAAGGACGGCCTGTTGGAACCCTGTATGTCCCCTTATAATACCCCTATTTTGCCAGTAAAAAAACCAGACGGTACCTATTGGTTGGTACAAGACTTGAGAGCGCTTAATCAGATAGTATAGATTCGTCATCCTGTTGTTCCCAACCCTTATACCCTTTTGAGTAAGATTTCACATGACCACAAGTGGTTCAGTGTGGTGGATCTAAAAGATGTTTTTTGCACAAGTCCACTGGCAGAAGGAAGTAAAAACATGTTCGCCTTTGAGTGGGAAGATCCAAGAATGGGGCGAAAACAGCATAATAGATGGACAGTGCTTCCACAGGGGTTCACAGATTCCCTGAACTTGTTTGGCCAGGTTTTAGAACAAATTTTGGAAAAGTTTATAAGTCCCCAAGGCACGACTTTACTGCAATATGTGGATGACCTATTGGTCACGGGAGAAAATGAGAGGGGAACAATGGAAGCAACTAATCAATTGCTAAACTTTCTGGGATGACAGGGATTGAGGGTCTCAAGGAACAAATTACAATATGTAGAGAGAGAAGTGAATATTTAGACACTTGGTCAGTGAAGGGTAAAGGAAAATAAGCCCTGAAATGATTGAAGGAATAATGGGAATGCTACTTCCTCAGACTAAGCGAGGATTAAGGAAATTCCTGGGGCTTACGGGGTATTGTAGGTTATGGATTGACTTGTACGTCCAAAAGACAAGGAAATTATACTTGAAATTGTTAGAGAAAGAACCACAGTTGTTAAAGTGGACAGAAGAAGAAAGGGAGTTAGTAGGGGAGTTGAAAAGAAGCTTGATTCATGCCCTTGTCCTTGCATTACCTTCCCTGGACAAACCCTTTCATTTGTTTGCCACCATGGATAAGGGAGCGGCCCTAACCCAGCGATGGGGGGGTTGAAAGAGCCAGTAGCATACTTGTCTAAATTGTTCGATCCAGTCTCCAGAGGGTGGCCAGAGTGTGTGCAGGTGGTAGCAGTGACTGCGCTACTAGTGGAAGAAAGTCGAAAACTCACATTCGGAGGGGCCTTGATAGTAAGCACCCCGTATCAAGTGTGGACTATATTGAACCAGAAGGCAGGGTGGTGGCTTACGGACTCTAGAATTCTAAAATATGAAGCAACTCTAATAGAGAGGGATGACCTTACATTGATCACAGACACTTGTCTGAATGCAGCTACCTTTCTCTGGAAAGGGCAGGATGAAGCTCCCTCAGACCCAAAATATGACTGCCTTGACATTATAGAATATCAGACTAAAGTAAGAATGGACCTTAGAGATATCCCTCTACATGCAGGGGCCAGGCTGTTCATTTACGGGTCCCCCAGAGTGATTGAAAGTAAAAGATACAATGGATATGCGGTAGTGGATGGAATAGAAGGGAGTGTTATTGAGGCTAGTTGACTACCCAATGATTGGCCGGCACAGACTTGCGAACTTTATGCACTAGGAAGAGCCCTTAAGACCTTGGAAGGCAAAGAAGGAACTGTATACACAGATTCTAAGTATGCCTTCGGGGTGGCACACATTTTGGAAGATATGGCAGGAAAGGGGACTGATAAACAGTAGGGGTAAAGAATTGGCTCATGAGGAATTGGTAAAGCAAGTATTGGAATCCCTTTTGTTGCCAAAGCAAATAGCAATGGTCCACATAAATGGACATCAGCAGGGAAATGATCCCGAAGCAAAGGGAAATAGATTGGCGGATGAAGTCGCTAAGGAGGCAGCTCTGAACCCTCAACCCGCCACAATATATATTTTGGTACCAATGGTGCAGGAATCTGGGGGGAGACTGATATTTAGCTCTAAGGAAGAGAGAGAGTTAGAAGAACTGGGAGCTACGCAGACAGTAGAGGGGCGCTGGATGCTACCGATGGCCGGGAGATGCTAAATAAAATGATGATGCGAGAAATTATGGCTGTGTTACACCAGGGGAGTCACTGGGGAGTGCAAGCAATGTGTGATTTGGTCTTAAGGAAATATGGATGCAAAGGGATCTATATAATAGCCAAAAAGATATATGAGGGATGTATAACATGCAAGAAAATCAACAAGAAGGTATTGAGGAAACAAGTCCCAGGAGTGAGAGAACCTGGGCTAAGACCATTTCAGAGCATTCAGGTAGATTATACCGAATTACCCCGAGTGGGAAGACTGAGGTATATGCTGGTAATGGCTGATCACCTATCTGGATGGGTGGAGGCGTACCCTTTAGTCACTGCCACTGCAAGTGGGGTGTCCAAGATAATACTTGAACACATAATTCCCAAATACGGGATAGTGGAATGCATAAATTCAGATCAGGGAACTCATTTCACTTCCAAGGTACTCCAGGGAGTAATGAAGGAGTTAGGAGTCCCCTGGGAGTTCCACACCTCTTGGCACCCACCTTCATCAGGAAAGGTTGAGAGAATGAACCAGACACTCAAGAAGCAGTTATCTAAATTAGTAGTGGAAACCAGACTCCCTTGGACTAAGTGTTTACCTATAGCCCTTTTGCGAGTGCGAACAGCCCCAAGGAAAGATATGGGGCTGTCCCCTTATGAGATATTGTTTGGCCTGCCCTATCTGGGAACGAAAGGGGAACTGCCAACACTGGAGACGAAAGATCTGTTCTTAAAACGTATATACTGGGCTTGTCCTCGTCTTTGTCTTTTCTTAGGAAACAAGGATTACTGGCACAGACTCCGCCCCTTGAATTCGCCGTTCATCCCACCCGGCCGGGAGATTGGACATGGACAGAAGCTAAATTGCAACTGAATTGGGATGGACCGTACCAGGCTTTTTTGACGACTGAAATGGCAATACGCACGGCGGAGAAAGGCTGGACTCACTACACCAGGATTAAAGGACCAGTGCAATCCCTAGTTAAGAAAGAAGTCTGGACAGCCGAATCAACAGAAGAACCTCTGAAACTCAGACTCAAAAGACTTTAAGTAACTGATTTTTATGCGGACGCGGGATAGTTTCTTTTTGATATCTATATATTGTATTGCATGTTAAATCTCTCGGTCCTTCAATACTATCATAGAATGCTGGGGACGTTTAGGGTTACCATATTAGCATTCTTAGTATTGGGATTTTGTCAAACGATGCTGTCATCTCCACACTTGTTATTAACGGTCCCTGAGTCTGAATATCTGCAAGTAATAGAGGTCGATGCTTGCAGTCTAGTAGAATGCGCAGATGTAAAGTATCAGAGGGAGTATATTTCCTCCGAAGTCCTGCTTAAGACTCAACCGGACACAAGGTATGGTTCGCAAAAATCGCCACCTGGCATCACTATGCATAGAGCCCCCTTTCACCCAACCTTAGACTGTCCTGACAAAAAGTGCTACCCAATATATCTCACCATTAGAAATACCTCCTCTGAAGACTCCTTTCCCCATAAAAATGGGTCTCGGCTCCTTAGTAACGATTTAAAGATAGTAATTGCTGCCACTGGGAAGGTTTTTCGGGCTGCTGTTTTTGAATAGCCATAGAATTCGGAAAACGAGCCAAACAACTTGATAATAAGACACATCCTTTTGCCCCTCCCAATGACCCAAAGGTGGTAAAAATTATAGAAGTCAAGGACTTGAAGCAGACCATTGAAATAGAAACTGGATATGGAGACGCAAATGCCTGGGTTGAATGGGTAAAGTACACTGTTAAAACTCTGAATAAAAGTAATTGCGATGCATGTGCCTTCGGTAGGCCGGTTGCTTACATAGACCACTTTCAGCTCGGGTGGAACTGAAATAGGAAGAGCATGGAATGTATAATAGCCCTGTATCAGGATAAGACTGCATGGAATGATAGGAATTGTACATCCCTATCTCTAATGTTCCTTCCCTTGCAGAAGACAGATTTGAAAGCTCCTCCCTCCATTTTTGACCACGGTCAGGAATCACACATCGTGTATAAGCCGACAGGGTACAAATCGGTCTAGAAACTTGGGGGAGCTGCGGTTATGTATAGAAACTCACAATGACACCGAAACGGACAAAGGAGGGAACTACTCAGCACTCCGGGTTCCCCGAGCGGATCTCTGGTGGTACTGTGGAGGCAGAATATTCCGACCTATCCTACCTCCTGACTGGAGAGGGATATGTGCAATTGGCAATCCCATTCACCATGGCATTTGAGAAGGAGAATATGGTAGTAACAAAGAATGAGAGGACCGAAAGGTCATTATTAGATACTTCCTTTGATGATAGGATTTATCTCGACTCTATAGGAGTTCCTAGAGGGGTCCCTGATCAGTTCAGCGCCCTCAACCAGATTGCAGCAGGTTTTGAATCGGCCCTATTTTGGTGGGTAATGGTCAACAAGAATGTGAACTGGATAAACTATATTTTTTACAACCAGTAAAGATTCAATCATTACACTAGAGATGCAGTCAAGGGTATTTCCGAGCAACTTGATGCAACCAGCAAAATGGCCTGGGAAAACAGACTGGCCCTAGGTATGATCCTAGCCGAAAAAGGGGGTGTTTGTGTGATGTTAGGAGGTAGCTGTTGTACTTTTATTCCAAATAATACAGCACCTGATGGGTCAATCTCTCGTGCCTTGCGAGGATTAATGACCTTGGCTGAAGAACTGGCTGAGAATTCAGGAGTGGACACATCACTCACAGGATAGCTAGAGTCATGGTTTGGGAAGTGGAAAGGCGTTGTAGTCTCCATCCTCACCTCCCTGATAGTGGTAGCAGCGGTACTGGCAGCAATTGGCTGTTGTATCATACCTTGTGTACGAGGGTTAACCCAGTGGCTAATTGAGACGGCCTTGGCAAACCAAATGCCTCTAAAAGGTAATCAGGCAGAGGGACTCAACCTCTTGAACAATGAGGGGATGGGTGACCTTAAGGAATTAGTGACTATAAATGAAGTCTCAGGGATGATGCTAGTGAACTGGAAGGCAACGTATGAGACAAATGCAGAAGACAACACTTAGTAGCCAAGAAGAAAATGGGGGGAATTGTAAGGTATAGGGTTAACATTGTGCAGAATAAGGGAGCAGGTGTTGCTTCTGTAAAAGCTTACATTATAAAGTTAGGCTGCGAATGCAAATAATAAACAGTGAGAAGTGAAAACAGGTAGAATTATCTATGACTATAGGGCAAAGTGACCGTGTAGCGGGATGTACCAGTAACAGGAGAATAGTGTGCCAGCCTCAGGAGGGATGTGGCCAACGGATGAAAATCAGTTTGGCAGGATGATCGCACAAAGACAGCAAACAATGCCAGGATAGTCACATATAAGGAATGAGATAAATAAGAGTAAGGGGTGACAGGCTTAGAGTAATGGGAGAACTAAACAGAAGTGGAGAGAAGCTAGACAAAGGTGAAGTGAAGCTAGAGCTTGTGATAGGCTATGTGCTACAACAAAAGTAACCAATGGGGTGAAAGGGGAGGACCGAGAGACACAGCTGAAAAGCATAAATCAGAATGTAACCCTCAGATCAGAGTGCTTACTTGTTAGGCACCCGTTCTTGCAAGTACGTATCAATAAAATTCGCTGCTTCAGAATTTGACTCGGACTGAAATTTATTACTATGTGAGTTTTGTTTCTCACACCTCCCAGCAACATAGGTATGGCCGGTGGGGGAGGGAGGTGAAGAGGAATGAAAAGGTAAATCAGAGCACTGGGAACAATGTTCTGTACCACACAATTTCAAGATGTTTTTTATTGATATTATCGCTGGACTATTAATCCAAGACCCAAGTAATATTCTGTGGACCTGGGTTCAAATCCCACCATGCCAGGTAGTGGAATTTGAATTCAATTTAAAAAGTCTAGAATTAAGAGTTTGATGATGATCATGAAACCATTTTCAATTATCAGGGAAAAAGAAAAAGGCATACGGTGTGTTAGTTTTTATTGGGATTGAGTTTCGGAACCATGAGGTTATGTTGCAGTTGTACAAAACTCTGGTGCGGCCGCACTTGGAGTATTGTGTTCAGTTCTGGTCACCGCATTATAGGAAGGGTGTGGAAGCTTTGGAAAGTGTGCAGAGATTTACAAGGATGTTGCCTGGTATGGAGGGAAGGTCTTCTGAGGAAAGCTTGAGGGACTTGAAGCTGTTTTCGTTAGAAGTAGGTTGAGAGGTGGCTTAGTTGAGACATGTAAGATAATCAAAAGGTTAGATAGGGTGGACAGTGAGAACATTTTTCCTTAGATGGTGAAGGCTAGCACAAGGGGACATAGCTTTAAATTGAGTGGTGATAAACAAAGTGGTCAGAGACCTCGATGTGAAGGAGCCATTGGGAAGTAGTGACCATAATACAAGAAGCTTCAATCTGCAATTTGAGAGAGAGAGGGTACAGTCGGAAGTGACAGTACTTCTGTTGAATAAAGGGAACTATGGAGCTATGAGGGAGGAGCTGGCCAAAGTTCAATGGTGCAATACCTTAGCAGGGATGACCGTGGAGGAACAATGGCGGATATTTCTGTGTATAATGCAGAAGTTGCAGGATCAGTTCATGCCTAAAAGGAAGAAAGATCCCAGGAGGAGGCAGGGGCGGCCGTGGCTGACGAGGGAAGTTAAGAAACATATAAAGTTAAAAGAGAAAAACATAGCAAAGATAAGTGGGAAAAC
>NC_057721.1:75174573-75214707 GCF_004010195.1 Chiloscyllium plagiosum
TTCCTGCTGAAGAGCTTTTGCCTGAAATGTCTATTTTCCTGCTCCTCAGATGCTGCCTGACCTGCTGTGCTTTTCCAGTGCCACACATTTCGACCCCCATATCAGAAATTCCAGCAGGACCTTGATCAGCCCTTGGGCCAAGAAATGGCAAATAGATTTTAATATAGGTAAGTGTGAGGTCTTGCATTTTGGAAAGTCAGATCAAATTAGGGGTTTCATGGTGAATGGTAGGGCCTTAAGGAGTGTAGTGGAACAGAGGAACCTTGGAGTTCAGGTGCATGGTTCTCTGAAAGGGGAGTCACAGGTAGACAGGGCAGTGACAAAGGCTTTTGGCACATTGGCCTTCATCAGTCAGGGAACTGAGTATAGAAATTGGGAAGTTATGTTGCAGTTGTACACGACGTTGGTGAGGCCGCACTTGGAATATTGTGTTCAGTTTTGGTCACCTTGCTATAGAACAGATGTAATTGAACTGGAAAGAGTACAGAAGAAATTTACAAGAATGTTGCCTGGACTCAGTAGTCTGAGTTATAGGGAGAGGTTGAACAATTTAAGTCTTTTTTTCTAAAGAGCATAGGAGTCTGAGGGAAGACATGATAGAGGTGTATAAGATCATGAGAGGTATGGATAGGGTGAACACACTCAGTCTTTTTCCCAGGATTGGGGAATCGAGGACGAGAGGGCATCAGTTTAATTTTGGAGGGAAAAGAATAAAGGGGAACCTGAGAGGCAACTTTTTTACACAGAAGGTGGTTAGCATATGGAATGAGTTGCTAACGGAAGTGATTGAGGCAGGTACATTAACAACATTTAAACGGCATTTGGACAAATACATGGATAGAAAAGGATTAGAAGGATATGGGCCAAGTGCAGGGAAATGGGGTAAGCATGGATGGATAGTTTGGTCGGTATGGACCAATTTGGGTCAAAGGGCTTACCTCCTTGATGTAGGACTGGCTATTGAGGGAGTGCAGCGTAGGTTCACGAGGTCAATTCTGGAATGGCGGGATTACCTGACACTGAAAGACTGAAGCGATTGGGCTTGCAGTATACCCTTGAGTTTAGGAGACTGTGAGGGGATCTGATTGAGACATATAAGATTATTAAAGGATTGGACACTCTGGCAGTAGGAAACATATTTCCACTGATGGGTGAGTGCCGAACCAGAGGACACAGTTTAAAAATACGGGGTAGATCATTTAGGACAGAGCTCAGGAGAAATTTCTTCACCCAGAGAGTGGTGGCTGTGTGGAATGCTCTGCCCCAGAGGGCAGTGGAGTCCCACTCTCTGGATTCATTTAAGAAAGAGTTGAATAGAGCTCTCAAAGATAGTGGAATCAAGGGTTATGGAGATAAGGCAAGAACAGGATACTGATTAGGAATGATCAGCCATGATTATATTGAATGGCGGTGCAGGCTCGAAGGGCTGAATGGCCTACTCCTGCACCTATTGTCTATTGTCTATTGTCAAAGGACAGATGTCAGAGGTAGTTTCCTTCCTCAGAGAGTAGTAGGGACACATTGCCTGCAATAGTCATAGACTTGCCAACTTTAAGGGCATTTAAATGCTCATTAGATAGACATACGGATAGGAATGGAATAGTGTAGGTTAGATGGGCTTCAGATTGGTTTCATAGGTCGGCGCATCATAGCGGGCCGAATGGTCTATACTGTGCTGTAATTAGGTGGAAGTGAGTACTGCAGATGCTGGAGATCATAGTCAAGATTAGAGTGGTGCTGGAAAAGCACAGCAGGTCAGGCAACATCCAAGGAGCAGGAAAATTGATGTTTCGAGCATAAGCCCTTTGTCAGGAATGTCTCTGGATACAGTGCATTATCCTTTTAGAAACTCTCTCTCATTACTCTAGTGGACCCCACCATGATACGGCTTTGAATAATCCAACAGATTTTGGGCATTGCTGAGGGGCCACCTTGGAAGAAGGATAATGAGTCACAGGATCCCTACAGTGTGGAAACAGGCCCTTCAGCCCAACAAATCCACACTGACCCTCCGAAGAGTAACTCACCCACACCTATTCTCCTACCTTATATTTTCCTCTGACCATTACATCTAACCTACACATCCCTACACACAATGGACAATTTAGCATGGCCAATTCACCTAACCTGCACATCTTTGGACTATGGGAGGAAACCAGAGCACCTGGAGGAAACCCACACAGACACAGGGAGCACGTGCAAACTCCACACAGACAGTCGCCCAAGGCTGGAATTGAACCCAAGTCCCTGGTGCTGTGAAGCAGCAGTGCTAACCATTGAGTCACTATGACATCCGAGAGTCTGCAGAGTAAGATCCCGTTGTCCTCTCTCAGGACGTTCGATGAGATCGTTCTGCCACCAGGACCCCACCAAAGCCCTTTCTCTCACATATTAAGCCAGGCAGCAAGAGATGGAACAGTCAAAGACAGGCCTATGAGATGCAAAGCTGCTTACTCTCATCCTGTAAGGCCAGCTGCAGTATACTCCATTCAAAGTCAGCTCCCAACATAGCAGAAAATCCTGCCTCATTTGAATGAGGGAGCATCAGATGCTGTGAAAGCCTGCAGCAGTTTGTAATGTTAATGTGTATCTGATGAAAGTGAATCAAACCAAAAAGCCAGATTTGCATTTGGGACTGACAAAGGGCAGCTCGCTTCACTGACATTTACAGTCAGAGATGTCTTCACACAACTCCACTCTATTGGAAGTGGATGTCATATTAGTCCTGAAGAAGGGTCATTGGACCTGAAATGCTAACCCTGCTTTCTCTCTCCACTGATGCTGCAAAACCAGCTGTGTTCCTCCAGCAATTTCAGGTTTTGTTTCAGATTTTGAGCATCTGCACTGTCTGTTTTATTTTCACCCAGTAGGACTTCTCTGGTTTGTTGTGGCTGATGCTTCTGTGCACTATCATGGTGAAGGTGATATTCTTCGTTAGCAACATTATTTTCCTCCTTGGAAGAATGACGTTGTTCTCACAGCTCCTTGTTACCCATCGGACCCCTTTCTGCCTCCTCCGGTTGTATGGAGTGCAGCATGCAAGAATTTTCAATGCGTTCTCCCTGTGATGGACTGCAAATAGCCCCAAGCTTGTTCAATCACAGGAACCTCTCAGCTTCTGAAGACTTCCAGTTGTGAAGAAGGGTCAGGTCAGACTCAAAGCATGAAATTGGTTTCTCTCTCCTCAAATACTGACAGACCTGTTGAGTTTTTCCAGCACTTTCTAGTTTGATCTGACTCTTCTTCATAACTTAGAGGTATTTTACTTTTTATTTCAGGTTCACAGCATCTGCAGCATTTTGCTCTGATTTGAGAACATCCTCAGTTGTTATTGTATGTACAATCAGCCTCAGACATGGATATGAGTAACAGAGTCATTGACAATGGTTGGAGAATGTAGACCTGTTCTCCCAGTAGTCATCCTTATAAGGCATGCTGTCCTTGGAATGAATCAGGAATCCAGGAATTCTCAAGGATCTTGTGACTACGATGACCAGAGGTGATAAGTTGGGGAGGAGGAGGCATAGTGGTAATGTCACTAGACTAGGAGTCTCGAAACTCAGGCTAATGTGCTGGTGAACATGGGTCCAAACTCCAAGTCAGTTGGTGAAATCTGGATTTGACTTTAAAATATGCTAGCATAATGGTGTTTGTCAATTATTGTATAATTCCATCTGGTTCACTGAAGCACTTCAGGTGAACAAACATGTCATCCTTACCTGAGTTTGACTTACTCGACTCTTCACTGAACTCTGGGTCATAAGGGATGGGCAATAAATTGCTGGTACAATCAGTGAGGCCACATCCCATGAACAAATTAAAAACTGTAGGGTAGGAACCATGTGTCAAGTATACATAATACAAAATTTTAGGTGATTGTTAGCGGTATCAATGATATCTTCTTATCCACCCTCCACTCCAAGCATGACCCAGAAAAGGCAGAAATTACATACAAGAGCATGTTGTAGAATATGTATAGTTGAAGGTGTGATAGAAGCATCTCTGGACTCTTGTGAAGCCTATCAGATCTTGTATTATCTGAATGAATTATTCATTGCGGGTGATGCTATATAGGATGCCTATCATTATCTCTGCTTTACAGAGATTGCTGGAATGAATTTCTCATGATCAGTGTCATGCTCAAGATTGCTTGCCTAGAATTTGTAATCAGCCATAATCGCATTGAAAGGCAGAGTAGACTTCATGGGTTGAATAGAGACAAAAAGACTGCAGATTCTGGTATCCAAGGTAGGCAAGCAGGAGACTGGAAGAACAGCAAGCCAGGCAGCATCAGAAGGTGGAGAAGTCAATGTTTTGGGTGTAACCCTTCCTCAGGACTGAAGAAGGGTTACATCTAAAATGTTGACTTCTCCACCTCCTGACACAGCCTGGCTTGCTTTATGTTTCCAACCTCCTGCTTGGTCTCATGGGTTGAATATCCTACTTTTCTCCTACGCAGTATGGCAATTGACTAATTTGGTCACTGCTTGAGGTACACATGTAGAATTTTGTAATTATGGTTTATACTGTTCCGGTACATGAGATGAGTACATGTGTCTCTGTGCAACATAACCTGGCAGCAACATTGCAATGAAAGGTGCCCATGACTTCAAAAGTGTAGCTTTGAAGTGTTGAGCTGTATTGTAAGTTGGCCTGAGATGTGCCACACTGATGTGGTGAGGGAGGCATTTTTCCAATGCCAGCCTCCATGGTCAAAGGATGCAGGTAGTCCCTGGCCACAGAGTGCTCCTTGAGATGTTGAGGAGCACTGTCCAAGGTGTACGCTCGGAGAGCATACTGGTGAGCTGCAGCTAACACATAACTGCACTGGTTTTCAATTCAGGGTCTAGTATCACTCCTCGGACTGGGAAAATAGCAACTTGCCAAGAAATGAGGCAAGGTAGGGCAATGATAAGACGGTGATGCATGCCAATAGGCCTGCGGCAAGATTCTCATTTATCCTTAATGTGGAAACTCAGACTTTTCTTCTTGATGCCAAGAATCTCATTTTAATTTTCATTCTTGTTATATATTCCTAACTGTCTCTCCTTTGCCCAGGTTGTTCAGAGGCTGGAAAAATTCCACTTGTTGCCTCAGAATGGTACATTTCACACATTAGCACAGCAGGATGGCTTTGACTGTCTGTCTGCTACCCTCACATTTACAGGTTGATGACCAGAGCCATCAGTCAATCACTCTCGTCACCCAGCAGCCTTGGTGCTTTCAATGCAGATAGCATTGTGGATGGCTGCAGAATGGGAGGTACCATGCCTGCTGCTAGGATACTGGGCACTGAGCTGTGGGATTCACTCTGTGTGGTCAATTACTAACTGGAGGAAGTGGCATCCCTTTCCACCCCTTACATTCTTCTCCAAGCATTTTGTTTTATTCATTCATGGGATTGTTGGCTAAACCAACATTCAACAAAAATGAAACAAACATATCGACAAACTGCGCATGCTGGAAGTTAGAAACAAAAGTAGAAATTGCTGGAGAAACTCAGCAGGTCAGGCAGCATCTGTGGAAGGAGAAACAGAGTTAATGTTTCAGGTCCAGTGACTCTTCCTCAGAATTGATTGTAGCTAAGAAAAGGTGGATATATAGGCTGAGGTATTCATTTCCCAGCAATAGTTTGATTTTTTTATTCACTCATGGGATGTAGGAATTGCTGACTGGGTCAGCATTATAGTTGGCGTTCGGAGATTGGCAATGATTTGCTTTCTTGAACTGCTGCAGTTTGTGTACTAGAGGTAGACCCACAATGCTGTTAGGGAAGGTTTCCTAGGATATTGACCCAATGACAGTGAATGAATGGCATTATATTTCCAAGTAAGGATGGCAAGTGACTTAAAGGGGAACTTGTAGGTTGTGGTGTCCTCATGTATCTGCTGCCTTTCTAAATGATAATCATCATTGCTCGATTGATCTTTCTGAAGGACATTGGTGAAGTTCTGCAGTATATCTTGTTGATAATGCACATTGCTGTTACTGAGTGTTAGTTGTGGTGGGATTGAATGTTTGTAGATGTGGTGCCAATCAAGTGGGCTGTTTTGTCCTGGATGGTGTCAATCTTCCTGAGTGTTGTTGGAGCAGCATTCATTCCAGGCAAGTGGGGAGTATTCCATCACAATCTTGACTTCTGCCTTATAGATTATGGACAGGCTTTGGGAAATCAGGAGGTGAGTTACTCGCCACAGTATTCTGAGTCTCTGATCTGGCTAATTGTCCTTGAGAAGGTGATTGTGAGTTACATACTTGAACCAGTTCTTTAAGGGTACAGATACCTGCAGTTAAGGAGGGTGCTCCAGGATTTTGATTCAGTGACAATGACGGAGGGGCAATATAATTCCAAATCAGAATGCTGTGTTGCTTGGAGGGGAACTTGCTGGTGGTGGTGTTCTGCTCTGTGTGGCTTCTAGCCTTCCAACACTACAGCGCCTGTGTCTCGGAGCAAGGTGTGACCTTACAGAGGTTTACAAAATCATGAGGGCATGGATAGGGTAAACAGACAAGATATTTTCCCTGGGGTGGGGGAGTTCAAAACTAGAGGGCATAGGTTTAAGGTGAGAGGGAAAAATTTTTAAAGTGACCTAAGGGGCAACTTTTTCACACAGATGATAGTCTGTGTATGGAATGAACTGCCAGAAGAAATGGTGGAGGCTGGCACAATTCCAATATTTAAGACATCTGGATGGGTATATGAACAGGAATGGTTTAAAGAGATATGGACCAAATGCTGGTAAATGGGGCTAGATTAGTTTAGGATATCTGGTTGGCAAGGAGGACTTGAATCAAAGGGTCTCTTTCTGTGTTTACATCTGTATGACTCTATGACTGGTTTGCAAAATGCCTCAAAATCTGGATTATATCATTCGGTGCCAACCACAACCTCCCTGTAAATGTAATTTGGCATAACAATCTCTTAAAAACACCAAATGTACAATTACAGATATGATCAACAGAATTCATCCAGCAACCAATCTGTAAGTGGTTGATGGTCTACTCAAATAGGCTTTGTGAGGAATTGCTTCTGCTGTTAATTTCAGCTACTTGTGATTCAGAGAGGATGATAGTTAAATTGTTAAATTCCAAAATGGTAATGATGTGGTGAAATGAGGACAGCATTATCTGTCTAGCTTGTTCACCTCTGGCTGGCAGTCATCATGCACATACCTAAAAACAT
Source organism: Chiloscyllium plagiosum (assembly GCF_004010195.1). Taxonomy (NCBI): domain Eukaryota; kingdom Metazoa; phylum Chordata; class Chondrichthyes; order Orectolobiformes; family Hemiscylliidae; genus Chiloscyllium; species Chiloscyllium plagiosum. The sequence continues at coordinate 75,181,757 of NC_057721.1, forward strand.
CACTTAGTGAAACATCTCCCAACAGAAGCACGTACATGCTGCAGACAGTATTTTTGATTTTTAACATCATTAACAGTCATAGAGTCATAGAGGTGTACAGCACGGAAATAGACCCTTTGGTCCAACTTGTCCATGTAGAACAGAAATCCCAACTCAATGTTGTCCCACCTGCCAGCACCTGACTCATATCCCTCCAAACGCTTCCTATTCACATATCCATCCAGATGCCTTTTAAATGCTGCAATTGTATTAGCCTGCACCACTTCCTCTGGCAGCTCATTCCAATAAGCTGAATTGTATGCAATATTCCAACAATGGCCTAACCAATGTCCTGTACAGACGCATCATGACCTCCCAACTCCTATACTCAATACTCTGACCAATGAAGGAAAGCATACCAAACGCCTTCTTCATTATCCTACCTACCTTTGACTCCACATTCAAGGAACTATGAACCTGCACTCCAAGGTCTCTTTGTTCAGCAACACTCCCTAGGACCTTACTATTAAGTGTATAAGTCCTGCCAGAATTTGCTTTCCCAAGAGGATGCAAAAGAAATTGAATTCTGGAGATCAGAATTTTCCATCCTAAATTTCTCTACAGCTCAACCAGCTAAACTTTGGAGAAGGTTAAAAAAACATACATTTTACATGAAAAAAACTAGGCAATAGGGCATTTTCTTCAAAGATCAGAATAAAGTGGCTGTTATTTTCTTCATTAATGGTTTCAAGGGTACTGTTAGGTTTCTTGAAATGTCAGCAATTGAAACATTGGAAGCGTAAAGTTTCAGCAATGCGAGCCAACACCCTGTTTCTTTCTGGATCTCGGTTTCAATCTAGCCCAATGTAACAGCATCAAAGCATGTTCTCTCTCTATTCCCCTTTCCTAATTTTAATGATTTTAATTGAAATTAGGAGCGGTTCTAAGGGATAAATGTTATCAGGGTCTGAGCAACATGGATAATGGTGAGATTTGTGCAGAATCAGACAAGAAGCCTTGATGTTGGGAGCGTCTAACATAATCTTTTATGCATTAGCTGAGTGGTGAGTTGAGTTTCTTACGAGGCCACACTGAGTTGTCATTTAAAGGGAGTTATTGCTTGTTAAATGTTTTGTTAACAGTCTGACTTGCCTAATTAATATTCAGCTTCTATCTTACCAAAAGATCCGAGAAAGCTAGTCATCAAGAAATCTCGACATGGGTATCAGCGGCGATGCCTGATGTCTCAATCGCTTCTTGATCCAAGTGACTTCCATGTTGGATACTGGGCACCAACATCATTGGGCAGCACAGTGGTTCAGTGGTCAGCACTGCTACCTCACAAGGGCCAGGGACCTGGGTTTAATTCCACCCTTGGGTGAGTGTCCATGTGAAGTTTGGCATATTGTCCCCATGTCTGCGTGGGTTATAGTCCTGGTGTCGTGTGACTTCTGACTTTATCCACCCCAGTCCAACATTGGCACCTCCACATCATGTCCAAAGATGTGCAGGCTAGGTGGATTAACTATGAAAAATGCAAGGTTACAGGAATTGGTTGAGGGGCAGAGTGACTCGATGGGCTGACTGGCCTGCTTTCACACTGTAGGAATTTTATGATCTCAGGGCACAATCCATTGACATGTGCAGACCATACCTACAGACATTAGCATTTGACATGTCCAGTCCCTAAGAACCCTCGCGCGTTCTAAAATGCTCCGAATTCTCAGGCTTGTTGTTTTTCTATAAATTGTATATGTCTACTCTTTACTACAAATACTATCCCTTATTTATTTTGTACATAATGATTGTGCCACCTTTTCTTTTATTTTTATGACAGGCGGGAAGGAATAATTGTTGTAATTCAGACACACTTCCTTTAAAGATGAATCACTGCCTATTCACATCAACTCCTTTAGTAAGCTTCTCCAATCTATCCTTGCCAATTTACTTTTCAGACTCTCATAGTTCTCTTTATTGAGATTCAAGACACCAGTTTTGAATTTGGTGACTTCACACACCATCTTAATGAAGAAATGTATCACATTATGCTCCTAAGGACCCCGCACTGCAAAATGTTTAGTTATTCTACAGTACTCAGTCTAATAATAGACTGTTCTCTGCTTGGTTCCTCAATATAAAGATTTAAAATGGACCTTGGGGGCAACTTTTTCACACAGAGGGTGGTGCGTGTAAGGAAAGAGCTGCCAGAGGAAGTGGTGGAAGCTGGTACAATTACAACATTTAAAAGGCATCAGGATGGGCATATTAATAGAAAGAGTTTTGAAGGATACAGGCCAAGTGCTGGCAAATAGGTCTAGATTAGTTTATGATATCTAGTTGGTATGGATGAGTTGGACCAAAAGATCTATTTCTGTGCTGTACATCTCTATGACTCTGTACTTATCTAAAAATCTATCATATACACACCTCACATCACCATTGTTTGTTTGGTTTGTCCAATCCATATGTAAATTAAAGTCAGCCATGGTGACTGTTGTGTCCATATTGCATGCATTTCTGACTTCTTGTTTAATGCCTTCCCCTATATCTCCACAAATGCCTGGGGGTTGATCAAGATTTCCTGCCTATTGTTATTTCTTATCTGCACTCATCCTGATTCCACATTATGATTTTCCAAGCCAGTATCCTTCTGCACTATTGTCTTGATTTCATCTTTTACTAACAATGCTATCTCACTTTTTTTCACCTTTTGCCACCAGCTCCCGCTTTAAGTCATGAATACCCTGGATGTTCAGTTCCCATCCTTACTCACTCTGTCGCCATGTCTGTGTGATCAAACTAGTATCAAAACAGTCCTAAGGTACTTACTCTGCTAATTTTTCTATCTGATTGTGAATGCTGTAGGCATTAAGACGCAAAGTCTTCAGCCTTGACTTTTTATTCTTGTTTGTTATCTTAGCTTTATTTTTCCCAATCGCCCCATTTGTTTTTCTGTCTTCCACCATTTGCTTTGTAACTTTCTCTCATTTTTCCATCCCTCCCACCTCCCTGCTCACATTCTCATCCCCTTGCCTTTCTAGTGTAAACCTTAGTTGGGTGGGACTATATTTAATGTCAATTGGTTCTTGTTCTTGAAGAGATGATAGTTAGCTGCCTTCATGAACTACAACAATTCATTTGATGTAGGTATACCTGCAATGCTCTCAGCGACAGAGTTCCAGTTCAGCATCACCAAAGGAACAGCAATACACTTCCAAGTCTGGGGAAATGCATTAGGTGACCATCAAGAAGATAAGTAAAGGTGGATAGGCAGTATAGAAGAGCCAGTGGCCATTCCCCTGTCAATCAGAGAAAATGCGGTGGGTACTGTTGGAGGGGATAGTCTTTCAGATCAAAGCAAGTTGTAGCACCACCATCGGACCAGCTACACAGCAGAGGAGGATACAGACTGGGACAGCTTTAGTGATAGGGGACTTATTATAAGGGGAACTGATAGGCAGTTCTGTGGCAGAAAACAAGACTCTTGAATGGTATGGAGTCTCCCTGGTGTCGGGTTTAGGGATGTCACAGAGTGGCTTGTAAAGGGCGAGGGTGAACAACCAGCAGTGGTGTACATGTTAGTACCAATGACATGGGTAAAAAAAAGAAAATAGGTCCTGCAGCAGGAATGTAGAGAGTTAGGTAGTAAAGAGGAACTCTACTAAGGTTGCAACCTTTGGATTACTTCCTATGCTACGTCATACTGAGTGTAGGAATAGAAAGATAGGCCAGATAAGCATATTGCTAAAGGGATAGTGTAGGAGGGAGGGCTTTAATTGTTTGGATCATTGGGACAGTTTCTGACTTATGTGGGGCTTGCACAAGCTGGATGCTTGCACCTGAACAGGAATGGGTCCAGTATCTTTGCAGGATAATTGCTCATTCTGTTAGGGCAAGTTTTAAACTGATTTGGCAAGGAGTGGGCACAGAATCTATGTAAAGACAGGAGCAAGATTGAATCAGATATATGAGGAATGCTAGGACTGTCTAGCAGGTGGTGGACACATGGAAGGTCCAGAAAGTCTGTGGATCACTCGTTGGTCTTACCTGCCATCTCAAATCGACTGAATTGGTGAGGAAGCAAGCTTGTCTCGATTCTGACAGACTGTCCAAGTAGAGGGTTCTTATTTGATGGAGATTCCACCATGATGAGTATTTCTACTCTGTCGAAGTGTTGAAAATCAATAGATTTGTATTCCACAGGTGGACAGCCTGCGTAGGACATTGGATCTTCACTGAACTTTGTCACTCAGTGATCAACCCTCTTTTCCAAGCAGTGAACTGTGAAGTCAAGTTTGAAATCAGCAATTGGGAATGCCATAAAGAGTAGCACAGAGAGACTGAGAAAGCAACAGAAAGTGCTAAAGGGAATTATAAAGGCTAACTTGCAAGAGAGATCAAAGCTAACAGCAATTCTTTTTATGAATACATCAAGAAAAATACAGCAATAAAGAAGAAAGTAAACCCTTCAAAGATGGTTGTAGGTGAGTATAAAATGGAAAATGACACTATCACAGACTGGGAAAATTAATATAATTTCACCGTGGAGAAAAAAAGACAAAAAGCAAAGGGCTGTGAGTCTTTGGAACTGCTTGCTACAGAGAGCTGTGGGGAAGAGTCCTTGTGTATATTTTCGATTCTTGATCAGCAGGGGAATCAGCCAGAGAAAACGCAGGAAAGCAGATGTGATCAGCCATGATCTGATTGAATGGTAAAACAAGGTTGAGGGCTGAATGGCCTATTCCTGTCTTTATTTCTTATATCCTTATGATCTCATGGTAACTATGGTGAAAAAGAGATCTAAATAATATTTGCAGGAGGAACCCAGGAGAATTAAACAAGGTAAGAGTATAGGAAACAAAGGAGCAGATGAAGCGTTCCCACCCCTCCCACCAACAAATTGACTCCATCATTAAAGAAGTATCGAATCCCTACAGTGCAAAAGGCGGCCATTTGGCCGGTCAAGTGTGCCCTGACCTCCCAAAGGACAGACAATCTAGTGATATCCCACCCCTCCCACTACTCATTTTATTCGTACTATGGCTAATCCATCTGACCAGGATGAAATTGTGATTGCTCTTCATCATGTTTTCACCCAATCATTGAATTCACTGATTCTCTAAATCTCTAAAAATCTACTGACCTTAATGTTGAGGGCCAATGGGATAGAGAATCCCAGTCATTCTCAATTGTTAAAAGAAATTGTCCTCATCCAATCCTAAATTACGAAACCTTTATCATCAGACTATGGGCCACTCGTTCTGAACTCTGTGACCAGGAGAAACCAGAACTGAAGCAAAGAGTGGCACTTGAAATGTACTTAGTTCTCAGACTGAACATTATTAAAAGAAATCAGTCAAAAAATTGCACATGCCTGAGACTGAATTTTCCAAAATTCTTGAGATTCAGAAATGACCTCATTGAAGGCTGGCATCAAACAACGGTTATATTATTGTATCAAATGCCTCCTCCATCTTCCTCACTGCAATATTGCAGCTTATCTCCAGCCAATCATCCATAGACATGGTGATAATGTACATAACAAAGGGGACCTACTCAACCCTTGCTACCTTCAATTCAAAAACATGTGGGTACAGTCACAATGGTTAAAAGTCATTTGATTAATAACATGAATAAGAAATGTTTGGAGAGTTTTAGGCCAAGTGCAGGCAGGTGGGATGAGTTTAGTTTGGAATTATGGTCGGCATGGACTGATTTGGACTGAAGGGTTTGTCCAGGTAAGACTCCAGGGTGGCACAGTGGCTCAGTGGTTAGCATGGTTGCCTCATAGCACCAGGGACCCCGGTTTGATTCCAGCCTTGGGTGACTGTCTATGTGGAGTTTCTACATTCTTCCCATGTCTATGAGGATTTCCTCCAGGTGTTCTGGTTTCCTCCCACAGTCCAAAGATGTGCAGGTTAGGTGAATTGGCCATGGTGTTCGGGGATGTGTCAGTTAGGTGCAGCAGTCAGGGGAAAATATAGGGTAGGGGAATGGGTCTGGGTGAGTTACTCTTCGGAGGGTCAGAGTGGACTTGTTGGGCCAAAGGGCCTGTTCCCTCACTGTAAGGATTCTACTGTATGACAAAGCAGAAGGTTACAGATACAATTGACAGGTGGGGAGGGGTTGGGGGGAGAATACTTTAGTTGGTTCCACCTCAATAATTGCAGCGACTTGATTAGACATTTCCCAACTCTAATTCCACCCCACATCTGTGTAACCTATTGAAAGAGACATCACCCTGGGACTGATGTAGAAAAGATTCTCTGCAAAATTCTTCTCTGACCTCCTCAGGTAATTGAAGCCAGTCTATTCATTGAAGGGAATGCAAACTCTTGCTGAAGGACATCAAATTACAATATGATAGGTTGTTGGCAGTGAACAACACGACTGAACTCACTGAGCCGAATTAATACCTGCATTTCAAATGACAGGATTGTTGAAACAACCAGATTTGATACTTTGTTATCTTGGCTGATGTTAATTTGGTTCCCTCAGGCTGTTTGGATCACAATCTCTTCCAAGTACACTCTCCCTCCAATTGAGTCATCAACAAGACAAACATTTCTTGTTTTTACATAAGATTCTATTTTGGGGCGACATTCCACAATTCTATTTTGCAATGAAAACAGAATAAAGTGCCTTTGCTTATACTTTCCGAACTATATTCATTGATCCTTCCCAAGCCTGTGACCTAACCACCCAGAAGAACAAGGGCAGAAGGTTATGGGAATTTTGTCATCTGTAAATACCCCTCAAATACACATCTTCCTCACTTGAATGCGTATTACCATTCCTTCATTGTCTTTGGGTCCAACTAATGGAACATTCTCACTAAGAATATCACGCAGACTGCTATGCTTTAAAAAGGCTTATCAGGAGGCAATCAGGCATCTGTACTGAAAGTTTGCATCATCAGTGATGTCCATATCACAATCGTGAATTTAGAACAAATCTGTGTTATTTGAAGTTAGTTGTCTGTGAAACACCTGAGAAGAGCTAAAAGATGGATAAAGATGTACCCATGACAGCACCTGAGCAGTACACCAGATACAGGAAGCGCAGTTAGTTTCATTAAACTTTCATGGAGAGTTTCTATCTGTGAAGTCTGGTGGGTTTTCCTCAGCAATTGTCAAAAACACCAATCATTAGCTACTTTATGCACCAGTGGACTGGGTCTTTCTCCAGTTGATGAATCCTGCTCCATTGACTGCACAAACACACTGTGCTCAGTGCAAGGAACTGGCCTCCTGTGACCTGATGCATCCTGACCTCTATCTGTGCTGCAAGCTCTTCAGTCTCTCGTTCAGCACTATTGGAATAGCTGGAATATGTGTAAAGAGACATCATTGACAGTGCTATAGCAAAACGAAAGAGCCAGAAAATGTGTAAAGAGGCAGTGGCTGCTGTCACAGCTGCTCACCTTCTGTCCATCCCTGCCTTCTTAGCAAAGCAGCCACAACATCGAATAGCCCACTTGTGGCTGGATTCATCACTCTTGCTGGCAATGGCCTGTGTTGGGAACATAAGGAACAGAACAGACACTTAACTGTGAGAGGAGTCGGTGCTGAATGATACCGCACGTCCTCCTCCGTGAGCCAGCACCCAGACGAGCAGGACCAAGACTCGAGTTATCATGGCCCTTGGAGTTGGGCACTTACTTGGTATTTGAGCTCCAACAGCTAGTGAGAAACTGATAGCAGCACGTGCTCCCTGAGCAAATCCCTTCCATTCCCACCCCAGCCCCACACCAACCATGAACGTTCTCATTCCATAAGATAATGTCACCATATTTGCAGGACCATAGGGCTGTCAGTCCAAATTAAGGGTTTCAGCCCGAAAAATTGACTTTCCTATTCCTCAGATGCTGTCTGACTTGCTGTGCTTTCCCACCTTCACATCTATTGCCCCTGGCTTCCAGCATCTGCAGTCCTTACTGTCTCTGAGTCACTATGGGACTGTTCTCTCATTAAAGAGATGGTGGTGGTTTAACCTGAGAGTCACCACACCTCAGGCTAGGTTGAGAAGCACAATGAATGCCCCTTTGTGGTGACCTCAGTGAGTGTGGGAATTGAATCCATGCTTTTGGCATCAGTCTGCATTACAAATCAGCCATCCAGTTAACTGAGCTAACTGACAACCTTCAAGCAGCAATGTATATTGTAATACTTACAGCGCAGTTGGAAAGAGATTGAGCTCCATGCCACACAGAACTCTTGGAAGTCACATAAGTACTGTCTTTGCTATGGCTGGTATCTGCCTCCTTTTAAGGTCAATTGTGGTGCCTCTGCTTCATTGAGATGTCTGTGAGCAACCTGCAAGGATCAATGTCATGGTGGATATTACTTGTGATTAGCATGTACATATTGATGAATTTCACATGCCTGAGAAGAGGATTGCAAATAGAATCCTATTGACTCTAACAATAGGATTGTAATCTGCAAGTACACAATTGACGTCATTGCATCTTCAATGACCTCCTGCCCAGGAGCAGTGAAGCCCCCACTTTTGTGCCTCACACTGACTGTGCCCACTCTGAGCTTTGTCCAGTTCCAGCAATCTTTAACACAATTTAACGGGACAGAAACTTGTTTTCTGCCTAGGTACTTTACAACTTTCAGGACACAGTACTGAGTTCAGATCAGGAGCACAGTACTCCATTTTGATTATCCACAATCCTCCATTCTCACCAAGTCTGAAGACCTAGCAGCTAGTTCAGAAGAAAGCTCACTGGACCCAAAAATGTTGACCATGTTTTCTCTCCATAGGTGCTGTCAGACCTGCTGAGTTTCTCCAGCAACTTATGTTTTTGTTTTGGACTTCCAGCAATGACAGTTCTTTGTTTCATTCCAGTATCTTGTTGGTTTTGCCCTCAGCAGAGCTGATTTAATTTCTCCTATTCAAACCTATCATTTAATATTGCAAAATGTCCTTTATCATCATTAAAAGTCCCACTGAATTTTGCTCTGAGCAATCTCTGTTCCACTGACTGCTTTGTCAAAAACATTACTTCCAGTCTCTTTCATATCAATGAAAAGTCTTCAAACTCAAAAATATTAACTATGTTTCTCTCCCAGTGGGATTGGGACTCAAACCCACAGTTCCTGGCTCAGAGGTGCAGATAATGCCCATTGCATCATTCCTAGTGTTGCTTCCTGTGGCAGTTAAAAGAAATATCAGATCATGAAGCAGACAGAACTTATACATAGATCAATTTATTCAGAATTCAATCCACATGTGATGCATTATTCCAGAATCTGGATGTAAGTTTGCTCGCTGAGCTGTAAGGCTCGTTTTCAGACATTTCATCACCATACAAGATCGTCAGTGAGACTCCAGATGAAGCACTGGTGGTGTAACCCACTTTCTATTTATATGTTTGAGTTGCCTTGAGTCTGTGATGTCATTTCCTGTGGTGACATCATTTCCAGTGGTGACGTCATGTCCTGTTCCCCAAGAAAGAGGGAACAGGAAATGACATCACCACAGGAAATGATGTCATCAACCCAAGGAAACCCAAGCATACGAACAGAAAGTGGGCTACACCACCAGTGCTTCATCCGAAGATGTTACCTAGTGTGGTAATGAAACATCTGAAAACAAACCTTCCAGCTCAGAGAGGAATCGTACATCCAGAGCCTCAACCTGTGCTACAAATCTTGTCAAAACTCAATATACCAGAGTCCCTTGAATTCTTGAGTTGTCATTTCACTATGAAACAGACCACAATATCACCAAAGACCAACTTCAATTTCAGTGACTGCTTCTATCATCCTGAACATAGCATACTCCACCCAACAGAGCTGAAATGCCCATGCAGCCCAGTCACACCATCATAAGAACAGTGGGCTTTGAAGTTGGAGTATGTGTATATTTCTCACCCTTATCCAGCCAAAGTCTACATTTGCTGGTATAGCACAACACTGATCAATGTAACAGTAACAGATTCATTTGGGACTCCATTCAGTGCTCTCATTACTTGTCAATAGGAGGAGATGCAAAAACTTTAAAGGTTTTCATCCAAAACTTCCAGCTTTCAATTTCAGTGAAATAACAACCTGCATCTCATTTCATGTCTTCATTTTCACTTTGAAGAAAATACATCTCGTCACCCTCGATATTGATTTCTTTATAATAGACTGCAATATTTTTTCTTGTAATGGTCATCAAACTAACAGGGCTAACAATCCCCCAAGCTCTTCTCTTGACCTTTATTGAAAATTAAAACAATTTTAGATATCTTGACTACTCTTGTTTTACTTCAGTTCTCTCATAGAGTCAAACAGCACAGAAACAGATACTTCAGCCCAACTCATCCACATCAATCAAGTTCTCCAAACCATGTTAGTCCCACTTGCCTGTGTTTGGCCCATAGCCTTCTAAACCTTTTGTATTCATGTACCCTTCCAAATGTCTTTTAAATATTGTAACTGAACTTGCATTTATCACTTCCTCTGGCAGTTCATTCCACATATTAACCACCCACTGTGTGAGAAAGGTGCCCCTCAGAACCCTTTTAAATTTTTCCCCCTCTCACCTTAAAACTATGCCTCCAAGCTTTCAACTCCAATACTCCAGGGAAAGGATCTTTGCTATTTACCTTATCTATGCCCCTCATGATTTTATAAACCTCTTTTAAGTCAACCCTTTACCTCCTACGCTCCAGTGAAAGAACTCCCAGCCTAACCAGCTTCTTCATCTAAATCAATCCCACCACACCCATCCCACCAAGTCCTGGCAACATCCCGGTAAATATTTTCTGAACCTTCTCCAATTTAATAATATCCTTCCGAAAACAGGGAGACCAGATCAGGACACAGAACTCCAAAAGTGGCCTCAGCAACATCCTGTATAACTTCAACATAAAGTCCCAACTCCTTTCAGTCTGAGCAATGAAGGCAAGCATGGTAGTGCTTCTTAACCACTCTGCCTACCTGTGACACAACTTTCAAAGAACTATGTAACTGAATCTTTCGATGTCTCTGTTCAACAATACTCTCCAAGACCCTATTATTAACTGTGTAAGTTCTGCCTTGTTTGTTTATAGCTTACCTTTATCCAAATTAAAATCCATCTGCCAATCCTCAGTCTATTGGCCCAATTATAAAGTCATAGAGTCATACAGAAGTACAGCATGGAAACAGACCCTTCTGTCCAACCCAATCTAGTCCCACCTGCCAGCACCCGGCCCATATCCCTCCAAACCCTTCCTATTCATATACCCATCCAAATGCCTTTAAATGTTGCAATTGTATCAGCCTCCACCCTCTGCATGTAAAGGTTGCCCCTTAGGTTCCTTATATATCTTTCCCCTCTCACCCTAAACCTATGCCCTCTAGTTCTGGACTCCCCCACCCCAGGGAAAAGTCTTTGCCTATTTACTCTATCCATGTCCCTCATAATTCTGTAAACCTCTATAAGGTCACCCCTCTGCCTCCAATGCTCCAGGGAAAACAGCCCCAGCCTGTTCAGCCTCTCCCTATAGCTCAGATCCTCCAACCCTGGCAACATCCTTGTAAACCTTTTCTGAACCCTTTCAAGTTTTACAACATCTTTCTGATAGGAAGGAGACCAGAATTGCATGCAATATTCCAACAGTGGCCTAACCAATGTCCTGTACAGCCACAACATGACCTTCCAACTCCTATACTCAATACTCTGACCAATAAATGGAAGCATATCAAACGCCTTCTTCACTATCCCATCTACCTGCGACTCCACTTACAAGGAGTGTATAAGTCCTGCTAGGATTTGATTTCCCAAAATGTAGCACCTCGCATTTATCTGAATTAAACTCCATCTGCCACTTCTCGGCCCATTGGCCCATCTGATCAAGATCTGTTATAGTCTGAGGTAACCCTCTTCACTGTCCATTACACCTCCAATTTTGGTGTCATCTGCAAACTTACTAACTGTACCTCTTATGCTCGCATCCAAATCATTTAAGTAAATGACAAAAAGTAGAGGACCCAGCACCGATGCTTGTGGCACTCCACTGGTCACAGGCCTCCAGTCTGTTAAACAACCCTCCCACCACCCTCTGTCTTCTACCTTTGAGCCAGTTCCAGTCTTCCGGCACATCACCTGTGACTATCGATAATAATACAAATATCTCAGCAAGAGGCCCAGCAATCACTTCTCTAGCTTCCCACAGAGTTCTCGGGTACACCTGATCAGGTCCTGGGGATTTATTCATCTTTATGTGTTTCAAGACATCCAGCACTTTCTCCTCTGTAATATGGACATTTTGCAAGGTGTCACCATCTATGTCCCTACTTTCTATATCTTCCATATCCTTTTCCACAGTAAATACTGATGCAAAATATTCATTTAGTATCTCCCCCATTTTCTGCGGCTCCGCACAAAGGCTGCCTTGCTGATCTTTGAGGGGCCCTATTCTGTCTCTAGTTATCCTTTTGTCCTTGATGTATTTGTAAAAACCCTTTGGATTCTCCTTAACTCTATTTGCCAAAGCTATTTCATGACCAGTTTTTGCCCTCCTGATTTCCCTCTTAAGTATACTCCTACTGCCTTTATACTCTTCTAAGGATTCACTCGATCTATCCTGTCTATACCTTACATATGCTTCCTTCTTTTTCTTAACTAAACCCTCAATTTCTTTAGTCATCCAGTATTCTCTATACCTACCAGCCTTTCCTTTCACTCTAACAGAAATATACTTTCTCTGGATTCTTGTGATCTAATTTCTGAAGGCTTCCCAAATTTCCAGCCGTCCCTTTACCTGCGAATATCTACCCCCAATCAATTTGATCAAGATCATTTTATAATCTTAGATAACCTTCTTCGCTGTTGACTATATCACCAACTCTGGTGTCATCTGCTAACCATGCCTCCTAAATTCCAGCCTTGGGTGACTGTCTGTGTGGAGTTTGCAAATTCTCCCTTTATCTGTGTGGGTTTCCTCCAGGTGCTCCAGTTTCCTCCCACAATCCAAAGAAGTGCAGGTTAGGTGAATTGGCCATGCTAAATTGCCCATAGTTTTCAGGGATATGTAGGTTAGGTACATTAATCAGAGACAAATATAGGGTAGGGGAATTGGTCTGGGTGGGTTTGGTGTTGACCTTTTGGGCCAAAGGGCCTGTTTCCACACTGTAGGGATTCTAATACTAATTTTAATTCTAAGTTCATACTCAAATTGTTTATATAAATGATAAAAGGATACGGACCAGATAAAATCCTCTCAAAATATATATGTATAAGATAGTCTGAACCAAAACATTTTCTTCTTTTAAAGATAAGTGTAAGTGTTGTCTTGGCAAAGACATGTTCAGTAAAATAGAATGTCTCGTGTGAATTCTAGCTGTAGGGAGAGATCCCCAGCTTTTAGCTGTAACAGAGGGAGCAATAAGATATTCGACATCCCACTTCAAGACCCCAGAACCTGCTACTGAAAGCTAAAAGTCAAAAAAAAATCTTGGTTCTTTAGGAATTTGACCCCACCCGTTCAGGCTGCTTCTATCATTCCAACTTTTAAAAAAATACCATAGGTCTCACAAGCTGCTTACTTTGTTAGCTGTGGAGTAGACTGCTCGCTACCTCTGTCTCAAACTCTCTTCATTCAACAAACAGGATAAAATACACCTCTTAAAGTCAAAGTATCATCATACAAACAACAGTGGACCCAGAATCTATCCCTGTGGAACACTGCTGATCACAGGCCTCCAATCCAAACATTCACCCTCCAACACCACCACCACTCTCCGACTCATACTGCCAAGCTGATTTTGTGTCCAATTGGCAAGCTTCCCAATTCCCATGTGCTCGAGCTTTATAAACCAGCCAACCACATGGAATCTTGTTAAAGGCTTTACTAAAGTCCATGTGGACAACATCTACCTCTCTGCCCTGAACAATCTTTTTAGTTACCTCCTCAAAAAATTCAATGAAGTTTGTGACATGATTTCCCATGCACAAAGCCATGCTGACTATTGCTAATCAGTCTTCATTTCTCCAAATCCACGCAAATCATATCTCTCCTGAACAGTGTAACTCAATGTTCCATGTGCAATTGTTTCACAAATTCAATTGCTTCACTTTCCATTCCAAGTGAGCTGACCTCAGTCAGTCTACAGCTTATCCCAGAGGTTAAAAATTTTTTGTGAAAAGGGTCATCATGTCTAGTCCAAAGGTTACATTTTAGGTCTTGTTCCCTCATCTTCTTTCTGCAATGCAACTTGGGTAGTATATTCACAGGCATCTTTACAACTCAGTCAAATCCCCTTGAAGTCTGTGCTTTGCTAAATTAGAGAGAGATAGCTCTAATTGTCTTTCAACCAATTTTCCAAGAACATGGTGGCATGGTGGCTCAGTGGTTAGCACTGTTGCCTTGCAGCACCAGGGACCCTGGTTCAATTTCAGCCTCAGGTGACTGACTGTGTGGAGTTTGCACGTTCTCCCCGTGTCTGCTTGGGTTTCCTCTGGGTGCTCCGGTTTCCTCCCATAGTCCAAAGATGTGCAGGTTGGGTGAATTGGCCATGCTAAATTGCCCATAGTGTTAGGTGCATTAGTCAGAGGGAGATGGGTCTGGGTGGATTACTCTTTGGAGGGTCGGTGTAGACTTGTTGGGCCGAAGAGCCTCTTTCCACACTGTAGGGAATCTAATTTAATCTAATCATGACTTTAAAATCCACCATAGCAAGTTGTGATATGAATAGAATAAAAATCCAGACTAATGCTGATCATGTAACCACTGTCAAACCCATCTAGTTGACTAATGTCCTTTTGCGAAGGGAAATTAATCATCTTTATCTGATCTGACCTACATGCGACTACAGACCCCAGCAATATGGCCAACTCTTAACTACCCTGTGGACAATTAGGGATGGTCAATAAATTCTCACCAAGCCAGCAATGTCTACAGCCCATGAAATGTTCTTTTATCTCTAAATTACAGCCCACCCCATGTTTCCTTCCTATTGCAATGAAATTTAAAGACAGTCCCAGTTATTTTTTAAATAAAGCCTAGCCAAAGTTTTACACAACACTATATTGTAATTTGTTTTGCATTAGAATGTTCTAGAAAGACGTTGGATCTACTTTTGCAATGTGTTGAGGAATTCTCTCAGAATTCATCTATGAAAGCATCTAGTCTATTTCCTCTCAACAGTCTGAACAGTGAGCCTTGCACACTATTGGAAGAGTTTACTTTAGCCCTGTGCTTAATAAGAACACACTGTTTTTATTGCCAGACTTGGACATATTCCACATTCTATCCCAATGTTGCTTCCAATCCAATACTGCGACTTGTGTCAGCTTCGAACTTACCAATTGTTCCTGCAGCACCTTTGTGCAATTCACAAGCACAAATTTAAAATCGTAATGCTTTTATCAACAATCTCTCCGGGCATTCTAATTTGTTGGTCCCAATATAGCTCCATCACTATTGATAACAACCTTCAGGTTAAAGCAATCTCATCAATTTCCTATCCAGCCCATGATCTGTTTGACAACCTAATGGGGCTCTTTTCGTACTTGGTAGACAATTGCACAGAACTACATCTAAAGGGTTTTTTTTTGTCTTAATTCCAAGGGGGGCACAAATCAGGAAGAATTACAATCTATCTGAAGTGAGTACAGAAGAGATTTACACTGGTTTCAGAAATGCAGTTAACTGGATAGTCTTGGGAGACAGTGAGGGCAAAGAGAAGATTAAAGGCATTTAAAATTATTGAATCTTGAACAGCATGTATAACAAGAAAGTGTTTCCAGGGTTGAAGGTTGAATAAGCAGAGGTCACAGATGCACTTGATTGTTTCGAGAACAAGTGACAACAGGAAGAAAGTCATTTCTTTAGAATGTGGCTTGGATTCGAAACACGATGCTTGATAGGGGGTGGTAGAGGTTCTAATTTAGTTGCTTCAATGCCTGAGAGAGAAAATAAAATGTTTGGATATGAGAGAAGAATGGAATTATTGGGTTGCTCTTTCAAACAAAGATGGAGCAAGTGGACCTCCATCTGTGCTGCGCTGTTTTATGATTCGTTGAAAATGATTCACTGATTTGCCTTTGAGTTGTTTGTGGGATCTTTCCAAAATATTACTCACCTCCAGAACCATGCATAAATGACATATTGTTGCTTTAAAGATATACAGAAAGTTGCAATTAGCTGCATTTACCTGTAGAATAGAAGGTGGAGAGGCAAAAGCATAGTCTTTTAAATAATTAAATGAAGGTGTTCAGTTGGACAAGCATTTCCACTGGGGTTCCAACCAGAAACCACTTGCAGAATAGCCATAATTAAACCTAACATATAATTCTCCAATTTCTTTTCTTTTAGTTTACATACCTCTTAGTGAAGAGCTCGGTGGAAGCGATTGGATTGGTGGTGTCGAGTGAGCACAGCAGCGCCATCTCGTGGTAGCAATATCGGAGATGGGTTCAGGTTCCCAACAGCTTCTATCGGGGTGGTCCTTGCGCTGGCTCAACATCAAGTTAATCTAACTCTATTTTGCTGGCTTCAGGTGAGGAAGGAGGTTCCGGGACACTGCTGCATCCGAGAATGAGGTGTGGCTCTGACCGTTCCTCATGGCTGCTTCGTTGGCAGCACTGATAGGTGCACCATTGAAAGCACACTGTCTGGGTGCATAACGGTCGGGTATGGCAACTGCTCTGCCCAGACCTGAGGAAACTACCGGAGGTGGTGTGCACAGCCCAGAACATCACGGAAACCAATCTTCCATCCATGGACTCCATTCACACAGCTCACTGATGCGGAAAGGCTGCTAACACAATCAAAGGCCCATCACACTCCTGTAATGATCCCTACGACCCCTTCCGAATGGGCTCTTTAACCTGTAATAATGCTGACCTTGGTAGTGCTGATCTGGCCTAGTGCACTCCCAGTGCAATCTAACCTGTATGCCTTTGTTTAAGTCTCTTTGATCTGCACATGCTTGCTTATTATTATCTGTCTGTACTGGTCATAAAGAAAGCTTTTCAGTGCACTTTGGTGCACATGACAATCAATCAATCCAGCAATCAATCAATCAATCAAATCCGGGTCCGTGCCCAGAATTCCACTGGCCATGGCACTTCCAGGGGCTTCTGCAGTATGACAGTTCTGCTCCATCCTGGGGTTTATCTCGCTGCTGAATAGGCCGGTCTGGTCCAGCCTGGGATTCCTCTCAATGTTGAATAGGCCGGTCCTGCATTACAGATCTGTAAAAGTCTAAAACCGTACTAATAAATCCAAAAAATTAAGTGATAAGAAGTTTAGAATAACAGTACTCACATGATAATGTAATAAACCAAATAAAAGAGAAATTAAAATCAAAAATTTAAGACAAAGTCCACTTAGTCCCTTTCACGGCTCTGGGCTCAAGGACCCAAGGTAACCCAGACGGATGCTGACAAAAACAGCCACCGAAAGGACTCCCAGACTGCCGCTGAAAGGAGTCCCAGACTGTCGGCCAAAGCACCGAGAGGAATCCTAGGCTGGAGTAGACCGGCCTATTCAGCACCGAGAGGAATTCCAGGCTGGGTCAGAACGGCCTATTCAACACCGACAGAAATTCTTTCCCAAAGAATTTGTACTTAAGGATGTGGATCTAAATACCTTTGCAACTAAGATGGCACTGAAAGTGATGATTTGTAAACTTTTCACTGTGCTCATGCGAGTATATATGACAATAAAGCTAATTCTAATTCAGGAGAAACCTCTTCATCCAAAGTCTGGTAAGAAGATCAGAACATGGTACTACAAGGCCTTAAAATTCATGCCATACCCCATCTCTGGGAATAGGTTGGTGTAATACTCTTAGTCTTATTGTGCTGCTTCACGATATTTACAATGTCTGTTGTAGTCAAGAAGAAAAAATACTTTATCTCAAAAGTATAATGTTGTACCTTTATTTAAGTAAGGTTGTAAGGAGAAACTGGGGAACTATAGACCTGTGGGTCTGACTTCGATTATGAGTAAATTGTTGGAGGTGATTATAAAAGGTTAGATTTATGAATATTTAGAGAGGCAAAAATTGATTGAGGATAGTCAGCATGGTTTTGTGTGAGGAAAGTCATGTCTCACAAACTTGATTGAATTTTTTGAGAAAGTTACCAAAAAGATTAGTTCTGGCAGAGCAGTAGACATTGTTTATTTGGATTTTTGTAAAGCTTTTGACAAGGTTCTGCATGGTAGACTAATTAGAAAATTTATGTTACATGGAATTCAGGATGAGCTTGCTAATTGGATACATGATTGGTTTAATAGCAGGAGACAGAGAGTAATGGTGGACGGTTGCTTTTCAGATTGGAGGCCTGTTACCAGCGGCATTCTCTGGGACCTCTTCTGTTTGTTATTTATATAAATGATTTGGATGAAAATATAGAAGGTATGGTTAGTACATTTGTGGGTGTCACCATAATTGATGGCATTATAGACAGGTGAAAGATCCAGCCAAAGGTCCTGGCTTCTTTAATTAAAACCTAAAGAACTCTACATGTTGTAAATCAAACGCAACAACTGAAATTGCTGGAACAGCTCAACAGGCCTGGCAGCATCTGTGGGGAGAAATCAGAAACGACCCTTCCTCAGAACTATGGTAGTGAAGAAAATATTGCTTTTTTATGCAGAAGATGGGAGTGAGGGGTACGGAGCAAATGATCGGTGGGGATAGAGCCCAAAGAGAGAGAAGAACAGTTGGACAGACAAAGGAGTGGATAACGATCTGGCTGGGAGTGTGAATAGCTGTTAATGGGGATTGTTAGTGGCTCACAATGTCACCATAATTGTGTGTAAATCAAACAATGTGATATCAGGGCCTGGTATGTGGGTTTGGGGGCATGCGTGCCCAATCCTTTAAACAAGAGTCCTCTCCCAGTCCCGCAGACCCCTTCGCCCACCTCCAACACTCTCGCTCCACCTGGACCCCTCCCCCAGGCCTTTTTTCTGCACTCCATCTGTTCAGCGAGAACTGTCGACGTGACGTTCGTCACCTCTTACTCTGCCCCCCTCCCTGCCCATCCTTACTTAATCCAACTTCTCTCTCTGGGAACTGACAGTTCTCTGTGCTCTCAGATCCAACCCTGATTTTGTCATTAAGCCTGTTGCTGTCTGGCAGACTGACCTCTACATTGTAAAAACAATGACTGCAGATGCTGGAAACCAGATTCTGGATCAATGTTGCTGGAAGAGCACAGCAGTTCAGGCAGCATCCAAGGAGCTTCAGCAAAATCGACATTTCGGGCAAAAGCCCTTCATCAGGAATCCTCTACATCGCAGAGGCTAAGCGCCAGCTCACAGATGCCTCCTCCTATTTCCCCCATACCATGACCCCATGATGGAACATGAGGCTATTGTATCAACGGCAGTCACCAACCTCATTTCATCTGGTGATATCCCCTGGCCCCGCATAACTCATTTCTCCCTCCTTCCCAAAATCCACAAACAGAACTGTCTGGGCAGACCCATTGTTTCTGCCTGCTCCTGCCCGACAGAATTCATCTCTCCCTACTTTGACTTTTTTTTTCCCCTCTGGTCCAATCCCTTCCCACATGAATCCCTGATTCCCCAAACACTTTACGCCAGTTTCTGAACTTTAGTTTGCGGGATCCAGCTCCATCCCCTTTTCCATGGACATGCAATCCCTTCCCACGTGAAATGGATCAGACCCAGTTGAGGGCCCTGTTAACAACGTCTATCCCCCACCCCAGGATGGGCTCAGGGCTCTTCCTGGAGCAAAGGCCTGAACCATACCACCTCTCTCGCCCAGCCAAGCTCGTCCTCACCCTCCACAACTTCTTCTTTAACTCCTCCTCCCATTTTCTTCAGGTCAGAGAGTGGCCGTGGGTACCCACATGGAGCCCAGTGATGCCTATCTCTTTGGGTGTATGTGGAACATTCCTTGCTCCAATCCAATTCCAGTCCCCACCCACAACTCTTTCTCCAATATATTAATGATATCATCAGTGCTACTTTCCTCTCTTGTACGGAGTTGGCAAGGTTTATCGATTTTGCTTCCAATTTTTACCCTGCCCTCACTTTCACGTGCTTGTATCTCTGACTCCTTCCTTTCCCTTCCTTAATATATCTGTTTCCATTTCTGGGGATAGACTGGACACTAATATCCGCTACAAACCCACAGCTACCTTGACTATCCAACCTCACATCCTGCTTCCTGTAAAGACTCTATCCCATTCTCCAAGTTACTCCGCCTTCATTGCATATTCCAATGATGCCTCCAAAACGTTCACTTTCTTCCTCAACCATGGATTCCCAGCACCATTGTTGACAGAGCCCTCAACTGGGTCTAACCCATTTCATGCATTTCTTCCCTCACCCCTCTCTTTCTTCCTGCAACAATAAGGTCCCACTTGTTCTTACCAACCACCCACTAGCATCCACACCACAATTACCATCCTACTAGCATCAGCAGCCTTTTCTACCTCCTCCAGCGAGATGTCGCCACCAGACACACATCCACTTCCCTTCCCCAGTCTGCCTTCCATTGGGACCAGTCCCTCTGTGACACCCTGGTCCACTCTTCCTTCACTACCACTACCATCCCCCACAGCCCCACGGCACTTCCCCTGAAACCAGTGAAGGTGTAACACCTGTCCATTTACCTCAGTATCCAAGGGCCCAAACATGCCTACCCGGAGAAGCAGCACTTTACCTGCACTCCTGACAATCTAGTCCACTGCATTTGCTGCGTCTCTTCCACATAGATGGAGTGACCGCTTTTGCAGAACATCCGCGTTCTGCCCACAAAAAAAAACTCTGAGCTTCCATTTGCTTGCCACTTTAACACACCACCCTGTTGCCAGGCTAACACCTCTATCTCAGTTTTGCTGCAGTGGCTCCAGTGAAGTTCAGCATAGCTGCAGGAACAACACCTCATTTTCCACTTGGGAACCCTGCAGCCTTCCAGAATCAATATCAAGTTCAATAGCTTTAGGGCTATGGACTCCCCTATGTCCCATCCCCACCCTGACATACCTGGCCCTGTGATTGCATAGCTTACTTTTACACATAATCCATTGTTAGCCACTAACAACCTCCATTAACAGCTATCCACGCTTTCAACCAGATTGTTATCCACTCCTTTGTCTCGCCAATTGTTCTTCTCTCTCTTTGAGCTCTATCTGTATCTATCCTTACCCTCTACCCACCATATCTTCTGCATAAAGTCCAACATTTTCCGAGCTACCAGCAGTTCTGAGGAAAGGTGACTGGCCCTGAAACGTTAACTTTGATTTCTCTGCACAGATGCTGCCAGACTGGCTGAGCTTTGCTAGCAACTTCTGTTTTAGTTCCTGTCTTCCCTGTCAGGTGGATGTGAAATATCCAAGTGTACCCTTTTGAAGAAGATTTGGGGGTTGGCCGGAGTCAATTCTCCCCAACCTTTTAATCAATTCTTCTTCGTAAAACAGTTTTATAGTTATTTCCTCATTACTGTTTACAGGAGCCTGCTGTCTCCAGCTGTCTGGCATGTTTCCTACATTATAACAATGATTAACCTTTGAAAGTATGTTATTCGCTGAAAAGCATTTCTGGCCATTCTGAAATCTTTGAAAGGTGCTGAACAAGTTCAAGCTTTTTTTCTCCAGCTTTTTTTCTCTCTCTTCAAATCACCAGAAAATATCTGACAGCCACCCTGAACTAACTGAACCTTGCTGGCAAAGAGTCAAAAAGTGTGGTGCTGGAAAAGCACAGTCGGTCAGGCAGCATACAAGGAGCAGGAGATTCAACATTTCAGGCATAAGCCCTTCATTAGGAATGATGAAGGGCTTATGCCTGAAAAGTTGGCTGTCCTGCTCCTCGGATGCTGCCTGACCTGCTATGCTTTTCCAGCACACTTTTCAACTCTGACTCTCCAGCATCTGCAGTCATCACTTTCCCCTACTTAGAACATATAACATTACAGCACATTCCAGGCCCTTTAACCCTCGATATTTCACCGACCTGTGGAACCAATCTGAAGCCCAACTATCCTACACTATTCCATTTTCATCCATATGTTTATCCAATGCCCATTTATATGCCCTTAAAGTTGGCGAGTCTACTACTGTTGTAGGCAGGCCATTCCATGCACTTACTACTCTCTCAGTAATGAAATTACCTCTGACATCTCTCCTATATCTATCACTTGCTCGGAAAGAGTTGATTCCTGTCGTACAACAATTCCTGATGAAGGGCTCCGGCCCGAAACGTTGATTTTCCTGCTCCTCGGATGCTGCCTGACCTGCTGTGCTTTTCCAGCAATACACTTTCAACTCTGCTCACTAGCATTTGCAGACCTCACTGTCTCCTGTCACACAACAGACCCTTAGCATCAAGTCTCAGTTATGTGGTCACAATTGATGGCACACACAGGATGAGAATTTCTCAGCTGGATGATCCCAGTGGTCCAAGGGTTGAATTGTTGGCAATGCTGAGTTCAGATGACCACGTTCCAACTTGGGTGCAAGCAATAGTCATTTACTTGCCGTACTGGATGATCTGTCAGAGAGAACTGGCTTCAACAGAGAGAGGAATAGAATTGGGTGGATTGGACTGGGATGGGATGGGATGGGTGGGTGGGATAGCAAGGTTAAGAATAAAGAAGCTAATGTACTTTAAGAAAGGTCACTGGACTGAAACATTAACTCTGTGTTTCTCTCTCCACAGATGCTGTCAGACCTGCTGAGTTTCATCCAGCGATTTCTGTTGTTGTTTTCAATATTGAATGTGTTCTTGCTCAAAGCTGTAGAACATATATTCCCCATGGTGGCAGTAATGAGCAGAAAAACACAGGCTGCTCTTAATAGGAGTGATGTTTCACTCCACTCCCATGCGTTGCCCCTGCACAAACACAACTCATAATAGGCAAAAGTGAGGTCTGTAGATGCTGGAAACCAGAGTTTAGATTGGAGTGGTGCTGGAAGAGCACAGCAGGTCAGGCAGCATCCGAAGAGCAGGAAACTCGACGGTTCAGGCAAAAGTCCTTCATCAGGAATAGAGGCAGGGAGCCTCCAGGGTGGAGAGATAAACAACTCATAATAGGTTTGAAAGCAATGAGTGCTACACCTTGTATTGCACAATAACAAGAAGTTGCATTTGGATAGCAAATATAGTACATCCCAAGGTGCTTCATGAGAGCATGAATCAGACAATATCACACCAAACCTAAGAAGGAGGCACATGGGCAGGTGAACGAACATTTGGCAAAAAAGAGAGGAAAGTAGATGGGCAAAGATGTTTGGTGAAAAAGCTTACAGCCCTATGACTTAATAAAACCACTGCCAGTCTTTGCAATTATGTACCAAAGGACATTGCCAGTGAATTCATTTTTACTGGATAGGGGCTCAACTATAAGATTGGGTGGTCCAATCGGTGGGCTGCAACAATGACAGTGCTAATGGTGATCGTTGTTGAGGCTACATGACCAGCGAGAGGATGCCTCAGTGAAAGACACACTTGAAGAAAGGCAGGTCTGGTTGGTGGAAGTCAAACCCCAACAGGGAGTCTCAGGTGAGCAGTTGGTGAGGAGTTTGTGGCACATCGGCGATGTCATTGCCAAGTGAGTAATCACTGAAGTTAGAGCAGAAGGAACTCTCTATGACCCACAGAAGATCCCCTCCCCACCCCACCAAACACCTGTTGGGATATCCCCAGGGTTTTACCTGGTGGTCACAGAGGTCCTTTTTTGACTTACAGCTAACATCTGGATTTGTTTAAATTTTGAAACAGACAGACAGCTGTTTATTATGTTCTATCAGTCTTGGGGACAGACTTCACATCACTCAGGAGTTAAAGTTCATATTTTATCAATATTACTCATTAGTGTAATAAACAGAGCACCTGGAGCAGGTCCAGAGGAGGTTCACAAGAATGGTCGCATGGACGAAAGGCTTAACATCTGAGGAATATTTGAGGACTCTGGGTCTATATTCAATGGAGTTTAGAAAGATGAGAGGGAATCCAATTGAAACTATAGAATACTGAACGCCCGGACTGAGTGGATGTTGGGAAGATGTTTACATTAGCAGGAGACGTTAGAACCTGAGGCAGAGCATCAAAATAAAGGGAAACTCTTTAGAATGGAAATAAGGAGAAACGTCTTCAGCCCGAGAGTGGTGAATCTATGGAATTCATTGCCACAGAAGGCTGTGGATTTCCAGGTTATTGTGTGTCTTTGAGACTGAGATAGATAGGTTCTTGATTGTAAAGGGGATCAAAGGTTACAGGGAGAAAGCGGGAGAATGGGGTTGAGAAATTTATCAGCCACGTTTGAGTGATGGAGCAGGCTTGATGGGCTGAATGGCCTAATTTCTGCTCCTATAAGTTATGGGCTTACCTTTATGGTTTGACTACAGTATCCTGGTAATGGTGAACACTACGGATATCATTACTACATACTAGCAGTATAAAACGTCCAACTCAATGTTTGAGATATGTCACCTAACCTGTGATCACTTGAACTCTTTGCAGGACCAAATGTTATGGCCTTCAGGTTATATATGAATTTGAACAACATACAGCAATCAGTTCAGGGTTGCTGTTGTCTCACAAAAAGTCATGGAGTCATGAAGCATGGAAACAGGCCTTTCAATCCAACTGGTCTATGCCGACCAAGTTTCCCAAACTAAAATATTTCCCGTTCAGCATCAAGCTTGCACCTTGAACAAATGGCTTGGGTCCTCTTTACCAGGTTTCTATTGAGACCTGCTGAGTAGTTCTGAGAGTCACCAGACCCAATACGTAAACTCTGATTTCTTTCCACAGATGCTGCCAGACCCGCTGAGTTTTTCCAGCAGTTTCTGTTTTTGTTTCTAACTTATAGCATCCATAGATCTTTCCGTTGTTGTGCTTTGAGCTTGTGCTGGCTCTCGGTAGAAAACTGCAGCCAGCATGTGACAGAGATGTTGGCATGGGAGCATAGTGGTGTGTTGAAGTGGCAGATAACTGGAAGCTCGGGGTCTTTTTTTAAGGATAGAACATAGGTATTCTGAAAAGTGGTCAACCAGTCTATGATTTGTCTGCACAGTGTAGAGAAGATCTCCTGGTAAGCAGCAAATACAATCGACTAGATTGATTGAAGTGCAGGTAACTCTCTGCTTCACCTGGAAGATGTGTTAGGGATCTTGGACAGTGAGAAGGGAAAAACTGAATGGACATGTGTTACAGCTTCTGTGATTCCAATGATGCTACCTTCCATAGGAATGTCCTTTCTCCTGAGCCAGGATTCCCTGCTAATCTGGTCAACGGGGCCTTTGGCAGTGTTTGGCCAATTCCCCTCTGTCTCTTCCTTCCCACATCAACGATAGGGTCCCCTGGCTCTCACTAACCACCCCATCAGCATCAGCATCCAAAGGATTGTAAGCCATTATTTCTATTATCTCCAGTGTGCTGCCATAACCAGATACATATTTCCCTCCCCTCCTTTGTCAGCCTTCTGATGGGACCATTCCCTCCAAACAGGGCAAAAGTGAGGACTGCAGATGCTGGAGATCAGAGTCTAAGTTAGAGGGTGCTGGAAAAGCACAGCAGGTCAGGCAGCATCCGAGGAGTAGGAAAATCGATGTTTCAGGCAAAAGCCCTTCATCAGGAATGAAGCAGGCAGCCTCCTGATGAAGGGCTTTTGCCTGAAACGTCAATATTCCCATTCCTTCCAAACAGCCTGGTACACTCCTTTTCCACCCTCAACACCTTCTCACAACACCCATAGTATCTTTGAATGTAGGCATGAAGATCAGCATCTCATTTTCTGCTTGGGAACCCTGCAGCCTCTCGACTCAATATTGAATTCAATAACATTAGAGCTGGATTCCATCCGTCTATGGTTATTTTGCATGTTATGACATGGATTGCGTTTAGCACAGTCAACCCATTTTCACTCACTCTCAGACCTATTATCACATGACGGTACAGACTACCCATTGTCTGCTACCCTCAGCCCACATTATCACTTTTTCAACTTCTCTTCTGTCCTGGCCTGCCTTCAGAAATCTCGGTATTTATCTGCCCCTTTCACATCTTCTGTCTCTACTTATCAGCTCATCTCCCCCTTTCCCCATCTACCCCAACCTTGCCTTCAGCATAAATATCACTTTTTCCGAGCTGCCATCAGTTCTGATGAAGAGTCACGAGGTTGAAAACATTAATTCTGCAACTTTTCCCACAGATGCAGCCAGACCTGCTGAGTTTCACCAGCAATTTCTGTTTTTTTTATTTTCAATCTCCAGTCCTTTGTCTCCAGAGCTGCACACCAACCTGGAGCCAATACTTAAATCAAAGGATTCAGCAGGAGAGGTCTGTAAATAAAAAAAAGTGAACTTTAAAGCCTTGAAATAATCTTTATGCATCAACATGCTTGCACCTGAGGGGTCTGAAGCTAAAAATAGGAAACAGATTAAACAAATGCCGGTGAGTATAGATCCAAATGGAAAAAGCCTCACTGCTGAACTCAAGGCAGAATTACAAGGCAATCAACTTTCAAATATCAAACTCTGTGTTTGACATCAAAAAACCGCATTGATTGATGTATTGTTCATCCCGCTGAGAGTTAAGTTCTGTTTCTCCTGCTTAATCAATAAATCTGAAAATCTAAAATAATTTTCCCTGAGGAGATGGCGGGATAAGTTGTCACAAATGGCTAGGCATCAGCTCATGTGCTCGGATTGAGTATGTTATAGAAACAGCCAAATACAGCGTTCATCTCACTGTTATCTCCTATGTTAGTTCGATATACACAGTTGTTTTTTTTTAAATGGAAATAATTCACTCCTGTACAGTGACTGCATGGCTCATGTACAATAGACACCAGGTAAAAAGGAATAATTCAGTCCTCTCTGATACTACGCATTTTACTGTGGTTTAGTGTCAGCTGTAGAAACAAGCACAAGTGATACCAACAGAAGAAAGGACTATATTCTTGCAATACTTTTCATGCCCATGCCATCTCAAAGTGCTTTACAGTCAATGAAGTGCTTCTGAAATATAGGGCTGAATTTGACCAAACATTGGCTAAGTGTCAATTTCAGAGAGTTTCTATCTGCGAAGCCCAATGAGATTTCTCATACAACTCTACCAACTCATCCTGAGTGTACCATGGCTTACCTACCACTGCCAGAACCTTCAAGGATTCTCAACGCTGGCATCTGCCGAGGACATGGAGGTCCTGGGCCTCCTTCACCGCCGCACCTTCACCACCAGACGCCTGGAGGAAGAACGCCTCATCTTCCGCCTCGGAACACTTCATCCCCAGGGCATCAATGTGGACTTCAACAACTTCCTCATTTCCCCTTCCCCTACCTCATCCTAGTTTCAAACTTCCAGCTCCGCACTGTCCCCTTGACCTGTCCGGACTTGTCCGACCTGCCCAGCTCCTTTTCCACCTATCCACTCCACCCTCTCCTCCCTGACCTATCACCTTCATCTCCTCCCCCACTCACCTATTGTACTCTATGCTACTTTCTCCCCACCCCCACTCTCCTCGAGCTTATCTCTCCACGCTTCAGGCTCTCTTCCTTTATTCCTGATGAAGGGCTTTTGCCCGAAACATCGATTTTGCTGCTTGTCGGATGCTGCCTGAATTGCTGCACTCTTCCAGCACCACTAATCCAGAAGCTGGCATCAAGTTTAGGCCTCCAGCTGTGTGTCAAGTCAAGGAAATATCTTTCACAGTTGCAGTGATAGAAGAATTACCCTGGAGATGGTGTCAGAGGCAGGTTGGCACCCCAATTGGTTTCTCAGGGTCCTGGTTTACAAATTGGTGGTGAGGAAGGTTATTTTCTCTCCTCAGAACGTTGAGAAATGTCCATGGCATCAAACCTCGGCAATCTGGTCTGAAGTTGTCAACCGAGTCATGGAGGTATCCTCAGTGCAGAGAAACTTGCAGGAGAAAGGTGAATGATTGTCTGTAGTCCAAAAGGACTTTCTCTCTGATATCTCCCAGTCATCCTTTCTCAGCTATTGCACCCACTTCCCACTACAGCTCATAATCTGCCACTTTCAGAATTGCATGCTGCGTTGCAAGCAGAACCGTTCTGAAAAGGAGTCATAGCAGACTCAAGATGTTAATTCTGTTTCCATCTCCGCAGATGCTGCCACATAGCTGACTTAGTCCAGCATTTTCAGTGTTTGATTCAGCTTCCATATCCACAGCCTCCTGCATTTCTTTGACTTTATGAATTCACCTGGTCCAGAGGTTTGACTATCCTTCCTGCTCGAGTGAGTGTTGGACGAGGAGAAACTATTCTCCAATTACTTGAGAGTCACCGATTTGACTATTGATCTCATGCTGGAGTTGATTTCGGTTGATCTGACCATTCTAGCTTTTTGTTTGCTTCATCCTTTTGAAACAGTTACCATTTTTTTGTGAGATAAAAGGTGGCATGTGGCTTGTTGGTCTCGGGGCATGATTCGCACTTTGGGTCATCTACTGCGCACACCTGCGAGAGATCCCAGATTCAAATCCAGGACGAGCCCACGTTTCGTAACTTGACTTGTGCAATGTTTATGAAGCCAATTAGAAGAATAGGGAGCTGAGCTTTTATTTTTCTCCCCATTTCTTGTCCCCATGGTGGCAACCCACAAGAAGTCTATATCCTGCTTTTGACTGTTTCTATTCCACGATCAGATTCTCCATTTGAGCAACGGAATATTGGTGAACTGGTGAACACTGAAATGCTTGCAAAGTTCTCAAATATCTCAAGGGCAAATTGTGGTCTGTCCCCATACATAATGTAATCTGCAACTGCATGAGTTACAAATTCTTATAGACTCTCATCATGGAGATGTGGTTGCAAGGAGATTGGAGCTGAGAACTAAATGTTTAGGGGCAAGACACTTTTAACATTCCTTTAGTTTTGAGGGATGCACCATCCACTTTAACTACGAGGTTGCAATTTAATTTTCTTCAAGTAGGGGTTTATTTTCAAGGAAAAAGTAAGGCTTGTCCCAGGCTCAAATTTGAAAAAATAGATGACTGTTAACCTGCAGGAGCTGTGCCATATCTGAGACAATTGATACCCCTAGGAACAATTAAGTTGCTTCATCCAAGGGCAGTACGTCAATATAAAAGGATATGCGTTCTAATGAATTTTCATCTTGGTAGTTTTGGATTTCTTTCAACTAAGCTCATTGTGAGGTGTTAACCTCTTTGTGTAAGTAAGTATTATTAACTCAGTGGTCCAAAAGTTGTTTTTGATCACATTGTCCAGATATATCTCAGTTTCCCATGAAATCAGAAACAGCCTTATTGAAGTTTCAAGGAGAAACTGGAATAACAATCCACTGAAAAAGAAACATTGACATTGGGCTTCAGAAATAATTTCTGTCTCTTGGAGGGAGGATAAAAATGTTACTTTCTACAGCAAGGTTCCCATCTTGGAAAGATGAAAGAAGGCTTAAATCATTGATATTATTAAAAGTGCATCCTTTTATCATTAAAAATCATTGTTATAAATAATAATAATCTTCTAAAACAAATTTAGGTTTAAGGTGAGAGGGGAAAATTTAAAAGGGACCAAAGGGGCGAATTTGTCACGGAGAGGGTGATGCGTGTATGGAATGAGCTGCCAGAGGAAGTGGTGAAGGCTGGTACAGTTACAACATTTGAAAGGCCGCTGGATGGGTATATGAATAGGAAGGGTTCAGAAGGATGTGGGCCAAATGCTGGCAAATGGGACTGGATTAATTTAGGATATCTGGCCGACATGGACAAGTTGAACTGAACGGTCTATTTCCGTGCTGTGCAACTCTATGACTCTAGACTTTATATTAAATGGTGCTGCAGGCTCAACGGACCAAATAGCCTCCTGTAGCTTCCAGTTTCCTTGTAAAATATCATGAAACCACCAACCTGAATTTTATATTGGAATGATAAATCTTTATGAAACAACTTCAGAGGATGTACAAGATACCAAATGTTTTAAAATTAATTTAAAGCTGTATTTTAAAAAATCTTTATATTAAACTAAGCTTTTACAATTTAAAATGCACAAAAAATTCAAAGAATACAAGAACAACATTGGAAATAGTACAAAATAGCAAGGAAATTACAATTTGTGTTTTTATTATAAGATCTGATTTTGCTTTAAAATTTAATTACAATTTCTAAAATATTCTTAAAACTTGAAATTCTACAACAAACTTCAGAGCAATTGAACTGGCAGAACAATTTAAACTGAATGAAGAAAAGCTGCAGATACAGCAGGATTTAAATAATTTTAAAATGCTTTCAGGATTTAAATTGAATGGTTTAATTTAAACAGAGAATTGAAGAGTTATTATGCTTCAAAGCAAATTCAATGTTGCAAATAATTCAGTCAGAGATTTAAATTGGAAGAAACAATTCTTGAGATGGAGAATTTTGTAATTCTTCGTTCTATTCTGTGTAGACATTTGCCAACCGTATTGCTCACACAGAAAGCATGAAAGAAGTTGCTGATAGTTCTGATGATATCTGGAAAACATTTGTCAACCATTTACTTTAAAAACCAATTGTAGACATTATAATCAGCTTGTTCAGGGATGGTATGATACACCACTGAAGCAAGTTTTTTGACTCAGAGGTAGGAACACCACCACTGTACTACAGAAGCCCAAAGAACCAATTGTATTAAGAAAAGAACATGATTCAATAAAATAATACAGTTTCCATGAGAACCCGTTGACAAATTTATGTGTGATCTATTATTTATTTTCAAGTTTGGACTTTGAACTGGTGGCATGTGGGTTTTGATTTATGCGTATGAGGAGTTTAATGTTTACCTTGTCAGTATGTCTGGATAGGTGGGTTTACATTTTACCACGTGTTTTGAAAACTTTCCACTTGTAATACATGTAAATAACTTGTTTGCTTTTCTAACTTATCTTCCTTTTGTTGGATTGACAAGCTTCTGTTTTATTGCTAAAATCAAATCTGTAGCTTATGTTTCAGTGAAAGAACACTTTGTTAAATAAAATCGAAGTTGAATATAAGCTGTCAAGCCAGATTTCAGTGTGGGATCTGACTTGTCTATTAATAACATCAACTGGGATCATAACAATGTTGTCTGAATCCTCAGAATCTGAAGCTTTACAACAAGAACCAATTAGGAACAGAATTGTCATTGGAATTTCAATTTTATTTCAGATTCCTTTTACAAATGAAGGCAGATGTCACACTGGTAAAGAAAATTCAGATTGTTTTAGATTTGAAAAAGAAATACAGAAAAAAAAAATGGCAAACAGAAATATAATTTATTCCAGAGGACCGGCAGAAACCATCAACTTCATAAAGTTTAAATACTTCAAGCAATCACATAACAAACCAACACAAAGATTGTTCAAATCTTTTGACATCAGAAGCCACTGCCGAAGATGTGGAGCCAAAACAAAACCCACACAATCAAAGGCAAAGACCAGTTCGATCACAAGAATGTCACTTCTGCAAGAAAGTGGGACGGTTTTAAAACTGCAAAAATATCTGGAATGATTCTTAACAAGAACAATCCTGATTACATCAGCAGAGAAGTCAATTATTTATACCAAACACCATGAGGAAATAGAGTCATAGTGATGCAAAGCATGGATAGAGACCCTTCAGTCCAAATTGTCCAGTCTGACCAGATATCCCAACCCAATCTATCCAGCATCTGACCCATATCCCTCCAAACCCTTCCTATTCATATACCCATCCAGATGCCTTTTAAGTATTGCAATTGTACTAGCCTCCACCACATCCTCTGGCAGCTCATTCCATACATGTACTCTGTGTGAAAAAGTTGCCCCTTAGGTCTCTTTTCTACCTTTCCCCTCTCACCTTAAAACTATGCCCTCTAGTTCTGGACTCCCCCACCCCAGGGAAAATACTTTGTCTATTTATCCTATTCGTGCCCCTCACGATTGTGTAAACTTCTATAAGGTCACCCCTCCGCCTCCGACGCTCCAGGGAAAACAGCCCCAGCCTGTTCAGCCTCTCCCTATAGCTCAAATCCTCCAACCCTGGCAACGTCCTTGTAAGTCTTTTCTGAACCCTTTCAAGTTTCACAACATTTTTCCGATAGGAAGGAGACCAGAATTGCACACAATATTCCAAAAGTGGCCTAACCAATGTCCTGTACAGCCGCAACATGATCTTTTTTTCAAGGTTTATTTACAATCTTAAGATTACGATATACTTCCTCTGGAAGAAATGCCACACCATCCCTATAGAAAATTTAAAAATCCATCTGTACCAGACATGACTGAACTCACCTCTATCATTAGATAGGCACAAGTGAGGACTGCAGATGCTGGAGATCAGAGTCTACATGAGAGTGGTGCTGGAAAAGCACAACAGGTCAGGCAGCATCCGAGGAGCAGGAAAATCGACATTTCGGGCAAAAGCCCTTCATCAGGAATGGAGGCAGTCATTTCACGCATGGAAAGAATTTCTCTCTATCTACTCCATCTGGTCAAATCAATATTTTGAACACTTCTGTCAAATCTCCACTCAACATTCTCTTCTCTGATGTAGCCAGCCCTAGCTGCTCTAATCTAGCTTCATAACTGAAGTTACTCATCTGTGGAAGCCTTCTCGTGAATCTTTCTGCACTCTTTCCAACATTTGAACATCATTCTTAAATTACTGTGCCAGAACAGTGAATATTTTTCGACTCTAGAAAACGACAATGTAGTCGAGGAGAATACTGAGATACAGGCTACTAGACTCGGGGGATTGAGGTTAACAAGGAAGAGGTATTAGAAATCTTGCAGAGTGTGATGATAGATAGGTCCCCAGGGCTGGTTGGGATTTATCCTAGGATCCTCTGGGAAGCCAGGGAGAAGATTGCCGAGCCTTTGGCATTGATCTTTAAATCGTCATTGTCTACAGGAATAGTGCCAGAAGACTGGAGGATAGCAAATGTGGTTCCCCTGTTCAAGAAGGGGAGTAGAGACAACCCTGGTAATTATAGACCAGTGAGCCTTACTTCAGTTGTTGGTAAAGTGTTGGAAAGGATTATAAGAGATAGGATTTATAATGGTCTAGAAAAGAATGATTTGATTT
>NC_057721.1:75214815-75222823 GCF_004010195.1 Chiloscyllium plagiosum
GGATAGTGACGAAGGATGTTGTAGGTTACAGAGAGACATAGATAAGCTGCAGCTCTGGGCTGAGAGGTGGCAAATGGAGTTTAATGCGGACAAGTGTGAGGTGATTCACTTTGGTCGGAGTAACTGGAATGCAAAGTACTGGGCTAATGGTAAGATTCTTAGTAGTGCAGATGAGCAGAGAGATCTTGGTATCCAGGTGCACAGATCCTTGAAAGTTGTCACCCAGGTTGACAGGGATGTTAAGAAGGTATACAGTGTTTTAGCTTTTATTAATAGAGGGATCGAGTTCTGAAACCATGAGGTTTTGCTACAGCTGTACAAAACTCTGGTGCGGCCGCACTTGGAGTATTGTGTACAGTTCTGGTCACCGCATTATAAGAAGGATGTGGAAGCTTTGGAAAGGGTGCAGAGGAGATTTACTAAGATGTTGCCTGGTATGGAGGGAAGGTCTTACGAGGAAAGGCTGAGGGACTTGAGGCTGTTTTTTGTTGGAGAGAAGAAGGTTGAGAGGTGACTTAATAGAGACATATAAGATAATCAGAAGGTTAGATAGGATGGACAGGGAGAGCCTGTTTCCAAGTATGGTGATGGCGAGCACAAGGGGGCATAGTTTTAAATTGAGGGGTGATAGATATAGGACAGATATCAGAGGTAGTTTCTTTACTCAGAGAGTAGTAAGGGTATGGAATGCTTTGCCAGCAACGGTAGTAGATTCGCCAACTTTAAGTACATTAAAGTCGTCATTGGACAAGCATATAGACATCCATGGAATAGTGTAGGTTAGATGGGCTTCAGATTGGTATGACAGGTCGGCGCAACATCGAGGGCCGACGGGCCTGTACTGCGCTGTAATGTTCTATGTTCAGAACTGGCTGTTCCTCAGTTGTACTATTGTTTTATAGAGAGTTACCACAACTTCCTTGTTCTTGTACTCTATGCTCCTATTTATGACACTCGCAACCTTCACGAGTATTTTCAGTGATATTTGCACATGTATCCCAGGTCCTTCTTCCCTTGCTACCCCATTAGAATTGTATCTTTTATTATATACCATTGCTCTACACTCTCTCAAGATATATCACTTGACACTTCTCTGCATTAGATTTAGTTTATCACCTGTCAATGCATTCCACTAGCCTGCTTGTGTCCTTTTGAAGTGTAAAATGATTCTACTCTCAGTCCACAATTCTTCCATGTTCATCCACGAATTTTCAAATGGTGCCCTCTACGTCAAAATCTATCGGGAAGAGAAGTGGTATCCATACCACCCTATCGTGAACTCCATGATTTACTTCCATCTTGTCTGTAAAACAATTGTTCATCATAGCCACTGTCTGAGGCTCTCGAGCTTTTTCTGTTTCATTTTCAGTTCAGATTTCTGGCATCTGCGGTGTTTTGCTTTTATTGCAACATTCCCCAAGATTCTGTCATCTGGAAATTTTAAAATTCTGCCCTTGGCACCTGACCAAAGTGATAGTCCTTTATCAATAATGTTGTTTCCTGACAAACACTTCTGCAAATCTATTTCCAATCATAATAAACTACTATTTGCCACGACTCTCTGCTTCCTGTCATTCAGCCAATCTGGGAGGATCCTTCGACCCTTTGATTCCACAGGTTTTAACTTTGTTGGCAAACAAGCAAAAGGTGGCAATTTTTTGGAAGGTTGAACAATATAATGAAAATACACCTCTCCAGATTATCATGTCAGTTGTATCAGTGCAGGACCAAAACTATAAAAGGGTATTAGCTGCAATGCCTTTCCCATTAACTCCTTTTTAGATGTTTGGGAATTGTTCAGATAACTGAAATGAATTTCAAACCCACACATAACTTAACTTTGCATGTGAATATCCCTTTAAATTTGTGCTTCCAACTAGATTCCATCCATCACATATTAGGATCGCTGGTTGCCCTTGGCAAAGAGTACATTTGAGAATTTAAGCTAATTATTCAAACCAACTGGCCTTGCCAAGTTGGAAGCATTCAAACTATTGTGTGTGATTTAGTTTGAGTTAGACTGCCAACAAATTCTGGCACAGTTCTTGCAAGTTTTATAAATGTAGTCAATGTGAAATGTTACGTAGGTGATTAATTCAGCTCCCATTTTAGCTACCTCACTTCCAGGTATCTATTATTCAACTCTTCAGAAAGATTCTAGCTGTGCCTTAGTTTTGGGTATCCATTATTTTGTGTGTAAGTCACCTGAATCCCTCATTCAGACTTCAAGTTGTGGTTCATTCTCAGGTAACCATTATTCTATTCATAAAGCATCAATTAGATTCCAAACTACAACCCACTCCCAGGTACCTATTATTCTGTATATAAATCACCAAAATTCATTGATTGGAATCCAGCATGTAACTCATTCACGAGTATTTATTATTCTTCACATAAATCATCTGAATCGATTTGATTTCAACCTGTAACTCAGTTCCAAGTATCCATTATTCTCTATATAAAATATCTGAATGCCTTGGTTAGATTCCTGCCTGTAACTCACTGCCAGATAGCCATTATTTAATGTATAAAGCTTCTATGTTCTTCAATTAGATTCCAGACAGTAAATGGATTGATCTGCACTAAGAGGTACTTTCCTAATACAGTTTCAAGCAGCGGAATATTCTCCATGTAAAAATACACTAATTGTGGATTACTGTTGAATCATACGCATTCAAGCTACCAGCTTTCCTCTGTCAAGATGACAGAGCACAAGTGCTATAAATTTTGAAAATATCTGACCTTTCTAGCCAGATATAATGGCTTTAATCAAAGTAATATTACAGACAAATGCTTTGGTCTTTGAATGCTTAATTTAACTCTGACTCTGTCACTGTGTAATTATATTTATGACTTACTATAGCAATGTCCGCTGTGAGCTAATACAGGAAAACTGTAATTATTGCAATGACTCTCCATTTAATTGTAACTACATGCCATAATTAATGCCTCATAGTTTTCTACAAAATACAAAACTAATCTCCATATTGTTAATTAGTGGCTATAGAAATCTCTCATCAATTGCTTGTACTTGTGCATTCAGCGGCTTTAGAATGTGAAAGGTCTTTCTTTTTTTTGCTAATTCAAGGTTTGGCAACTTCTTCTTCAGTGCAAAATCACCCATGCTTTCCTCATTCAGACATAAAGCTTTCCTGGTCTCTGAGATTCTCCATCTAAAACGTATTGACAATTCTCAAAATTCCTCTGCACCTGAATGAAACTGAGGGATGTGAACCAATAGCATGGCTTGAACAATAATTACATTTTATGTAGTGAATTATTGCCAAACTCACTATGGAATAAAAAGTCTCTCATCAAACCGAATCTCCAATCGACTCTCCAAAATGAGTAACGCCTAATGGCACTTTTTGAGAGATTCTGGGTATTTCAAACAGATTTTCAGACATTGTGGTAAATGAAGTTATTTTTATGGTCATTCAATTGAGCTTTCTTTTTCAGAATTTCATCTTCACTGAGAGCTACATTGGAATAACTGATTTTTTTTTCAGTGCATTTTTATGGTATAAGTGTAAGTTACATTAACAATGGAAAAACTTCCCGGATTTCAGATTATTAAACTCTCCTGGTGTTCACGAATAAGGTTTTAAATGAGTTGAAACTAAAAGTTTTAAGACTAAAAATAGAAAAAGTAATTTAAAAATCCATTGACTTCAAGAAGAACGGAGGAGGAGACACTCCCATCTACATCAACGGAGCTGAGGTTGAGAGGATGGAGAGTGTCAAGTTCCTCGGAGTGACAATAACCGACAATCTGTCGTGGACTTCCCATGTAGATACGGCAGTCAAGCAGGCACAACAGCACCTCTTCTTCCTCCAGCGTGTCCTTAAGAAACCTCACCAAAAGTTACAGATGCAACATTGAAAGCATATTGAACGGATGCATAACGGCCTGTTATGGCAACTGCTCTGGCCAATACCGGAAGAAACTACAGAAGGTGGTGTGCACAACCCAGAACATCGCGAAAGCTAACCTCCCACCCATGGACTCCATTTCCCCTTCATGTTGCTGTGGAAGGCTGCCAGCATCATCAAAGACCCCTCCCATTCCAGTAATTCTCTCCTACAACCTCTTCTATCAGGCAGAATATACAGAAGCTTGAACACACACACACACCAACAGGTTCGAGAACAGCTTCTTCCCCTATTAAACTGCCGAGTAGACTCTCTAACTTCAAATAATGTTGATCTTGCTTTGTGCACCCTCTGTGCAGTTGTAACCTTGTATACCTCGCTCTATCTAAATATGATTGCTATGACTGCTGTACTGCTTGCAAAACAAAGCTTTGCACTGTACTTAGGTGTATTTGATGACAATAATTCAAATGCTGATGTAAGTTTATTGCTCTCTTTCAGCCCAACTGTTTGCACTGTGTCACTTGTGGCTCAAATGGTCGCAATCCTACATCAGAGTTTCATTTCGAGTCACGCACTGGGAGCTGGATAAAGACACTGGAATATTGTGTACGGTTGTGGATGCCACATTGTAAGAAAGGTGTGAATGCTAATAGAAATAATGGTGCCAAGAATGAGAAACTTCAGTGATGAGAATAGACTGTGGACGTTAGGACTGTTTTCCTTAAAGAGAAGAAGGCTGAAGGGAGATTTGATTGAGGTTTTCAGAATCATGAATAGGCTGGGTATGGTAGTCAGGGAGAAGTTGTTCCCACTTGTCAAAGAAAATAGAGTGAGAGGGCATAGAGTTAGAGTTTGCAAAACAAGCAAGGGTGATGTGAAGGAGAAGTGAGTAGTTTGGGTCTGGATTGCACTATCTGGACATGTAGTTGAGGCAGGTTCAATTGAGGCATTCAATAGGGGATTGGATGGTTATTTGGTGTACAGGGATTTGGAAAACAAAATGGGTGATTGGTACAATGTCATCAGAGCAGGTTCAGTTGGCCTCCTTCTGCACCGTTACAATTCTATGATTGTGTAAAAAAGTCAGAAAGGGATTCTGCCCACATCTGAATGGCTCTCTGCAACGGTGTAATGCCTTGGAGCTGCAGTCAACTGCTTCAAGGCGAGACATCTGAATATCAGGAGGAATTCACATTGCAAGAGCACTGTTTAAAGGCTGTTTAGTTTAGCTGCGTAGATAAGTTGACTGTTCTTGAAACATTACAATCATGTGGCTCAGAGAAATTGAGCGTGAGAGTAGTTACCATGCAACCAATGAACAAAATCAAGGGAAAGCTTCATCAAGATGTTGTTGTTGGAAACAAGATCCTCAGCAGAGGTCCCACTGGAAGCTGGTGGATCCAATCAGATGAAATCCAACTTGTCAGCAGTTAACCTAGTCTGACTTAAGTTTTCAATTTGTCTGTATTAATTTTAAGTCTACCTCATTGACAATAAAACTATTACAATCTCATTGCAGAAGCAAACATAGATAATAGGAGCAGGATTAGGCCATTCAGCCCTTCTAGTCTGTTCCACAATTCAATATGAACATGGTTGAGCATATAATATTATACCCTGTTCCTATTCTCACCCTGTACCCTTTGACAAAATGGTATCTTTGACCTTCCACACACTGCAGCTTCGACACGTGATTGTAATGCCATTTTGTAATTTGTCATTCGGTTCATTTATTTCTGTTGTTTTTATGTATTAAATAAACTTTACCTCCAACGTTTTTACTAAAACTTGACAAAACAATTGGTTTCAACCAAATAATGGATACTTAATCGTGATAAATTAGCATCTGTTGCAATTTGGATGTTTGGTTGGGTGTTTCCTATCTTCAATTTACTGAGACACTTCTAGTGATATTATCATTGTTTATTTTAATTGAGGACTGACTTCACGTCACTTTTCCCAGTCTGTGTCACCGTGATGCTGACTTCAGGACACTCTTCCCTTGATCACAAGTCCATGAGTTTAGATTCTCAAGCTCTGGGCAGCTGGCATGCAGCTGAACGACTGACACCTTTGATGCACAAGCTTGGAGTTTGGTCATTGCGTGTCCCCACCATGCCAAAGAGTACCATGTCATCTGATGTTAAAGAGCCCAGTGGTGCAAAAGACCCTCAGGTGGCCAAGGTCAGAGGCAGCAGTGCTTTGAATAAACTCTGGACTTCTTTAATAATGTATTTTCACTATAATTCAATGTGCTACTGCTATGTAGTCCTAAGCATCTCTAGATCCTGTGTGCCTACACTTATTGAGGCTCCTCCTTTTTAAACTATTTTTTGTTAACTCATGTCTCCTGACCATCGCTGCCAGGGCCAGTACTTATTGCCCATCTCTAGTTGCTTTTGAGAAGGTGGTGATTGCAGGTTACTGAATACGACTCTCTAAGGTAATTACTAAATTCTGTTTGGGACATGCTTTCTCTGGTCCAGTCATCTGCTCTTTCCTGCTCTGCTGAAGATCGAGTAAGAGCATCAGCAACCTTCTATTGTATGACATGGGGGCCCAGAAAGGAGATTTCCCACTCCTAGCCTGCCAATGCCAGCCCTTGTAGTTGGGGTCCTCTCAAGCCATGAGCCTCTCCTTTATGATTAAGTTTGAGGACAGAAGACAAGGGCTCAAGTCTGCATTAGTCACATACCTGTGGATGAAAGGTTAAGATATCTTGTACTTTCAAAAGAAGCTTTCCAAATATGTCCAAATACCGACAAAAGTCTTTAGGAGCAAAATAAAAAGCATCATCAGAGTGCTTCTAAGAAGCATGGAGAGGTTACACTTTTCCAAAGGAATGTTTCCTGATTTCTGGATGAAAGTTGTAAAAATGGAAGGTGAAAGATGCATATTAGCAAAAGAGACTTGCTTTATCTTAACTGTCCACGTCATTGAACATTTCCTTGAATCACATGACACATTTCTAAGAGATTACATGACAGCATCTTGCAGCTCTCACTAGTTCACTGGTACAAGAGTGTCCTGCTCTGGCTGATAAACTCAGACCCTCCTGTCAACCACACGTCCATGGATGTAGTAGAAAGACCGGGAGTCCTCCGGTTGCTGATCACCCGATACATCCATTCAGATTGCAATTGCATCGGGTCACATTCTGGAAAGTAAGGCTGTCTTTAATGTGTTGCAGCACATACAAGATTCCTGGGAGGAAATTGCAGAGCATTAGCAGCATATTCACACTTTCAGACCTCTTTACCAGTGGGAGGAACGTCCAAGCCACTGTGAGAAAATATTCCTCTAATAATTCAGCAATCTGTTAGCTTTGCTGACACTTTTATCTTCTTGAATTCTAGCATTCTCTCATTTACTGTTGTGCAGCTGGAAGCACTTTCTCAAACTGTGTCAAGCAGCTTTATCTATATGCCTCACAGTTGGCAGGTTTACTGCTGCCCTGGTTGAAATCTCCCATCGCAATGCAGCACAATATTGCTGCCGCCTTCCCTTTCAGCTTCGTTCCTCCTACGACATGGTTGCTCTTTTTCAACCAAAAACAAATGGGTCCAGTCACTATCTAATTGTCCTGCAGGTCAAATACTTACAGCAACTACACGCAGCACAGGCCCAATGCAATCAAATATCTTTATCGAGTCAATTAGAAGTGTTTCCACAGACTTTTGTTTGGGAACTGAAGGCCGCAGATTCACAGTAACTGGAAAGGAACTGGAGTGAGCTGAGGAAAAATTTCTTTATTCAGTGAGCCACTGTAACTAGGAATTTAAAGGGAGATGGAAGCAGATCTAATTGTAAATTTGAAATGGGTCATTGGAATGAGAATAATTCGATGTTTTCTTCATTATGACAACAGAGGTAAAATGGGCCTAACAGTGTCATCCAGCACTGTACATTTCTCTGATTTCATAATACATTAATAGAATGACTTGAATTTCCTTACAATATTTTCTATGGTAGGATGCTGAGATGGGCTGAGAGGTGGCAGATGGAGTTCAACCTGGATAAATGCGAGGTGATGCATTTTGGAAGGTCGAATTTGAAAGCTGAGTACAGGTATAAGGATAGGATTCTTGGCAGTGTGGAGGAACAGAGGGATCTTGGTGTGCAGGTACATAGA
>NC_057721.1:75222867-75229631 GCF_004010195.1 Chiloscyllium plagiosum
TTTAAGAGTCGTGAAATCTTGTTGCAGCTCTATAAAACTTTGGTTAGACCGCACTTGGAATACTGCGTCCAGTTCTGGTCACCCTATTATAGGAAAGATGTGGATGCTTTGGAGAGGGTTCAGAGGAGGTTTACCAGGATGCTGCCTGGACTGGAGGGCTTATCTTATGAAGAGAGGTTGACTGACTCGGACTTTTTTCATTGAAGAAAAGGAGGAGGAGAGGGGACCTAATTGAAGTATACAAGATAATGAGAGGCATAGATAGAGTTGATAGCCAGAGACTATTTCCCAGGGCAGAAATAGCTAACAGGAGGGGTCATAGTTTTACGCTGGTTGGAGAAAAGTATAGAGGAGATGTCAGTGGCGGTTCTTTACACAGAGAGTTGTGAGAGCATGGAATGTGTTGCTAGCAGCAGTTGTGGAAGCGAGGTCATTGGGGACATTTAAGAGACTGCTGGACATGTATGTGGTCACAGAAATTTGAGGGTGCATACATGAGGATCAATGGTCGGCACAACATCGTGGGTTGAAGGGCCTGTTCTGTGCTGTACTGTTCTATGTTCTATGTTCTAAGGA
The DNA here is from genome assembly GCF_004010195.1 of Chiloscyllium plagiosum. Taxonomy (NCBI): domain Eukaryota; kingdom Metazoa; phylum Chordata; class Chondrichthyes; order Orectolobiformes; family Hemiscylliidae; genus Chiloscyllium; species Chiloscyllium plagiosum. The sequence goes on from NC_057721.1 coordinate 75,223,444, forward strand.
TTTACTTAGTCTATGCTAACTTATGATATTAGTTTTCGGTCATTGCACTACTTGTTGCCCAAGCTTTAATCGTAACTTTTTTTTGTCTTCATCACACACTTCATCATGGGCTGAAGAGCCTAACCCTGTGCTGCACTGTTCTATCTCTCCTGTTGCCTGCATTAGTCTATTCCCTTTTACTCTTCCCTTCCCATGACATAGAATGTTTATAACAGAAAGTAGACCATCAGCTCACCCTGTTTATGCCAGCTTTCTCCAAGAGTTTCCCAGCAAGAACCCCCTCCCCACATTTTCTCTGTGGTGTTCCAGATGGTTATGCACTTCCTATCAGAAAGTCATGATTAAATCTGCATGTCTGAGCTGTCATCAAAAACCTTAACCAAATGTTTCACTTTCTCTTCTATTTTCAGCTACTCCAATCGATCTATGGAACTGAAATCCCTCATCCTTGAAAATATTCCTGTAAATCGTGTTCCACCCATTAATAAACATTGGCATCTGTCCTAAAGATTGATGACCAAACCTGACCCAGTGGAGGTTTTTGCACTGTATACCTACATCTCTTTATAAAACTTTATAAAACCCAAGATCCCATTCGTCTGATTGACTGGTTTCTCAATCTGTCCCACCATCTTGTACCTTTATGCTTCATTTGTTCCTGTACACCTTTACGAACTAAATCCTTTGTTTAAAGTTGCCTCTCCTCATTCTTTCTACCACTTGGATCACTTCACAAATCTCTAGCATTCAATCGTTCAATTGATTTGGCTTTGATTATATATGTCTGCTGACTGATTTTTGCTCACTGAGCTCGAGAAGCTATGTCCAGGTGTGATGTCAGAAAAAATAAACAAAACTGTTGAAAAAGGTGAAAGCTAAAGGCAGAAGCATAGATAGACATTTCAATGCATTGTAAATAAAACCTGTTGTACCCTTTAATACTCATTTCATCTCTTCATTGTTCTGCATACCTTGTGGTATTACCTCAATTATTAATGCAGAGACTTGTGTTATATTTTGGGGAAAACAAAAGCTGCTTGAAATAACAGCAGGTCAGGCAGCATCTATGAAGAAAAAGCAAGCTAACATTTCAAGTCTAGATGACTCATGAAGACTCAGCTGGACCCAAAATGTGAGCTTACTTCTTCTCCATGGATGCCACCTAATCTGCTGTGATCTCCAGCATTTTTTTTAGTTTTCAATATCGATTCCAACATCTGCAATAATTTGCTTCTAATAGTTTGGGGATCTGGGTTTGAATCTTGCCATGGCAGATTTTGGAATTTGGATTCAATTTTAAAAGAAAATCTGAAATGCAACTATTGTTGTTTATCAGGGGAAAAAAAATCTGGTTCACTAATGTCCTTTAGGGAAGGAAACTGCCATCCTTACCTGGTGTAGCCGACATGTGACTCCAGACCCATGGCAATGTGGTTGATTCCTATGGCCTCTCTGGGACAATAAATTCTGGCCTAGCCAGCAACACTTACATCCCACAAATGACTGAAAAAGGTACAATACTCTGGATTAACTTCCTTCTGCCAAGCGTCACCTCATTCCATCAGCCTGATGGCTATCATTACCACCTCCTCATAGTTCACAATGCTTCCATGTTGTGTTTCAACTTCTCATTTTGAAATTGTGTACTGCCCACCCAAATGTAGGCGACCACTGTACACTTATATATCTTCTTCCATACTCCATATTTAAACAATCCATTTTCCCAACATGTTTTGCCCTCAAATGATGCTATCCAATTTATTTCAATGTCTTGAATACAGCCCACAGAGGGAACAGAGGGAAATCTTGCCCCAGTATAGATGGTAGCCAGCTTAAACCAACATGTAGAGAAGGTACTGAATAGAACATCTACCCAGTTAGTGAGGGCAGGCATATGGTATAGCAAGGTGCAAGATCTGGGATGATGAGAATATGGCTCAGAATAAGGAGTCTCACTAGATGAAATGGATATCTCAATGTTTTTCCTTGTATATTATTCCAGAAATTGATGATCATATTGACTGCTGTATCTGCCATAATTATATTTCAGTAGCAAATGGAGTAGCAGTGACAGAAAAATTGCTTTCTTCTGATGCATTGTCAGGGATACTACATTTTCACAATGTTGGGGTCTGCAATGTGGGACAAGTTGCTGTATCATTTACAGTAACTTAAAACAGCATGTGGCCAAACAAATGGCCAAATAGAATTTCAGTAAGGAACTGAGGATTTGGAATGGGAAACTTGTGGGGAGAATCTTTGTCAATAAGTTGAATTTGAGAGAGATTCAGTGCAACTTGTGACATTTGATTGAGAGACTATTGGAGAAAAATAACATTTTGCAGAAACTTTTGAAGGATAGGGAATTGGCCTCAAGATGACAGAGCTTAAACTTTTCATTTGACGACATAATTAAACACCAGCATCATCCACCAGAATTTCCCACTAACAACAACAGAGTTTGAACTTGAATGGAGGATGCTATTGCCAACATAGAAAATACTGCACATAGCTCTGTATGAGAAACAGGTCTGGTTCCTTAAGATCACAAACATTAAATGCAAAAAAAATCAGCTATAGCTTCAAAATGTGGAACCATATCCAAATAACCCATCCTGAAAAATTATACACACGTAAACAAAGTCATAGGGATGTACAGCACAGAAACAGTGCCTTTGGGTTCAACTTGTCCATGCCGACCAGGTATCCTAACCTAATCTAGTTCCATTTCCTAGTATTTGGACCATATCCCTGTAAACCCTTCCTATTCAGATACCCATTCAGATGCCTTTTAAATGTTGCAATTGTACCAACCTCCACCACTTCCTCTGGCAGCTCATTCTATACATGCAGCACCTCTGCATGGAAAAGTTGCCCCTTAGGTCCCTTTTAAATGTTTCCGGCCCTCACCTATGCCCTCTAGTTCAAGACTCCCCCACCCCAGGGAAAAGACTTTGTCTATTTATCCTATCCATTGCCCCATATGATTTTATTAATGTCTATAAGGTCACCCCACAGCGTCCTATTCAAAACAACCCCAACCTATTCAATCTTTCCCTGTAACTCAAATTCTCCAATCCTGGCAAATCTTTTGTAAATCTTTTCTGAACCTTTTCAAGTTTCACAACATCCTTCCGAAAGGAGGGAGACCAGAACTGCATGCAATATTCCAAAAGTGGCCTAACCAGTATCCTGTACAGCCGCATCATGACGTCCCAACTCCTATACTCAGTGCTCTGACCAATAAAGGAAAGCATACCAAACGCCTTCTTTACTAGGAAAAAGTTAGGCCTGCAAATGCTGGAGATCAAAGTCGAAAAATGTGGCACAGGAAAAACACCACCTCTCAGGCAGCATCTGAGGAGCAGGACCATGACATATCGAGCATGAGCTCTTCGTCTGATACGTGGAACAGTCGATCTTCTGCAATTGCACCAGCACCATTCCCCACCTTTTCCTCCGCTACATCGATGACTGTATCAAGGCCATCTAGTGCTCTCGCGAGGAGGTTGATCAGTTCATCAACTTCACTAACACCTTCCACCCTGACTTCAAGTTCACCTGGATCATCTCGGACACCTTCCTCCATTCCTGGACCTCTCCGTCTCCATTTCCAGACTGACTCAACAGGTACATCTACTTCAAACCCATCGACTCCCACGGCTACCTGGACTACACCTCCTCCCACCCTGCCTCCTGTAAAAAATCTATCCCTTATTCCCAAATTCTCTATCTCCACTGCATCAGCTCTGAGTCGGACCAATTATATCATAGAACATAGAACATCCCGGATGAGCTCCTTCTACAAAGACCATAATTTCCCTCCCACGATGCCCTCTAGCACATCTCCTCCACTTCCTGCACCTCTGCCATTGAACTCCACCCCTCCAATTGCAACAAGGACAGAACCCTCCTGGTCCTCATCTTGAACCCCACCAACCACCATATACATCATATCATCCTCTGCCATTTCCACCACCTGCAAACAGACCCACCCCTATCTGCATTCTGCAGAAACCATTCCCTCTACAACTCCCTTGTTAGATCCACGCACCCCCCCACCAACCCACCCTCCTTTATCAGCACCTTCCCCTGCCACCGCAAGAATTGCAAAATCTGCGTCCACACCTCCCCCCCTCACCTCCGTCCAAGACCCCAAATGATCCTTCCACACCCAACAGAGATTTACACGTACTTTTACACGTCATCTACTGTGTCCGTTGCTCTTGATGCGGTCTACTCTACATTGGGGAGACAGGACACCAACTTGCGGAATATTTCAGAGAACATCTCTGGGACACACGCACTATCAACGCCACCTCCCTGTGGCTGAACACTTTACCTCCCCTCTCCCACTCTGCCAAGGACATGCAAGGCCTGGGCCTCCTGCACTGCCAAGCCCTCGCCACTTGACACCTGGAGGAAGAATGCCTCATCTTCCAACTTGGGACCGTCCAACCACATGGGACCAATGTTGATTTCACCAGTTTCCTCATTTTCCCCCACCCCACCTCTCATTATCTCAGATCCAACCTTCCAACTCGGCACCGCCCTCTTGAACTGTCCTACCCGTTCATCCTCCTTCCCACCTATCCACTTCATTCTCCTCTCGAACCTATTGTCATCACCCCCCACCGTCATCTACCTATTGTATTCCCAGGTACCCTCCCCACCAGCCCCAGCTGCCCCACATATATCTCTCAGTCCCTTTGGGTCACCCTCTCATTTCTGATGAAGAGCTCATGCTAGAAATGTCGACTATCCTGCTCTCAGATACTGCCTGACTGGCTGTGCTTTCCCAGCATCACACTTTTCAATCTTCTTCACTATCTTATCTAGCCACAACTTCACTTTCAATAACTTATGAACCTGGACTCAAAGTTTTCTTTGTTCAGCAACATTTCCAAGAAGCTTACCATTAGGTTTATAAGTCTTTGCCTTTCCAAAATGCAGCACCTCACATTTATCAAAATTAAACTCTATCTGCCACTCCTCAGCCAAATGGTACATCTGATCAAGATCCTGTTGCACATAGAACATAGAACATTACAGCGCAGTACAGGCCCTTCGGCCCTCGATGTTGCACTGATCTGTCATACCAATCTGAAGCCCATCTAACCTACACTATTCCATGTACGTCCATATGCTTGTCCAACGACGACTTAAATGTACTTAAAGTTGGCGAATCGACTACCGTTGCAGGCAAAGCATTCCATACCCTTACTACTGTCTGAGTTGAGAAACTACCTCTGACATCTGTCCTATATCTATCACTCCACAATTTAAAGCTATGCCCCCTCATGCTCGCTGTCACCATACTTGGAAAAAGGATCTCCTTGTCCACCCTATCTAATCCTCTGATTATCTTATATGTCTCTATTAAGTCGCCTCTCAACCTTCTTCTCTCTAATGAAAACAGCCTCAAGTCCCTCAGCCTTCCTCGTAAGACCTTCCCTCCATACCAGGCAACATCCCAGTAAATCTCCTCTGCACTCTTTCCAAAGTTTCCACATCCTTCTCATAATGCGGTGACCAGAACTGTACACAATACTCCAAGTGCGGCTGCACCAGAGTTTTGTACAGCTGTAGCATAACCTCATGGTTGCGGAACACGATCCCTCTATTAATTAAAGCTAAAACATTGTATGCCTTCTTAACAACCCTGTAAACCTGGGTGGCAACTTTCAAGGATCTGGGTACATGGACACCAAGATCTCTCTGCTCATCTACAGTACCAAGAATCTTACCATTAGCCCAGTACTTTACCTTCCGGTTATTCTGACCAAAGTGAATCACTTCACACTTGTTCACATTAAACTCCATTTGCCACCTCTCAGCCCAACTTTGCAGCTTATCTATGTCTCTCTGTAACCTACAACATCTTTCATCACTATCCACAACTCCACCGACCTTAGTGTTGTGTGCAAATTTACTAACCAACCCTTCTATGCATTCATCCAGGTCATTTATAAAAATGACGAGCAGCAGTGGACCCAGCACTGACCCCTGCTGTACACCACGAGTAACTGGACTCCAGGATGAACATTTCCCATCAACTACCACCCTCTGTCTTCTTTCAGCAAGCCAATTACTGATCCAAACGGCTATGTCTCCCACAATCCCATTCCTCCACATTTTGTATAATAGCCTACTGTGGGGAACCTTATCGAGCGTCTTGCTGAAATCCA
>NC_057721.1:75231112-75233865 GCF_004010195.1 Chiloscyllium plagiosum
TTATCTAGGACACACAGGAGCTTTTCCTTGAATAAGCTCCATATTTCTAATGTGCCCATCCCCTGCAGTTTCCTTCCCCATCCTATGCTTCCTAAATCTTGCCGAATCGCATTGTAATTGCCTTTCCCCCAGCTGTAACTCTTGCCCAGTGGTATACACCTATCCCCTTCTATCACTAAAGTAAACATAACAGAATTGTGATCGCTATTATCAAAGTGCTCACCTACTTCTAAGTCTAACACCTGGCCGGGCTCATTACCCAGTACCAAATCTAATGTGGCTTCGCCCCTTGTTGGCCTGTCTACATACTGTGTCAGGAAGCCCTCCTGCACACACTGGACAAAAACTGACCCATCTATACTCTACTATTCCCAGTCAATATTTGGAAAGTCGAAGTCCCCCACGACAACTACCCTGTCTCTCTCACTTCTATTGAGAATCATCTGTACTCTGAAGTAATCTTCTTCACTGCCCTCGACACCTCCAATTTTGCTGTCATCTGCAAACTTACAAACTAAAATCCCAATGAGATCTAACCTTGCTAACCAATCTCCCATGAGGCACCTTGACAAACACCTTACTGAAGTCCATTTAGATCATGTCTACCATTTTGCCCACATCAATCTTCATTGTTGCTTCTTCAAAAAGCTCAATCAAATTTGTTAGACATGACTTCCCACGCACAAAGCCATGTTGACTATCCCTAATCAGTCCTTGCCTTTCCAAATACATGGACATCCTGTCCCTCAGGATTCCCTCCAATAACTTGCCCACCAACGAGGTCAGGCTCACCGATCTATAGTTCCCTGGCTTGTCCTTACCATCTTTCTTAAACAGTGGCACCACGTTAGCCAACCCTCTGTCTTCTGGCCAAACAGACCCCAGCACCAAGGATATATTTCCCTCCCCTCCCCTATCAGCTTTCCGTAGAGACCACTCCCTCCGCGACTCCCTTGTCAGATCCACACCCTCCTGTCCCTCAGGATTCCCTCCAATAATTTGCCCACCAACGAGGTCAGGCTCACCGATCTATAGTTCCCTGGCTTGTCCTTACCATCTTTCTTAAACAGTGGCACCACGTTAGCCAACCCTCAGTCTTCTGGCACCTACCTGTGGTTATTGCTGATACAAGTATCTCAGTAAGAGGCCCAGCAATCACTTCTCTAGATTCCCACAGAGTTCCAGGGTACACCTGATCAGGTGCTGGAGATTTATCTGCTTTTACGCATCTTAAGACATCCAGTACCTCCTCCTCTGTAATATGTTACCATCTATTTCCCCATATTCTAGACCTTCCATCTCCTTCTCCACAGTAAAAACTGATGCAAAATATTCTTTTTGTTTCTCCCTCAACTCCTGCAGCTCTACACACAGACTGCCTTACTGATCATTGAAGGGCCCTATGCTCTCCCTGGTTACCGTTTTGTCCTTAATGTATTTATAGAATCCCTTTGGATTCTCCTTGACCCTATTTGCCAAAGCTATCGCATGTTCCCTATTTTTCCTCCTTACTTCCCTCTTAATTTTATTTCTACTGCCTTTATGCTCTTCTAAAGCTTCACTCAATCTCTCCTGTCTATACCTGACATATGCTTCCTTCTTTGCCTTAACCAAATCTTCAATTTCTCTCATCATCAGCATTCCCTATACCTATCAGCCTTTCCTTTCACCCAACCAGGAATATATTGTCTTTGGACTCTCATTATCTCATTTTTAAAGGCATCCCATTTTACAGCCGTCCCTTTACCTGAGAACATTCTCCCCCAATCTGCTTTTGAAAGCTCTTGCCTAATACCGTCAAAATTGGCCTTCCTCCAATTTAGAAGTTCAACTTTTAGATCCGGTCTATCCTTTTCCATCATTATTTTAAATCCAATAGAATGATGGTCGCTGGCCCCAAAGTGCTCCCCCACTGACACCTCAGTCACCTGCCCTGCCTTATTTCCCAAGAATAGGTCAAGCTTTGCACCTTCTCTAGTAGGTATATCCACATGCTGCATCAGAAAATTTTCTTGTACACACTTAACAAATTCCTCTCCATCTAAGCCTTTAACACTATGGCAGTCCCAGTCTATGTTTGGAAAGTTAAAATCCCCTGACCATAGTCACGCTATTATACTTAGAAATAAGAGAGGTCCTCTCAAACTTGTTTCTCAAATTCCTGCTGACTCTTGGGGAGTCTATAATACAATCCCTTTCTTATTTCTCAGTTTCAACCAAATAAGTTCCCTGGATGAATTATCAGGGATATCCACCCTAAGTGCAGCTGTATTTTATTTTTATAATATATTTTTATTATGAAAAAATAGATTTTTAAATATTACAACAAATACAAAACAATACAATTCAAAACAGTACAAAAATAGTACAAAACTAATCCCAAATAATAATAAAAAAATTCCCCAACCCACCCTCCTACACGAATGTATAAACATATATAGAGAAGTATAAAATTAAAAAAAAACCTAAACTAGCTATTTAACTAAATAAATAGTAATAACTCAGCCCAGCCAAACAAAACACTCATACATTCACAATTCCTCCTCCCTGGATATTGGACTCATGAAACACAATTGTTACGGCTATATAAAAGCCTTTGTTAGTGTGGCAGATAAATCTGTGTCCAGATATTTCAAAAAAGGTTGCCATGTCTTGTAAAAATTCTCAGTTTTGTGGTGTACCATATTTGTGAGAAAATCCAGGGGAATATGCTCCATAACAATCTTCCGCCAACCCGACAGGCCTGGGGGTTT
>NC_057721.1:75235929-75242443 GCF_004010195.1 Chiloscyllium plagiosum
TTGGTAATGACCGCAGCGAGAGGTACACTGTAGAGAACCTTTACCCATCTTATGAAAACTTCGCCCAGACCAAACCGGTCGAGGGTATAGAAAAGGTACGGCCACTCAACTCGGTCAAATGCCTTCTCTGCATCTAAAGAAATCACCAATCCCTGTATTGACTGCTGTTGGCATGCTTGAATTATGTTAAGCAGCCTCCTAACATTATTGGAGGATCTGCGACCCTTTATGAAGACTGTCTGATCCTCTTTAATAATAGAAGGTAACACTGTCTCCAACCTTAACGCAAGAGCCTTAGAGAAGTTCTTAAAGTCCACATTTAAGAGCGAGATGGGTCTGTATGAAGCACATTCTTCCGGATCCTTCCCTTTTTTAAGCATAAGTGAAATATTGGCCTCTCTCAGAGATGGTGGGAGACAAACATGACTGTATGAATCATTAAACATATTCAGCATCGGGCCTGACAATATACTTATAAACTCCTTACAGAATTCACTAGGAAGTCCGTCAGGACCAGGCGCCTTTCCACTCTGAAGCTGCCTCACAGCTTCCTGAACTTCTTGCTCTGATAATGGGGCATTGAGAAAGGACTGTTGTTCGGGAGTCACACCTGGGAGCTTCAGATCTCTAAAAAAGGATTCCATTTTGGCCTGCCCCTCCTCACAATTCTCAGACTGATATAACTTAGAGTAGAATCTCTGGAATGCCACATTAATCTTTTTAGAATCACATGTTAGGTTCCCAGACCCTTTCCTAATTGCTGTAATGGTTTGTGGGGCACTACTTTTTCTGGAAAGGTATGCTAAGTATTTGCCTAGCTTGTCACCATGCTCGTATAACCTTTGCTTAGCAAAGACCAGCTCCTTCTTTGCCGTCTGCATGAGCACAGAATTTAGTGCAGACCGTAGTGCCATAATCCTCTGTAGTTTGACCAAGGGGGGGTCTGTCAAAATAGGCCCTCTCAGCTGCCTTCAACCGTGCTTCAAAGAAACGTTGCTGCTCACCCTTCTGCGGCTTTCTACTGGTGGAATATGAACTAACTAACCCCCTGGCATAAGCTTTGGCAGTTTCCCAGAGGACAGATGAGCTATCAACTGAGCCTATGTTGATGTCTAGGAATGCCCGAAATTCCCTCGAGAAATACTCCACAAACTTGCTGTCCATGAGAATAAAGGGGTCCATTTGCCAGTACCTTGAATCCAATGTAACATCCTTAATTTTAACCATGAGGTACACTGGAGCATGATCAGATGTGGCAATATTAACAATCATACAGGATGCCACTAGATCCAGGGTTACCGCAGGGGTCAGAAAAAAATCAATCCTCGTGTGACATCTATGCGGATTGGAGAAAAACGTGAAATCCTGTCGGGTGGAAACACCTCCAAACGTCCACCAACCCTAATTCCCCACACAAACCCAATAACTGTTTAGTTTGTGCAGAGGGTATCGAGGGACCTTTAGGCAACTAGGCAACCTGTCTACTGTGGGGTCCATGAGGCAGTTAAAGTCTCCCCCTATAATGATGTGCCGAGACTTGAGACTTATCAGTTTAGAAAAAGCATGTACCAAGAATTTAAGAGGATGAGCTGGGGGACAATAAACATTTAAAATACCATATTCTTCCCCATTTATCAAGGCTTTAAGAATTACAAACCTCCCGTATGTGTCTTTAACACATTCCAACAATTTAAATGAGAGATTTTTCCTAACCAATATAGTCACTCCCCTACTTCTGGTATTAAATGATGAAAAGTAAACTCGGTCAAAGCCATTCTGCTGTAATTTCAGATGCTCCTTGTCATCCAAATGTGTCTCCTGTAACAAAGCATTATTCACCTTCTCCTTTCTAAGACTCAAGAGTACCTTCTTCCTCTTAATTGGTGAATGACTTCCCTTGATATTCCAGGTACACCATTTAATCAAATCATTAGCCATAATCTTATGCAATTATATTTAAATTCCAGAGAGGAGGAACCCGAACCACAAATTGCTGAGCCTTAGTGTTGCATGGTCCACCAAATATAAAAACTACATAAACATAAACTTTGTGGGCAGCACGGTGGCACAGTGGTTAGCACTGCTGCCTCGCAGCGCCAGAGACCCGGGTTCAATTCCCGCCTCAGGCGACTGACTGTGTGGAGTTTGCACGTTCTCCCCGCGTCTGCGTGGGTTTCCTCCGGTTGCTCCGGTTTCCTCCCACAGTCCAAAGATGTGCAGGTCAGGTGAATTGGCCATGCTAAATTGCCCGTACCGCATCGCAAACACAAGCTAAAAAGAATAAACACCCCATAGAATATCAATACAAATAAAAAAAACATTCTTTTATAAAAAAAAGGGGAATAAATACCCCACACATCCTTTGGTATGTCCTAAGTTAGAAATTTAAAATGTACATCTTAACCACCACCAGACATAGTTTGAACCAAATTATTATCAATAGAGGAAAAAAAGGGGAAAAACAAAGCTCCAACCGGATTTCCTCCATTTCTTTTACAGAATGATAAACGCATACCCAAGCAACAATATTTATACATACTACAATTGTTCAAATTAGGTTAGTTTGTCCACAAAGTCTCTTGCCTTCTCCGATGTGTCAAAGAGATACATGGATCCATCCAAGGTGATCCAAAGCACTACCGGATATCTCAGGGAGTACTGAATCCCAAGCTCCTTCAATCTTCTATACGATTTTCGTTTCTTGATCACTGCCTCTGAAATGTCCTGAAAAAACATGATCTTAGACTCCTTGTAAATTATGGCCTTTGGATCCTTCCCCTGGAGTCTGGAAGCCTCCATGACTCTCTCCTTATCCCGGTAATGATGGAACCGCACCAGGAGAGGACGAGGGCATTGACCCAAACCCGACCTCCGCGCTGCGATCCGGTGAGCCCTCTCTATCTTCAATCCTCTCGTGCCAATCTCTAAATCAAGGAATTTCAGAAGCCAATCTTCAACAAATTCCACAGGCCGCTCACCTTCCTTACCCTTAGGCAGACCGATGATCCAAATGTTTTTTCTCCTGTTTTCAAGATCATCCACTTGGTCACCCAAATTACGAACCTGCATCTTCAGGGCTTGGATCTCTTCCTTGAATGAACTGGCATCAGCTTCCACCACTGTGACCCTGTGCTCCACCTCATCCGTCCTCTTCTCCAGGTCTCCCAGCTGCTGCTCATGCTTCTGCAGCATGAGAGAGACTGGAGCCAGCTTCTCTTCAATCTGTTTCCCCAGCACCTCGCGAGACTTCGAGAGCTGGTTCACCAGGTTCTGGAGAGTAATTGGCTCGAGGCTGCTGCAGGCTGAGCTGCAGGCCCGGCCTCAGATGCTCCTCCTCCTTGTTTCTGCATTTCTGGACAGCTGAAAATACAGGTAAGTCAATTCTTAAATGTTTCTTGGGGCTCCACAATCTTTCCAATGCCCCAAGAAATCCTGATGACCTGGGTTGGGCTGGTTAAAGGACCGTCCTGCTGCTGCTGCTATGTGAAGCTCTGCAGTGTGATCTTCTCAGATCGCTGCCATCTTAGATCCCCCACAGCTGTAATTTTATCCATTATCAAAGACATCATTCCCCCTTTTCTCTTGCCATCTCCCCCACCCTCCCACTTTCGATCCTTCCTAGAGCACTTGTATCCTGGAACATTAAGCTGTCAGTCCTGTCCATCCCTGAGCCACGTTTCTGTAATTGCTGTGATAACCCAGTCCCATGTCCCTAACCATGCCCTGAGTTCATCTGCCTTCCCAGTTCGGCCTCTTGCATTGAAATTAATGCAGTTTAATTTATCAGTTCTACTTTGTTCTCTGCTTTGTTCCTTCCTGCCCTGACTGTTTGACTCGCTCCTTTTTCCAACTGTACCAATCTCAGATTGATCTCTTTCCTCACTATTTATCTGGGTTGCACCATCTGCCTACAACCACTTCCCGCCCCCACCCCCAACCTTACAAGTTTAAATCCTACTGAGCAGCTCTAGCAAATCTCCCTACGGTGTATTATTCCCTTTCCAATTCAGGTGCAATCCATCTTTTTTGTGCATGTCACTTCTATCTTAGAAGATATTCCAAGGATCCAAAAATGTGAACCCTTCTCCCCTGCACCAGCTCCTCAGTCACGCATTCATCTGCTCTATCCTCATATTCCTACCCTCACTAGCCCATAACACCATGAGTAATTCAGATATTACTACCTTTGAAGACCTTCTTTTTAAATTCCTGCCTAATTCTCTATATTCTCCCTCCAGAATCTCATCCTTTTCCCTTGCTATGTCATTGGTTTCAATGTGTAGAATGACCTTCTGCTGGTCCCTCTCCCCTTTGAGAATGTCCTGCACCCTCTCTGAGATATCCTTGAACCTGTTACCAGGGAGGCAACACACCATACCGATTTTCCGCTGCCGGCTGCAGGAATGTCTGTCTGTGCCTCTGACTACAGAGTCCCCTATCACAGTCGATTGCTTGGAACCCGACGTACCCCGCATTACATTCGAGTCTGTCTCGGTACTAGAAACTTGACTGTTCATGCTACATTCCCCTGAGAATCCATCACCTCCTACATTTTCCAAAACCGCATACTTCTTTAAGATGGAGATAGCCACAGAGGACTCCTGCACTTCCTGCTGACTTCTCCTAACTTTCCTAGAGTTGACCCATCTATCTGTATCTACAGCTTTTCTCTCTTCCTATAACTGCCATCCATCATACCCCCTAGCTCTTGTAAATTCCTCATTGCTTCTAACTGTTGCTCCAACCGTTCCATATGATCTAATACGATTCACAACCAAAGACATTTTCTGCAGACATAATCCTCAGTAACATAGAAACCCTCCCTAAACTCCCACATCCAACAAGAAGAGCACAACACTCTACTAAATGCCATCTCTGCTCCTTCCAATCTACAGACCCAGAAAATATCACTGTCTTATTGTTCTAAAAGAACACTGCTCCAGGCTAACTTAATACTCATGATTTATATTTTGTAAATTTAAGGAAGAGACAGAGCTCAATAAAACATATAATCAAGAAACAACCCATTCTACTCACGAATGTAGATTTACAGCAAGATTACTCTAAAAGCTATGCACTTATCTGATCCTGTGCTATGAGCTCTCCCACACAGGGTCCTCTAAGATCAGCTGTGAATTATGTAGTTTGTTAATAATAGAATCCCTACAGTGTAGAAACAGGCCTTTCAGCCCAACAAGTCCACACCGACCCTCCAAAAAGTAACCCACCCAGACCCATTCCCATACCCTACAACTCTACATTAATCCCTGACTAATGCACCTAACCTACATATCCCTGAACACTATGGGTAATTTAGCGTGGTCAATCCACCTGACCTGCACATCTTTGGACTGTGGGAGGAAACAGGAACATCCAGAGGAAACCCACACAAACACCGGGAGAATGTGCAAACTCCACACAGACAGTTGCCCAAGGCTAAAATCAAACCCGGGTCCCTGACGCTGTGAGGCAGCAGTGCTAACCACTGAGCAACCATGTTAATTTTTCCGAGATGCACTCCGATGTCCAGAGATAATTGAATTCAAACAGCAAAGGCAATAACTGTGCAGATTCAATGCTGTGTCAGACAACAGCAGAGGTTTCTTTCTCTGACCATGTGGTCACTGCCTTTTGTCTGTCATCCTCCTTTGTAAAGTGCTGTTGTTTTGATCTTTTCCTGCCAAAGTTTCAAAACAATGCATCCAGGGTTTTGGATTCTTGGATAATTGGGGCTCTTTCTGGGGTAGGTGGGACCTCTACAAGCAGGATGGTCTTCATCTGAAACAGAGGGGTAGCAATATCCTGGGGGGGAAATTTGCAAAAGCTATTGGGGTGGATTTAAACTAATCCAGCAGGAGGATGGGAACCAAAATTGTAGTTCGAGGATAGAAAAGGTTGAGAGTAGGGAGGTCCGAAATCAAGTTTCAGGGACGCAAGATGGCACTGGCAAGCAAGACGTTGGTTTGAAGTGCGTCGACTTCAACGCCAGGAGCATCCAGAATAAGGTGGTGAACTTGCAGCATGGGTTGGTACCTAGGACTTCGATGTTGTGGCATCTCGGAGACATGGATAGAGCAGGGACAGGAATGGTTGTTGCAGGTTCCAGGATTTAGATGTTTCAGTAAGAACAGCGAAGATGGTAAAAGAGGGGAAGGTGTGGCATTGTTGGTCAAGGACAGATTTAGTTGCAGAAAGGATGTCTGGGGATTCGTCAACTGAGGTAGTATGGGCTGAGGTTAGAAACAGGAAAGGAGAGGTCACCCTGTTGGGAGTTTTCTATAGGCCTCCAAATAGTTCCAGAGATGTAGAGGAAAGGATAGCAAAGATGATTCTCGATAGGAGTGAGAGAGACAGGGTAGTTGTCATGGGGTCTTCAACTTTCCAAATGTTGACTGGAAACACTATAGTACGAGTACTATAGATGGGTCAGTTTTTGTCCAGTGTGTGCAGGAGGGCCTCCTGACACAGTATGTAGACAGGCCAACAAGGGGCGAAGCCACATTAGATTTGGTAC
>NC_057721.1:75243395-75248903 GCF_004010195.1 Chiloscyllium plagiosum
AGAGTGTGAAAATAGATAAGTCCCCTGGGCCGGATGGGATTTATCCTAGGATCCTCTGGGAAGCCAGGGAGGAGATTGCCGAGCCTTTGGCATTGATCTTTAAATCGTCATTGTCTACAGGAATAGTGCCAGAAGACTGGAGGATAGCAAATGTGGTTTCCCTGTTCAAGAAGGGGAGTAGAGACAACCCTGGTAATTATAGACCAGTGAGCCTTACTTCAGTTGTTGGTAAGGTGTTGGAAAGGGTTATATGAGATAGGATTTATAATCATCTAGAAAAGAATAATTTGATTAGGAATAGTCAGCACAGTTTTGTGAAGGGTAGGTCGTGCCTCACAAACCTTACTGCATTCTTTGAGAAGGTGACCAACCAGGTAGATGAGAGCAAACCGGTTGATGTGGTGTATATGGATTTCAGCAAGACGCTCGATAAGGTTCCCCACAGTAGGCTAAATAACAAAATGTGGAGGAATGGGATTGTGGGAGACATAGCAGTTTGGATCAGTAATTGGCTTGATGAAAGAAGACAGAGAGAGGTGGTTGATGGGAAATGTTCATCCTGGAGTCCAGTTACTAATGGTGTTCCGCAAGGGTCGGTGTTGGGTCCACTGCTGTTCGTCATTTTTATAAACGACCTGGATGAGGGCATAGAAGTGTGGGTTAGTGAATTTGCAGACGACACTAAGGTCGGTGGAGTTGTGGATAGTGACGAAGGATGTTGTTGGTTACAGAGAGACATAGATAAGCTGCAGAGCTGGGCTGAGAGGTGGCAAATGGAGTTTAATGCGGACAAGTGTGAGGTGATTCACTTTGGTCGGAGTAACCGGAATGTAAAGTACTGGGCTAATGGTAAGATTCTTGGTAGTGTAGATGAACAGAGAGATTTCGGTGTCCAGGTACACAGATCCTTGAAAGTTGCCACCCAGGTTGACAGGGTTATTAAAAGGGCATAGTGTTTTAGCTTTTATTCATAGAGGGATCCAGTTCCGGAACCATGAGGTTATGCTACAGCTGTACAAAACTCTGGTGTGGCCGCACTTGGAGTATTGTGTACAGTTCTGGTCACCGCATTATAAGAAGGATGTGGAAGCTTTGGAAAGGATGCAGAGGAGATTTACTAAGATGTTGCCTGGTATGGAGGGAAGGTCTTATGAGGAAAGGCTGAGGGGCTTGAGGCTGTTTTCGTTGGAGAGAATGTTGAGAGGTGACTTAATAGAGACATATAAGATAATCGGAGTGTTAGATAGAGTGGACAGGCAGAGCCTTTTTCCAAGTATGGTGATGGCGAGCATAAGTCGCATAGATTTAAATTGAGGGGTGATAGATATACGACAGATGTCAGAGGTAGTTTCTTTACTCAGAGAGTAGTAAGGGTATGGAATGCTTTGCCTGCAACGGTAGTAGATTCACCAACTTTAAGTACACTTAAGTCATCATTGGACGTACATGGAATAGTGTAGGTTAGATGGTCTTCAGATTGGCATGACAGGTCGGCGCAATATCAAGGGCTGAAGGGCCTGTACTGCGTTGTAATGTTCAATGTTCTAAAACAGTAATTGCTCCTCCTGGAATTTGAGGAAATCACCTCAAACATCTAAAATACCTCAAAAAGGGAGCAGCTTTTTCAGCCACAGTTTAGTCCATCCTCCTTCTTGGATTACCCAGTATCCTGGAACAGATTTTAGTGCACAGTAGAAATAAGTATATAACAAGCCAAACCAAGTTGTCTAAGTATGACACAGTCTGATAGAAATGACTGCACAATGTGGAACAAAATTCCATCCCAGCTCCAATACCATCACTTTACAGCTAATCAGAATGTAAAGCATCTTCCTTTCCTATCCATTCTGTAGGTTTGACTTAAAGTTCCTGTCCTGTGAGATGTGAAGCCTTTCATGTTTAAAGCTCACAAAACTGAAAGCTTTAAGTTGTTTCTGCTTTGAGTAACCGACAGAGTTCTAACCAAATACTGCCGGACCTTTTCTCAAAATTATACTCCTACACTTACATTATCAGAACCGTTCAGAAAAATCTCTGTTTCTAAGAGACTATACATGCCTCTGGTTTCCGTCATGTCTCCTTAAAACTGAACAAAAGAGCTTTTTAATTATTAAAAATAACTTGCCCATTTTAGATTCTGCTTCAGAAAATGGCATATTTTCTCTGTTCGGTCACAAACCTTCACAATCATAACAAACTTCCATTAACACTCCAGGGGCGCTCGCAGTCACAAGCTCTTTCATAAACAGGTTATTTTTAAAGTCATAGTTCTGGAAAGACTGACCTAATTAATTTTTAAACCCCTTCATAAATAGACCAATCCCGATATCACTGGTTTGAAATCCCGACTCGAAAAGTAAGGACATTGTAATGCACCTCGAATCATTCTAGTCTGCAACCACAATTACTTTCTTGACTAACCATTGGGACTTGGGTTTTCTCCCTGGATCAGTTATGGCTGCTTGCATGCTCTTTTTCTGGAGGCAACGGTGTAAACTTAGACTTTTCCTTTAAAAAGAGTACATTTACAGTGTTGAGGCCTTCTAATTCACAATATTTGACGATGGCAGCTTAGACAAAGTGAGGGAGATGTTAATAGCTATTTCTCCATTGCAACTTTGCTTTGCTGCTCTGTGTTAAAAATCACTATTCTTTCCCCAACATACTATGGCTTCTCTCTGAAATTACTGTTTGCTCATTGACTTTATTCAAGTAGCTTATTTGCAAATGCTAAGATTTTTTCTGCTGTAGCCATACCATTTGGTTTGAAAAGTGTTGAGTCCATGATCATAGAATTTTTACAGTGTGAAGAAAACTATTTTCTCCACTGAGCCCCTACCCTTGTAACCCTGTATTTCCCATGGCTGATCCACCCGGCCTGCAGATCCCTGGACACAATGGGCAATTTAGGTTGGCCAATCCACCAAGCCTGCACAGCTTTGGACTTTGGGAGGAAACTGGAGCCCCTGGAGGAAAGCCACACAGACACGGGGAGAATGCACATACTCCACACAGAGAGTCAACCGAAGCTAGAATCAAACCCAGATCCCTGTTGCTGTGAGGCAGCAGTGCTAATCACTGAGCCACTGTGCCAATCTGGCAGTCTAATGGATACATATATTTTCAGGCAATTAATATTGTAGATATCAGATCTTCATAACACTCGGTTTCAGATTTAGGTTCAGGAGTCAAAGATTATCCAAAAAATGTAGTTGACATCACAAATTATTTCACAGAGGTTTATTAAATAGGAAATAGTTAATTGAATATAATGTATAAACTAAGAGAAAAAGAATAATGGAGCCTATGACAACTCAGAGATATTTTGCTGTTCTGTTTGCAGTTTGTCTTTCAATCACGAGCTTTTCAAACTGACTGAGCAGTTAGCAAATTAGGAGAGCTTCTTCCATTGACAAGGATTGCTCTTTTCCCTCCATTAATGTATTTTCTTTCTAGAAAGGGCAGTGGCCCTGTGTTAATCACTTGCTGATCTGACCAACGACCACAAGACAAGTCCTGCAATTGTCACCTCCTTCTGTCCGTCACTTTGTCTCCAGTTCATCTCACAATCTATCTCATCCTTGGTGAAATCCATTAATATCTATCTGACACTTGTCTAGATTCACCTTGGCTAGTATTCATCTTTGTCTCTACAGAACGCTCTGACCAGTATGGACTGGTTTTCAAGATGAGTTAGAGGAGAGAGTGAGAGAGACAAGGGAAGGGAAACTATCTATTGTAAGGGGTATGGGGGGTCATATCTTGCTGAACACTAATTCTATAAAATTCTTAAAGATAATATGTTGACAGGCAAGAACATTGCAGTTTGTTCGAACATTCACTAAAATGTAAACTTGAAACATAACATAACTACGCTGGAAGTTAGTGATGGTTAGTCTGATGCTGTGTCAAAATATATTCAATATTTCTATAAAATTTATTCTTCTATTAACTAGAGAGACTTGCAGCCATTATAGGGCTGTCTGTGACCCTCCCTTTTTGTCTTCTTAAGCCGAAGGAGGAAAATAAGTCTTAGGAGCAGAAATTAGGCCATTCAGCCCATCGAGTCTGCTCCACCATTCAATCATGGCTGATAAGTTTCTCAATTCCATTCTCCTGCTTTCTCCCCATAACCCCTTGGTCCCGTTTATAATCAAGAACCTATCTATCTCAGTCTTCAATATACTCAATGACCTGAAACTCCACAGCCTTCTGTGGCACTGAATTTTGTAGATTCTCCACTCTCTGGTTGAAGAAGTTTCTCCTTCCCTCCATTCTAAAAGGTCTTCCCTTTACTCTAAAACTATGCCCTAGTCCCTCCTACCAATGGAAACATCTTCCCATCTGGCTTCATGATGCCACTCTTTAACAGTGACTTTGAACCTGTGCCTGCTTTGAAGCTTATCGACTTTCCCTTTGAAAGATACAATTCTTTCTGTGTCAGGGAAGGGATGACAAATGGAGAAGGAGAAACGAAGAAAGAAAGGACTGATTTTACATTCAGTTTATTATGATGGAATTTCTGCTCTAACATAATGTAAGAAATTCCCTTATGAGTACAATATATTTTGTATATTGCACGCTTGCCTTCTTCGGCTGGGGCATCGATTATAAAACTTGGCAAGTTATATTACAGCTGTCCAAAACTTTAGTCAGGATGCATTCAGGATATTGTGTGCAGTTCTGGCCGCCATGCTACCAGAAGGATGTGACTGCTTTGGACAGGGTGAGGAGAAGGTCTACTAGGATATCACCTGGTCTGGAGGGTTTTAGTTATGGTGAGAGGTTGGATAAACTCGGATTGTTTTTACTGGAAAGATGGAGGCTGTGGGTCAATCTGATAGAGGTTTACAAAAGTATGAGAGGCACAGACAGGGTGGATAGTCAAAAGTTTTCTCCCAGGTTGGAAAGGTCAACTGCAAGAGGGCACAGGTTCAAGATGAGAGGGGAAGTTTTAGGGGAGAAATGCAGGAAAACCTTTTCACCCATAGGGTGGTGGGTGCCTGGAATACATTGCTGATGGAACTGGTGGAAGCAGGCACATTAATAATGTTTAAGGTGGATCTTGACAGACACATGAATAGGGAGCAAACAAGGGATAGAAACCGTATAAGAGCAATAAATAGGGACAGAGGGGCACCAATATCCTGGGAGGTAGTTTGCTAGCACTCTTCGGGGGGGTTTAAACTAATTTGGCAGGGGGATGGGATCCGGACTTGTAGTCCAGCAAGTAGGTTAGCTGTTTTTCAGAATGTCCAAGAATGTAGGGAGGCTATGGAGAAGGTAGCACTGACAGGGAATACTTGCGGACACAGAGATGGACTCAAGTGTATATACTTCAACACAAGGAGTATCAGAAATAAGGTGGGTGAACTTAAGGCATGGATCGGTACTTGGGACTACGATGTTGTGGCCATCACGGAAACGTGGATAGAAGAGGGACAGGAATGGTTGTTGGAGGTTTATGGTTACAGATGTTTCAGTAGGATTAGGGAGGGTGGTAAAAAA
>NC_057721.1:75251155-75253748 GCF_004010195.1 Chiloscyllium plagiosum
GATGCTGCCTGACCTGCTGTGCTGTTCCAGCAATAAAGTTTCAACTTTGATCTCCAGCATCTGCAGACCTCACTTTCTCCTATGGAGTATTATCGTTCATTAGCAGAGGGATTGAATTCAAGAGTCGTGAAGTGATGTTGCAGCTGTACAGGACTTTGGTTAGGCCACAGTTGGAGTACTGTGTGTAGTTCTGGTCGCCTCACTTTAGGAAAGATGTGGAAGTTTGGAGAGGGTGCAGAGGAGATTTACCAGGATGTTGCCTGGAATGGAGAGGAAGTCGTACGAGGATAGGTTGAGAGTTCTCGGCCTTTTCTCATTGGAACGGCAAAGGATGAGGGGTGACTTGATAGAGGTTTATAAGATGACCAGGGGAATAGATAGAGTAGACAGTCAGAGACTTTTTCCCCGGGTACAACAGAGTGTTACAAGGGGACATAAATTTAAGGTGAAGGGTGGAAGGTATAGGGGAGATGTCAGGGGTATTATCTTTACCCAGAGAGCGGTGGGGGCTTGGAATGCGCTGCCTGTGGGAGTGGCAGAGTCAGAATCATTGGTGAGCTTCAAGCGGAAATTGGATAGGTACATGGATAGGTGCTTAAGCTAGGACAAATGTTCAGCACAGCATCGTGGGCCGAAGGGCCTGTTCTGTGCTGTATTGTTCTATTAAAAAAATAGTCTGAATAAGAACTAGGAATAGTCTGAATAAGAACTAGGAATCGGTATAGGCTTTGGGGGCCGAAGGCCCTGTTCCTGGGCTGTATTATAGTCTATTATTGTGTCGTATTTTTTCAAAGTTATTGATAACTTTATTCTGACCAGTAGTTGAGATCCCTTGATTTAATTCTGTTTATTAGTTCTATGTCGCCGAGTATTGTTGATGCTTTCAAATAGTGGAATGACTAAATGGAGAATTGAAATAGTATTTGAAGGCATCAATTCTCTATTTAGACGTTCCACTATTGAATAATATGTAACATTTGATGAGGTCTGTGGGCTTAGTCATTGAGTATAAATTGTCTCTGGTATTAGTGGAAGTGTCTGCAGTTACTTTGAACCACTGTCTGGAAATCTGCCCGTAAATCTCCGTACTCCCCTGTCTTCCTTTCAGATGTCCTTAATATGTTGCTTCTGAATCACACTTTGGCCAGCTTTATAATGTTTCTATAAAGTGAATGGGGACACTTTATTACAGTAAATGTGCATTATATACACAAGTTATTATTACTCAGGTTCCCTTTATTTATTTTTCATCTGTGGCTGGGAATTTCTTTGGTGTTTGCAAACCTTCATTTACACATGTAAATGAGAAATCCTTCCGAGTTTATAAATGTCTCTGGATTGTTATTCAGACCTTTCAGAACAAAGATTTTGCTGTTAATGATTCCTTTTGTTTCATGGTGTGCTCCCATCTAACAGAAGTACTTCATGCCCTTATGCTGTTATCTCTTTTTGATGGGTGAAATTAACCAAAAGATACTCACCAATGCAGCAAACATTTGTCATTCCAAAGCTTGCTTCATGGTCACTGTTGACATCTCCATGACGTAATGGTCTTATCACTAGATATTCATGCAGACACTATGGCAAATGGTGGAATTTGATTTCATTACAAATCTGGAACTAATGATGATCATTTAACCATTGCTAATTGTTGGGTATACCCCATCTGGTTCACTAATGTCCTTTAGGGAAGGAAACTGCTTTCCTTGTCTGGTCTCTTGCTGAGCCTCTTGCTGAGATATTTGTATCATCGATAGTCACAGGTGAGGTGTCAGAATACTGGAGGTTGGCTAACGTGGTGCCACTGTTAAAGAGGGGCGGTATAGACAAGGCAGGGAACTATAGACCGGTGAGCCTGACCTTGGTGGTGGGCAAGTTGTTGGAGGGAATCCTGAGGGACAGGATGTACATGCATTTGGAAAGCCAAAGACTGATTAGGGATAGTCAACATGGTTTTGTGCGTGGGAAATCATGTCTCACAAACTTGATTGAGTTTTTTGAAGAAGTAACAAAGAAAATTGATGACGGCAGAGCAGTAGATGTGATCCAAATGGACTTCAGTAAGGCATTCGATGAGGTTCCCCATGGGAGGCTGATTAGCAAGGTTAGATCTCACAGAATACAGGGAGAATGAGCCATTTGGATACAGAACTGGCTCAAAGGTAGAAGACAGAGGGTGGTGGTGGAGGGTTGTTTTTCAGACTGGAGGCCTGTGACCAGTGGAGTGCCACAAGGATCAGTGCTGGGTCCTCTACTTTTTGTCATTTACATAAACGATTTGGATACGAGCATAAGAGGTACAGTTAGTAAGTTTGCAGATGACACCAAAATTGGAGGTGTAGTGGACAGCGAAGATGGTTGCCTCAGATTACAACAGGATCTTGACCAGATGGGCCAATGGGCAGAGAAGTGGCAGATGGTGTTTTATTCAGATAAATGCGAGGTGCTGCATTTTGGGAAAGCAAATGTTAGCAGGACTTATATACTTAATGGTAAGGTCCTAGGGAGTGTTGGTGAACAAAGAGACCTTGGAGTGCATGTTCATAGCTCCTTGAACGTGGAGTCGCAGGTAGATAGGATAGTGAAGAAGGCG
>NC_057721.1:75253825-75277248 GCF_004010195.1 Chiloscyllium plagiosum
ACTAGAGGGCATAGGTTTAGGGTGAGAGGGGAAAGATATAAAAGAGACCTAAGGGGCAACATTTTCATGCAGAGGGTAGTACGTGTATGGAATGAGCTGCCAGAGGATGTAGTGGAGGCTGATACAATTGCAACATTTTAGAGGCATTTGGATGGGTATATGAATAGGGAGTGTTTGGAGGGATATGGGCCGGGTGCTGGCAAGTGGGACTAGATTGGGTTGGGATATCTGGTCGGCATGGACGGGTTGGACCGAAGGGTCTGTTTCCATGCTGTACATCTCTATGACTCTATGGTCTGGCTTACATGCGACTCCAGACCCACAGTAGAGATAGACAATAAACACTGGATTGGGCAGCAAAGCCCACATCCTGTGAATGAGTAAGAAAATGTGTCATCATTGGTAACTCAAAGGGTTCTGTCACATGAATTAAAACATAAGGTCAACACTGTGGTTGCCTTCACTGTAATCAGTCGAGTGTTGTGGTCAGTAAGCTCCAGTCATCCCTGTGAATGTTAATAACAGGCCTCCTCAATAGGAATATTGAGGATCTGAAAATTTGGTTCCCAGGTTCAGTGAGAGTGAATGCCTTACACCTGCAGTCCAACGAAGCCAGCCTTTTCATTTCATTGCCTGAAAAGCGATCAGCAGATCCATGTCAGCCTTTGAAAGACCCAATGGAGCACCCATGCTGAGCACTGTGCCTTCGCTGAGGAGGTAACTGCTGTCAGCTGCCTTGCTATGGGCGAAGGAATCTTGTATTGCCAAAAGGCAGCAACAAAAAACAGCAGGGAGTCACACAGTTCTGAAAGCACACAAACTGCTGACTGACACAACTGGGAAAAGTTCATATTTGCCACAATCTGACAACCCATGTTTTTAAGGCCGGACCATAAAAGCATAGACGTGTCCATCTAATAACCACAGGGTGGTTAGAATGTAGAAAGGATGAGGATTACAGTGATTAGCATCAATGCATTACATTGTTGACTGCATGAGTAAGCGACTGATACGGTGATAGAAGGATACACAGTGGTGCTTGTTATGTATCTTGTTTTATTTGGTTTCCCATACCTTTAAGTGTAAGGCATTGTGGGTTATGTTAGTCACCAGCTTGTCCAACATAGCACTCTATGTATGTGCTACAAACTGAGCTGTGCATTACTTTATCTCTGCTCCCCTCTTGCTGATTTCCTAATGTTATATGGGCAAAGCTGAATGTTCAAAATATAACGGAGCTCAGAGAAGATGTTAGAAAGAGCAGCGTAAATGGCACCAGATAATTGTTAGGCTAAATGGCCTCTTTCTGTCCTGCTTACCTGGTATAATTCTACATTATCAAATAACGCCAGAGGGATGGCGAGTTCAGCAATATTGTAGATATATTTTTACAATTCATTCACAGGACAAGAGGCATCATTGGTCAGGCCAGCATTTATTACCCATCCCTAATTGCCCAGAGAGTTGTTAAGAGTTGACATCGTGATTGGTTTGAAATCACATATAGGCCAGACCAGGTAAAGACGGCACTGAAGGGCATTAATGACCAGATGGGTTTTTTGACAATTGATAATAGATTGATTCATGGTCATCAGTAGATTCTTAATTCCAGGCTTTTTTATGATGAATTCAAATTCTACCATCTGCTGTGAACCTGGATCCTCAGAATATTAGTTGTGCTTCTGGAATAATAGTCTAGCGATAATACCATCAGACCATGACCTCCCCGAACACGATTCAAATAAGATTCACTGAAACTTGAGCTAATAAGACCTGAGAAAGTTTATTTTTTGCTAAGCTCCCTGCCCTCACTAAAACATTACAATATTCATCCTAGAATTTCGACTCTGGATAAAGATGCAGAGTCCATGGCATTGGCCTTTTAAATGGAGGACAATACTGCTCATCAGTGACTGTCAGATCTCTGTGGGATTTGGTGCCTTCCCATGAAGTGCCTTGGGATGGTTAAAGGGTGCTTTACAAATACAAGTTGCTGTAGTTGCAGCACAGAGAGGAAACTCATGGTCAAAGCAACAACTGTGTACAGAATACACTCACACCCTGCAGCCAAATTTAACAGGGGAATTAAGAGTCATTTTCTGCTGCACTCCCACTCCAAGCAGAACTGTCAAACAACCCAACATTATTTTGCATGAATCCTTGTTGTTAACAGAGAGAAGAGTGTGGGCTGAATCAAATCCAAATCCCAGATGTGAATGGTGTTTAGTTAACGCACTGTGACATCCAGTCTCTCATGTATTTTTCTAAACAAATCATAATTTTTAGTTGTAATTTATTTAAACAGATATTGAAATTATACAAGTCCCTGTAGCATTTCTCTTTAGTTTATTGGTGAATAATAGTTGCCATTATGACTTATCAAAGGTGAAATCAAATTCTAATTTCTGGAAATAAAAAAAAAGTCAAAATGGAAAGGCTGCTGTAATTTATCAATTTGCATTACAGTTTAATGGGAAGCAGAAGGTATGTTACATTTAAGCAGAAGATATTATGAGATTAATGGTTTAGTAATAGAGAGTGTCAGGATTTAGTACAATTGATTGATTAAAATTACAGTAATCCATGTGGTACAATTTCTCTGTGGTCTTGTGATGGCTCAGTAAGCAACACTTTCTTAACTCTGAGTCAGAGTACTGTTGTTTTGAATCCCCCTCCATACAGTTGAGCACATAAGGTAGATTGGTGCATCCAGTGCAATGCAGAGGGAGAGCTACACTGTTGAATGTGCCATCTTTGGATGAGCCAATAAACTATGGCTAACTGTCTTCTCTCTCAGGTGCCAGTAAGGAGATTGCACGGTACTATTATTAAAAAGAGTAGGGGGAGTTTACCTGTTGCCTTAGTCCATATTTACCCCTCAGCTAACATCAGTAAAAAGAAATTAAGTGGTCATTATCTCAGCACTGAGGAGGATGGTAGCACAGTGGCTAGCACAGCTGTGTCACCTTGCTAGGGGCTCAGGTTGGATTCTAGCTTTGGGTGACTGTCTGTGTGGAGTTTGCATATTCTCCCTGTATCTACGTGGGTTAACTCTCATAATCCAAAGATGTGCAAGTTAGGTGGATTGGCCATGCTAAATTGCCCCTAGTGTCTATGGATGTGCAGGCTAGGTGGATTAGCCATGGGAAATATAGGGAATATAGGAGGAGATGGGTCTGGGTGGTCTGCTCTTCAGAGAGTTGGTGCAGACTTGATGGGCTGAATATCCTCTTTCTGTATTCTAAGGTCTGGTTGTGAGATTTTGTGGTTGTTGCAATTCTTGGCCGCTTGGATTCAGATTTGGTTTGCCCACAGAAGGCAGAGGGTAGCGATGGAAGGTTGGTTTTCAGGCTGGAAGCGTGTGAGTGGTGGTGTTCCGCAGGGATCCATACTGGGGGCTCTGCTGTTTGTGGTTATATATAAATGACTTGGATGAAGATGTAGATGGGCAGGTTAGTGCATTTGCAGATGATACAAACATTAGTGGAGTTGTGGATAGTGTAGACGGTTATCAAAGGATACAGCAGGATATCAATCAGTTGTAGAAATGGGCAGAGAAAGGGCAGGTGGAGTTTAATCCAGGTATGTTGAGGTGCTGCACTTTGGGAGACCAAATGTTAAGGAAATGTATACAGTTAATAGCAGGACCTTGAACAACATTGATGTAGAGAGGGACCTTTGGGCTGAAGTCCATAGTTCCCTTAAAGTGGCCACACAAGCAGATAGGTGGCAAGCAAATGGCATGCTTCCCTTTATTGATTGGGAATTAAATATAAGAGGCAGGATTTAGTGTTGCAGCTTAATAAGACTTTGGTTAGGCCACACTTAGAATCGTGTGCTCAATTCTGGTCACCACATTACGGGAAGGATGTGGAGCCTTTGGAGAGGGTGCAGAAGAGGTTTACTAGGATGCTGCCTGGATTAGCGGGTGATGAGCTATACGGAAAGGCAAGAAAACCTCGGTTGTTTTCCCTTGAATAGCAGAGGCTGAGGGGACACAACCTTTTTCCCAGAGTTGAAATGTCTAGCACTAGGGGGCATGCATTTAAGATGAATTGGGAAGACTTCAAAGGAGATGTGAGGAACAAGGTTTTTACACAGAGAGTGGTAAGAGTCTGAACGTGCTATCGGGGTAGTCATGGAGGCAGATACAATAGAGGTGTTAAAGGCACTTTTAGATAAGCACATGAATTTGCAAGGAATGTAGAGATATGGACCAAAGTCAGGCAGAAGGGATTAGTTTAATTTGGCGTCATGTTCAGCCCAGCATCATGAGCCAAAAAGCCCATTCCAGCATCTGGTGTTCTCACTTTCTCCCAGTCACTGTAATCTTCCTGCGAAGCCTCTTCCAAGGATGCCCACCTTCAAGATTGGGATACAGACAGACTCTAACCTCGCACTTTAATACATTGTCTGAGCTGAGATGTCACCTTATTTTATTATACCTTAAGTTATCTCAAGAATGTGACTTGAAAGAGGTTCTGGGATTTACATATTAATGAATTGAAACCTGCAACCTATTCTAAAAGATGAAAGATTTAACAGCAATCTTGGTTTGTTCAATATATCACATCGGTTGTATGACACTATGACCTTTTGCTATAAACTCTGTGTCATATAATCCTGCTCCACTAGCCACCTAATGGAGGAGCAGCACTCCAAAAGCCTCCACTTCCAAATAAACCTGTTGGACGATAACCTGGTGTGGTGTGAGTTTTTAGCTTTGTCCACTCCAGCCCAACACTGGCACTGTCACATCATACCTTGAAGAAGTTCTCCTCCTCCCTCCATAAGGATCTCAGTGAGTTTGTACCACTGCATCCCCCAGGTCATCTCCTCTGTCCTGAAACTCTTCAACTACCTCCTGAAGCAGTCCTGCTACTACAGCCATGTCTCACATTCACCTCCTACCTGTATCCATCTATTGCCATCCTACCTACCTCCCTCAGCCCCACCCCCACTGCCTGGGAATGTGGTGGAAGCAGGTTTTCGTTGAAGCATTCATGAGGGCATGGAATTTTTATTTGAATTGTAATAGTGTGAAGGGATATGGGGAAAAGGCAGGAGATTGGCACTTGGTAATAGAGCTGGTGAAGATATAATTAGCTGAATGGTCTCCTACTGCACCTTATTATAATTCTGTAATTCTTATTCGCTGCCCAAGATCAAGCCTTTAATCTGTACCAAAGGTGTCTTTCTGGAGGAAGATTGTAAAACCGAAGTATGAAGGAACTGGGAGCTCTTATGTGCATATGCTGTGAGTTAGATGTAGAGCAGTGGGAGCAGAATAATGCCAATTAGCTGGCTCACACAGCATGTGGCTATGGGCAAGAGGAGCACAATGATATAGCAACCAGTGAATGACCTGCTACGATTCAATCTGATCAATGAGACATGCTTGGCTTCAGACTCCCAGCACCATCCCAACTGTTAATCAGATGTCTGGCCCATAATATTAGATATTTCTGCACAAACTACAATCCAGCTGTCTCTGAGATATTGGAATTGCAATATATAACCACTTTTTTTGGAGCTCAGACTGTAAATGGCCTCATAATTTAGCAAGGAAGCCTAGAGGCTTTCTGTTATGAATGTTCCCTGACAAAAATCTTGCAATTTTTCAAAAAACAAACCAAAAACAGAATGAGAAAAAACTTCTTATCTGTGGCTACATGATTTAATTCTCAAGAGCCTACAGGTGTGATTTTTGCATTGCTTCAACAGTGTGACCTGATTTCATAGAATCTCATTCTGTTTGTTGCTTGATTACTGAAAACTTCAGTTACACTGTCTCAGATGTTGCTGTTCCAAGGTAAAAGGATACTGTAAATGCAAATAGTACACGGAAGAATCACATAAATTCTGCTGAATTAGAAGGAACTGAGAAAACTTTCCATATGGTGAAAGTGGGTACTGCAGATGTTGGAGATTAGAGTCAAGATTAGATTACATTACAGTGTGGAAACAGGCCCTTCGGCCCAACAAGTCCACACCGACCCGCCGAAGCGCAACCCACCCATACCCCAACCCCTACATTTACCCCTTACCTAACACTACAGGCAATTTAGCATGGCCAATTCACCTGACCTGCACATCTTTGGACTGTGGGAGGAAACCGGAGCACCCGGAGGAAACCCACACAGACATGGGGAGAACGTGCAAACTCCACACAGTCAGTCGCCTGAGGTGGGAATTGAACCCGGGTCTCTAGCGCTGTGAGGCAGCAGTGCTAACCACTGTGCCACCGTGCCGCTCAAGATGGGAGTGGTGCTGGAAAAGCAGAGCAGGTCAGGCAGCATCCGAGGAGCAGAAAAATCGATGTTTCGGGCAAAAGCCCTCCATCAGGAATGATAGGAGAAAGTTTTCTATATGACTGTTACAGCCCTTTCACAATAACGTTTGGACTAAAGAGAAAGGATTTGTGTTTTGTAGCACCTTTCACAACTTCTGATTGTGCTACACAGACAATGTGATGCCTTTGAAATGCAGCTCCAGATGCAATGCAGGAAATGTAGCAACCAATTTGCATGTAACCAGCTACCACAGACAGCTACACAATGAGATAATCAGTTTCAGTGATTCTGGTTGACAAATAAATATTGATTAAGACACTGTGAGGAATTTTTTTGCTCTCCTGAGAGATGACATCTTGAAATTATTTTATGTTCATCCGATGAGGGCATCAGTTTAATGTCATATCCAAAAGATGGCATCTCCGACAATGCAGCTCCTTAATTTTTATGCTGAAGTGGCAGTTCAGATATGGCACTTGCGTCTCTGAAGTCAGACTTCAACAATAAGGACAAGAGTGTGCCTTTCAGTCAGTTTGATCCTCCTATGCATTTCATTTGATTCAATCAGGCCTACACTCACTAGAATTTAGAGGGATGAGAGGAGATCGAATTCAGGGATATAAGGTCCAAAAGGGGATTGACAAAGCAGCTGCAGAAAGAATGTATCCTCATGTAGGCCAATCTTTTTAGGATAAGAGGTAGGAGATTGAAAGTAGAGATGAGTAGAAAATACTTTTCTCAATCAGTCGTGAATCCGTAGAATTCATCACTCCAGGGTGTGATGGGTACTCAGAAATTTAAGATGTGTCAGTGCTGGTGTTGGACTGGGGCGGACAAAGTTAAAAATCCCACAACGTCAGGTTCCAGGAGAAAGTCAGGGTGGCTGATGCTGGAGACCAGCGTCAATAAGTGTGGCACTGGAAAAGCACAGCCGGTCAGGCAGCATCCGAGGAGCAGGAGAGTTGACGTTTTGAGCATAAGCTCTATATCAGGAATGTCCAACAGGTTATAGTCCAACAGATTTAGTTGGAAATATGAGCTTTTGAAGCCTTGCTCCTTTGTCAGGTAACTAGTGAGGCAGGATTGTAGGACTCAGAATTTATACTAAAAGATCGAAGTGTCATACAACTGATGCGATGTATTGAACAAACCTAGATTGCTGTTAAGTCTTTAATCACTTAGAATATGGATGCAGGTTTCAATTGATAAATATGTAAATCTCAGAATGTCTTTCAAATCACAGTCCTGAGACAACTTGGGGTTTTATCAGTATAAAAAGAAGGGTGACATCTCAGTTCAGAGAATGCATTAAAGGTGTGAGGTGTGTGTCTGTCTGTATCCCAAACTTGAGTCAGATTGGTTCTATTTCCAAAGCGGGAATTTATAAAATGCCACATGAAGTGATTGCCTACAGATTGTGTGCTTTTTGAAAAAAATAGAATGTAAATACACTCCATAGATTTACATATGTGTGCGCGTGTGTGTGTGTATGTGTGTGTGGGGGGGGGCCTTGTGAGTGCCTGTGAGTGAGTGTGATCATGTATAAGAGTGTTTTTATATGCGTGGGTAGGTGTGCTTGTGTGTGAGTAAACACACAACACATGCATACACAGTCTTACAGACGATCACACTCATGCAGACACACACACACGCATATATAAGTCTGTGGGCTGCATTTGGATTTGCAGATACATTCCAGTTTATTCAAAACACCCACAGGCTGTAGACAGACACTCGACGTGACATTTTATAAATTCGTACTTTGGAAGTAGAATCAGTCTGACTCAAGGTTGCGATACAGACAGACTCTAACCTTTACACCTTTTTATGCATTGTCTGAGCTGAGAAGTCAACATTTTTTTATACTGATAA
This sequence comes from Chiloscyllium plagiosum, assembly GCF_004010195.1. Taxonomy (NCBI): domain Eukaryota; kingdom Metazoa; phylum Chordata; class Chondrichthyes; order Orectolobiformes; family Hemiscylliidae; genus Chiloscyllium; species Chiloscyllium plagiosum. Next base: position 75,261,991 of record NC_057721.1, read on the forward strand.
AACGCTAAGTTGTCATGGAAGTTTAAGGAGTAGATAGACAGATTTTCAATAGGTAATGGGTTAAGGATTATGAGGACCGAGCAGAAGGTGGAATTAAGTTTGAGATGAGATTAACCATGATCATATTAAATGGTGGAGCAGGCTCGAGGGGTTGAATTGACTACTCCTGCTCCTAGTTCTTTCTTATAAGTTGATCCACAAATGAAATTTATTCTCCTGACTTTTATACACCTTATTTCCCCAATCAAGCTAAAATCATATTTCACTTTTGAAAGCTCCACCTGTCTCTCAGCATCCACAATCATTCAGGGTGCAAATGTTCCACATTTGTACTATTAATTATATGTGAATGAAGACATTCAAATGGAAAGGGTCTCTGGAATACTGATTTCTCTGCACAGATGCTGTCAGACCTGATGAGCTTTTCCAGCAACTTCTGTTCTTGTTATAGATTCACAGATATGTACAGCATGGAAACAGACACTTCAGTCCAACTCATCCATGCTGACCAGATATCTGAACCTAATCTAATCCCAATTGCTAGCACTTGGCCCATATGCCTCTAAACCCTTCTTATTCATATACCCATCCAGATGCTTTTTGAATATTGTCAATGTACCAGCCTCCACCACATCCTCTGGCAGCTCATTCTATATATGTACCACACTCTGCGTGAAAAAGTTGCTCCGAGGTCCCTTTTATATCTTTCCCCTCTCACCCTAAACCTATGCCCTCTGATTCTGGACTCCCCCACCTCAAGGAAAGGACCTTGTCTATTTATTCTATCCATGCCTCTCATGATTTTATAAACGTCTATAAGGTCACCTTTTCAGTCTCCAATGCTCCAGGGAAAACAGCCCCAGCCTATTCAGCCTCTCCCTGTAGCTCAAATCTGCCAAACCTGGCAACATCCTTGTAAATCGTTTCTGAACCCTTTCAAGTTTCACAACATCCTTCCAATAGGAAGGAGACCAGATTTGCATGCAATATTCCAAATGTGACCTAGCTGACATCCTGTACAGCCGAAACATGACCTCCCAACTCCTATACTCAATACTCTGACCAATAAAGAAAAGCATGCTAAACACTTTCTTCACTATCCTATCAACCTGCAACTCCACTTTCAAGGAGTAATGAACCTGCACTCCAAGGTCTCTTTGTTCAGCAACACTTCCTAGGACCTTACCATTAAGTGTATAAGTCCTGCTAACATTTGCTTTCCCAAAACGTAGCATCTTGCATTTATCTAAATTAAACTCCATCTGTCACTCATCAGTCCATTGGCCCATCTGATCAAGATCCTGTTGTAATCTGAGGTAACCTTCTTTGTTGAGAAAGTGAGGACTGCAGATGCTGGAGATCGGAGCTGAAAATGTGTTGCTGGAAAAGTGCAGCAGGTCAGGCAGCATTCAAGGAACAGGAGAATCGACGTTTCGGGCATAAGCCCTTCTTCAGGAATGAGGGTGACACTTTCCTCATTCCTGAAGAAGGGCTTATGCCCGAAATATCGATTCTCCTGTTCCTTGGATGCTGCCTGACCTGCTGCGCTTTTCCAGCAACACATTTTCAGCTCTAACCTTCTTTGTTGCCCACTACACCTCCAATTTTGGTGTCATCTGCAAATTTACTAACTGTACCTCTTATGCTCACATCCAAGTCATTTATGTAAATGACAAAAAGTAGAGGACCCAGCACCAATCCTTATGGCACTCCACTGGTCACAGGCCTCCAGTCTGAAAAACAACCCTCCACCACCCCCCTCTGTCTTCTACCTTTGAGCCAGTTCTGTATCCAAATGGCTAGTTCCCCCTGTATTCCATGAGATCGAACCTTGCTAACCAATCTCCCATGGGGAACCTTGTCGAACGCCTTACTGAAGTCCATACTGATCATGTCCGCCACTCTGCCCTCATCAATCTTTTTTATTACTTTTTCAAAAAACTCAATCAAGTTTGTGAGACATAATTTCCCACACACAGAGTTATGTTGACTATCCCTAATCAGTCCTTGCCTTTCCAGAAACGTGTAAATCCTGTGCCTCCAACAACTTGCCCACCACCGAGGTCAGGCTCACCGGTCAATAGTTCCCTGGCTTGGCCTTACCACCTTTCTTAAACAGTGGCACCACGTTAGCCAACCTCCAGTCTTCCGGCACCTCACCTGTGACAATCGATGATACAAATATCTCAGCAAGGGGCCCAGCAATCACTTGCCTAGCTTCCTTCAGAGTTCTCGGGTACACCTGATCAGGTCTTAGGGATTTACCCACCTTTATGCGTTTCAAAATATCAAACACTTCTCCTCTGTAATATGGACATTTTTCTGGATGTCACCATCGATTTTGCTGCTTTCTATATCTTCCATATCCTTTTCCACAGTAAATACTGATGCAAAATACTCATTTAGTATCTCACCCATTTTCTGCGGCTCCACACAAAGGCCGCCTTGCTGATCTTTGAGGGGCCCTATTCTCTCCATAGTCACCCTTTTGTCCTTAATGCATTTGTAAAAACCCTTTGGATTCTCCTTAACCCTATTTGCCAAAACTATCTCATGTCTCCTTTTTGCCCTCCTGATTTCCATCTTAAATATAGTCCTACTCTTCTAAGGATTACCTCCATCTCTCTAGTCTATCCCTTACATATGTTTCCTTGTTTTTCTTAACCAAACCGTCAATTTCTCTAGTCATCAGCATTCCCTACATCTGGACTCTCATTATCTCATTTCTGAAGGCTTCCCATTTTCCAGACATCACTTTAACTGCAATAACTGCCTCCAATTTGCTTTTGAAAGTTCTTGCCTAATACTGTCAAAATTAGCCTTTCTCCAAATTTAAACTTCAACTTTTAGATCTGGTCTATCCTTTTCCATCACTATTTTAAATCTAATAGAACTATAGTCGCTGGCCTCAAAGTGCTCCCCCCACTGACATCTCAGTCACCTGCCCTGCCTTATTTCTAAAGAGTAGGTCAAGTTTTGCACCTTCTCTGGTCGGTACATCCACATGCTGAATCAGAAAATTTTTTTGTACACTCTTAACAAATTCCTCTCCATTGAAATCCTTAAAACTATGACAGTCCCAGTTTATGCTTGGAAAGTTAAAATCCCTTCCCCTAACCACCCTATTATTCTTACAAATAACTGAAATCACCTTACAAATTTGTTTCTCAATTTCCCTCTATTAGGGGGTTTATAATAGAATTGCAATAAGGCGATCAACCATTTCTTATTTCTCAGTTCCACCCAATTAACTTCCCTGGATGTATTTCCAGGAATATTCTACCTCAGTACAGCTGTAATGCTATCCCTTATCAAAAACGCCTCCCTCCTTCCTGTTGCATTTGTATCCTGGAACATTACGCTGCCAGTCCTGTCCATCCCTGAGCTATGTTTCTGTAATTGCTATGATATCCCAGTCTCATGTTCCTAACCATGCCCTGAGTTCATCCACCTTCCCTGTCAGGCCTTTTGCATTGAAATAAGTGCAATTTAATTTGTCAGTCCTACCTTGTTCTCTGCTTTGTTCCTGTCTGCTCCGACTGTTTGACTCACTTCTTTTCTCAACCATACTAGTCTCAGATTGATCTCTTTACTCAGTATCTCCTTGGGTCCCATCCCCCAACCTTACTAGTTTAAATCCTCCTGAGCAGCTCGAGCAAATCTCCCTTCCAGCATATTGTCCCTTTCCAATTCAGGTGCAATCCATCCTTCTTGTACAGGTCACTTCTACCCCAGAAAAGATCCCAATGATCCAAAAATGTGAACCCTTCTTCCATGCACCAGTTCTTTAGCCACGCATTCATCTGCTCTATCCTCATATTCCTACCCTCACTAGCCCATAGCACCATGAGTAATTCAGATATTACTACCTTCGGAGGCCTTCTTTTTAAATTCCTGCCTAATTTTCTATATTGTCCCTCCAGAATCTCATCCTTTTCCCTTGCTATGTCATTGGTTACACTGTGTACAATGACCTCCTGCTGGTCCCTCGCCCCTTTGAGAACATTCTGCACCTTCTCTGAGATTTCCTTGATCCTGGCACCAGGGAGGCAACACACCAAATTGATTTTTCGCTGCTGGCTTTACAAACATCTGTCTATGCCCCTGACTAAAGAGTCCCCTCTCATAATCGATTGCTTGGAACCCGATGTACCCTTCATTACATTAGAGCCAGCCTTGATACCAGAAACTTGGCTGTTCATGGTACATTCCCCTGATAGTCCATCACCCCTTACATTTTGCAAAATAACATACTTGTTTGAAATGGGGATAGCCACAGAAGATTCCTGCACTACTTGCTTACCTCTCCTACCTTTCTTGGAGTTAACCTATCTGCTTGATTGTATCGGTGGTTTTTCTCCCTTCCTACAACTACCATCCATCATATCCCCTAGCTCTTGTAAATTCATCATTGCCTCAAACCGTCACTCCAACCAATCCATTCATACTGACAGGATTCGCAAGCAATGGCATTTATAACAGTTAGTAACCCTTAAACTCTCCTGAAACTCCCACATCTGACAAGAAGAGTATATCACTCTACAGAAGGCCATTTTTCTCCTTCCAGTCTCCAGACCCAGAGAGTAGCATCATCTTATTGCTCTACAAAACACTGCTCCAGGCTAACTTAATATGATTTATATTTTTAAAATTTAATCAAGAGACAGATCCCAATAAAAACATATAATCAAGAAAGAACCCATTCTACTCATTATTGTAGATTTACAGCAAAGTTAAACTTCAAACTATTTACTTATCTGTTTCTGTGCTGTGACTTCCCCATACAGGTTCCTCCAAGATCAATTGTGAATTTTGCTGTTTGTTAAGTACTCCTCGACACACTCCGATGTCCGATACATGAATTCAAACAGCAAAGGCAGTAACTGAGCTGATTGACTGCTGTGTCAGTTACCAGTGTGGGTTTCTTTCTCTCTCTCCTTTACAGACCATGTGCTTGCTGCCTTTGTCTGTCTTTCTCCCTTTTGAAAGTGCTGTTGTTTTGACTTTTTTTTTCAAAGTTCCAAAACAATTGCAACAGTATATAAAACAGTAATTGCTGCTCCTGGAATTCGAGAAAATCACCTCCAACACTGAAAATACGTCATAAAAGGAGTAGCCTGTTACATTGGCTAAGTAAAACTCTGAAATAGCCAGAACTTTCTCCCGTTCTCCATCTTGGATTACCCAGAATCCATGCTGTTGTTGTTGAGGGTAATAACCCTCTGTTATCTAGTGCCTCTGTAAAATAAGTTAGACAGCTCCGATAGGAAAGTTATGAATGTATTTGCCAATGTTTCCCACAATACTGAAGCAATCAGTGTAACCGGGTTGTGTACACAGATCCTTGAAAGTTACCACCCAGGTTGACAGGGTTGTTAAGAAGGCATACAGTGTTTTAGCTTTTATTAATAGAGGGATCGAGTTCCGGACCATGAGGTTATGCTACAGCTGTACAAAACTCTGGTGCGGCCGCACTTGGAGTATTGTGTACAGTTCTGGTCACCACATTATAAGAAGGATATGGAAGCTTTGGAAAGGGTGCAGAGGAGATTTACTAGGATGTTGCCTGGTATGAGGCAAGGTCTTACGAGGAAAGGCTGAGGGCTTGAGGCTGTTTTCTTTGGAGAGAAGGTTGAGAGGTGACTTAATAGAAACATATAAGATAATCAGAGGGTTAGATAGGGTGGACAGGGAGAGCCTTTTTCCACGAATGGTGATGACAAGCACAAGGGCCCATAGCTTTAAATTGAGGGGTGATAGATATAAGACAGATGTAGGAGGTAGTTTCTTTACTCAAAGAGTAGTAAGAGTATGAAATGCTTTGCCTGCAACGGTAGTAGATTCGCCAACTTTAAGTACATTTAAGTCGTCATTGGACAAGCATATGGACATACATGGAATAGTGTAGGTTAGATGGGCTTCAGATTGGCATGACAGGTCGGTGCAATATTGAGGGCCAAAGTGCCTGTACTGCGCTGTAATGTTCTTTGTTAATCAAATCAATATGGACACAAGCTGGTACTAACGCCAAACATTCTTAACTTTACTCAGAAACAAGTTACAAAAACCTTCAATCCCAAATACACTCTCTATAATCCTATACAGCCCCTGAAGTTGACAATACCTTCTGAGTATCCTGTAGATTTGCTGTAGATCCTGTAGATTCTCCAGCCCTGTAAAGCTGAGAAGCTGCTTTCTTGCTCCCTCTCTCTCTCTCTCTCCAAATGGTCAGTGAGTCTCTGCCTGTGGCCACGCAGGTCTCCTCAAAAAGTCCAAGAGGGTTCAAGACAGTTTGATCTGCAGGTGAAAACTATTTTTTACACCATTTTGGATAGTTTTCTGGAACTTTTCATAGTTCTGGCCAATCAGGGAGGCACACGTAACAGTTTGAAACATTGTTAATCATTTGGATGACTTGCTACTCTTTCTTTCTTTGAGTAGCAGGAACTGGTGCCTTTCTGTCTGGGCTCTCCTTTGTTTAGTGGATAACCTTTTGAGGACATGTCTGTCCAGGACAATTGGACTTTGTCAGACAATGTCTTTTACATTATGGTAACATCATTAGCACTTGGCTGTTATGTTTGCACTGTATCTGGCGTGTGGACTTTGTGATTTCAGAGTTTTACTTCGCCAATGTACCCATCTGTTTGGCCAAGTTAGCCAAGTTATGTTTAACCAGCTAGGAAGCTGCTACACCTCCTACAGATGAAAGAAATCTCATGTTACAGAAGGCACTGGGATAATTGATTCCAGTGGTATTAGTCCACTGGGGATTGCGATTACATCATGGGTAATAATGAAATTTCAAAGAGTTTTACTTTCCTCTCTTTCTCCTGGAAGATTGTGTTACTTAGAGGTGAGCGCAAGTTTGATGGTGTTTGTAAATTGCCTAGCCAGACTTTTTGGCTCCAGCTGGAAGCATGGACTGTTCTGTTATAAATGGCAGGAGGAGGAAGAAGCAGATGGACAGTTTACAAGGCTGACATGCAGATGACTAGTGTGCGTGTCACAGATATTTAGTTTAAAGAGGTCTGACGTACAGGACTCTTAATGATGCAACTGTTATTGAATTAAATTTTGCAGTGCCACAAATGTAAATGTAATTGTCCAATTGAAGTCACTTTGCCTGCTGAGTATTTTTGGCAAAGTTACAGTGAAACCTTTGAACGAGACCAAAAATTGGAACCATATATATGATGGCCACTTAAGAAATGTCAAAAAGGAATTAAATCTTTTCTGCGCACAGAGTGGTTACAATGAGGAACTCAGTATTATTGGGCACAGCTCTGTATAAAAAAAGCAGTACCACTTGCAATAGTGGCTAGGACTGGATTTACAGCAGTCACCCAGATTCTGAGGTGATGAGCAGCTTGAGTGTGTGATGGTCATGTCATGAGAAGGGGAGTTGCAGTCCAACAGAGCTGGAGGGTAGAGGATGGGAATCTTGGGAGACGAGTTGCAGGTGGATGGAGCGCCTTGGGGTGAAGGTTGGCGTTCAAGATTTGGAAAGGGGAGGTGCTGGGGATTTTGATGCTCTATTGTACCCCTCTTTCCTGCCTTAGGTCCAAGCAATGTGATGCTAGGCTTCCCCTTTACCCCTGAACTCCATGTCCAACTTCAAAATTCATGCCAGGCGAGCTGTAAATGTCCAACAATGAGGACTAGGGCAATTATGAGGACTCAAAAAAACACAGAAAATAGCTGCAGGAGTGGACCTTTCAGCCCTTCATGCCTGCTCCAACATTCAGTACAATCATGGCTAATCATTCAACTCAACATTCTTTCTCTGCTTTTCCACATATCCTTTAATCTCTTCAGCCCCAGGTGCTATAGCTAACCCCTTCTTAAAATCTTACCATGTTTTGGCCTCAAATGCTTTCGGTGGCAGAGAATTCCAGAGGTTCACTGCTCACTGGATAAAGAAATCTTTCCTTATCTCTGTCCTAAATGGTTTACATAAATCCTTAAACTGTGATTTCCTGATTCTGGACTCTTCCACCACTGGGAACTTCCTCCATGATTCTAACCTGCTTAGTCCGGTTACAAATGTATAAGTCTGAATGAGGTGGCCTTTCATTCTTCTGAACTCCAGTGAATATAATCCTAACTGATGCAACCTCTTGCCTCCATCACCAGAAAACCCTTCCTCAGATAAAAAGACCAAAACTACACACAATTTTCCAGGTATGGTTTCACCAATGCCTTACACAATTGCAGAAAGACATCCCTCCTCTGTACTCTAATCTTCTCACTATTAAAGCCAGCATGCCATTTCCCATCTACACCAAATGCTGCACCTGCATGTTTACTTTCAGTGACTAGTGTACAAGGACACCTGGGTCTTGTGGCACCACCCCCTTTCCCAATCTATCATCATTCAGAAAAGGATCAGCCCATCTGTATTTGCTACCAAAGTGGATAATCACACATTTATCCACAATACACTGCACCTGCCATACATTTGCCCACATATTCAGATTGTCTGAATTCACTGAAGCATCTCTGCATCCTCCTCACAGCTCACCCTCCTACCCAGCTTAGTGTCATCTGCTGACTTGGGGATATTACATTTTGCTCCCTTATTCAATTCATTAACATGCTGTGAATACCTGGAGTCCGAGCACAGATCCCTGTGATATCCCATCACGTATCCCACCATCCACTCCATGTTTAATTGCAAACAGGTCGTGTGCACAGGATGGGTACTCATGGAATTTTATGGACTCTCCCCCTGTCCTGCTGGCAAACAAATAATTAGCGGAAACCATAACACATTCCTGCTCATGGATACTCTAGAGGTCGCAATTGGAATATTTTTGAAGGTTGTACAGTTGGAGGTGATCACAGAGATGGGGATGGATGAGGCCATGAAAGCTTTTGAAAGCAAGAATGAAAATTTTGAAATTGAGATATTGCTTTGCAGTGAGCCAGTGTAGGAAAGTGGGCACCAGGATAATAAGTGAGTCAGACTACGATATGGACAGCAGATGATTGGATTACCTAAAGTCTACAGAATGTGGATCCTGAGAGCGCAGCCAGATGAACATTAGAATAATCAGGCCAAGGACTGATTCCACCTTCCTGAAACACTGGAAGTGAGTGGTTGGAGATGCGGTTCTGGGATTGGGCTCATCAACCACACAAGGATCCACAGAACTCCAGGCCATTGACATGGAGCTTCCTAGATGGAAGTGAGTGGTTGCCATAGCAACCATGTGTGTTAACCGAACCTCTGGATAAGGATTTCAACAGCAGTATAGTCACAAAATATTAAAAGAGTGAAAATACATTTACAAGCATTAATTATCAGCTTGGGGATATTTTAAAGGGGCAATTTTCATTTTAAGTACTCGATATCACAAAAATAGACCTTATTGCTTAATTCACAGGATGAGGTAGTTGGTTAGCTCACTGAGCTGTTGGGTTAATGTGCCGACATTTCGTTAACATGCTGGGTAACATCATCAGGGCGTGTTCCGTTAAGCATCCTGTTCTGTCCGGTTTGGTTTTTTTATATGGTCTGCTCTGTTGAGGTGAGTGTTACTCAGACCAGAACACATAAAAAAAACCAAGTGGGACAGAACAACAGAGTTTCACAGAACCCGCTCTGATGATGTTACCCAGCATGGTAATGAAACATCTGCATGTTAATCCAATAGCTCAGCAAGCTAACCAACTACCTCACCCACAACACGAGCTACAGATCTTCGCAAAAGCCTTAAAAATACAACAAATGTGGGCAACACTAGCTAGGCCAGCGTTTATTGCCCATCCCTAATTGGCTATGTAGCAGACTTGTCAAAAAAATAAGAAACTCAAAAAGGATGCAGGGGCATGTGATGAGTTAGATCTGACATTGTATCAATGACAGAAGATAAATGGTGCTGATCAAAGGATGCTTTTGTGAATGGTTTCCAATGACATTCTACATGGCTCAGCACTGAACCCCTTGCTGTTTGTTATATATACTCATGATTTGGACTTAAATGATTGGAAAATTTGCAACTGACATAATGAAGAGAAGCCACAGCTTATGCATATGGGAAAGACAAATAAAACAAGGGCCTACACAGCAAACAGGAGGGTATTGAGAGGCAAGAAGACATGAGATACTTTGCAGTGCATGTCCACAGGCCCATCCTGAAGGTAGTAGGCCAAGTATATGAGGTGGGGTAATGCTTTCCTTAATTGCATGAGTTGTAGGATCTGAAGATTTAGGGTGTAGGTTTGCTCGCTGAGCTGTAGGTTTGATATCCAGATGTTTCATTACCTGGCTAGGTAACATCATCAGTGGTGACCTCCAAGTGAAGTGAAGCTGTTATCTCCTGCTTTCTATTTATATCTATCTCCAGAATGGGGTTCCTGGGGTTTGTGGTTTGTGGTGGATGGCTTCACTTGGAGGACGCCACTGATGATGTTACCTAGCCAGGTAATGAAACGTCTGGATATCAAACCTACAGCTCAGCGAGCAAACATACACCCTAAACCTCAACCTGAGCTACAAACCTTCACAAACCTTGCAAAAATCTGAAGAATTTAAATTGGTTTCCCTACAGTATGGAAGCAGGCCCTTTGGCCCAACAACTCCACACCAAATATCCAAAGAATAACCCACCCAGACCCATTCCCAATATTTACCCATGACTAATGCATCTGATACTATGGACAATTTAGCACGGCCAATTCACCTGACCTGCACATCTTTGGATTGTGGAAGGAAATTGGAGCACCCAGAGGAAACCCACACAGACACAGGGAGCATGTGCACACTCCACACAGACTGCTGCCTGAGACAGGAATTGAACCCGGGTCCCTGGCATTGTGAGGCACTGTGCTACTGTGCCTTGCTATATGGGGTGGTGCAGTTATGCAGAGTTAGTAGAAAGATCAGAAATGTCATAAGGAAACTGTTTTTCACCCAGAGAATGGTGGGTATCTGAAATTCATTGCTTAGTTTTGAAGTGGAGAAGGAAGCCCTCAAATTGTCTTAAAAGATATCTGGATCAGCATCTGAAATGCTGTTAATCTCAACACTGCAGATAACATGCTGCAAGGTGGGATTAGCTCTTTATCTTTTGATATAATAGGCTGAATGTCCTTTCACCATGCCATAATATTTTTCTATGGTGCTACGGTGGTATAAATGTTTCAATAAGTACTTAGTATAATGAATACCCAGGACTGACTCATGGGCTAAAATCTAATCGAAGGAGTCAGGTGGATTCCAATAAGTTTTCGACTGGAATTTAATGAGAGGTGAATGTGATGACATCACAAATTGTTGTAAGGAAGTTGGAGCACCGAATGAATTTTGACATAAAAACCTTTTGTGAAGTTGAATTCTTAAGCTGTTTCACTAATAAATGTGCAGATTTGCGATGTCCCCTGCTTCATCTGTTGAATCATGTTGCCCCTTTCATTGCAAAGTGTGGAACAAGTGAGGGTTACTTGGCTCACCTCCCATGTCCAATGCATCCTGTCAGAGATTGTCATCGTCCACCCTGAGGGTGGCAATTTATCACTATTAAACTGGCAAGTGGATGTCACTTGGTGAAGTTCATTGCAGATTCTCGGACAAACTGAGTGTCACCTTACTCATCAATTGTCAAACACCCTGACATTAAACAGGTTCTGTACAGAACAATGGCAAATCCAACTGATATTCATGTCTAGGACCAACTGACACTCTTGAGTACCACTCTCTCAGTGCATTACAGAGTAAGAGTTAATAAGTCTCTGGTAAATGATAGTAATCAGGGATATAAACTAAGCTTTTGTTAAAGCATAGTTGGGAACAATATCATTCAGAGGAGGAAAGATAATTTCTGCCACTGAAGCTCTCCGCTACAGTACAGAAATTATCCTCTGCCAACATCTAGCTTTTTTTTAAATAACCTTCATTTGTGAACTACTCTAATGACATTGATTCTTGCATTGACAGGACTGATGAGTTTTCAATCTTTGAAATTCTCTATCTCTAAATGCTATACGTGAGTGTATTTAAGAGACTGATAAAGGTTTGGACACTAAAGGAATCAAGAGAAATCAGGGTTTGTTATTGGTATGTTAACTGCTCTGTCAAAATACAATGGGATGCGATAGCCTTGATTTATTATCACTATTCTATTAACCCTGAAATTCAGTTAATGTTCTGGAGACCTGGGTTCAAATCCTCTCATGACAAATGACGGAATTTAATTCAACAAAAATATCTGGAATTCAGAATCTATTGATGAAATCATTATCAATTGCTGGCAAAACGTATCTGCTTCCCTAATGTCCTTCTGGGAAGGAAATCTGTCATTCCCACCTGGTTTGGCCTACATGACTCCATACCCATAGCAATGCAGTTGACTCTTAATTGAAATGGCCAAGCAAGTCACACAGGTATATTGATCACTATGAATTCTCAACAAAGAAATGAAACCAGATGGACCACTCGGCGTTCACCGAGGCACCAGAAAAGGTGAAAGTGGGTGAAAGTGGAGATTAGAGTGGTGCTGGAAAAGCACAGCAGGTCAGGCAGCATCCGAGGAGCAGGAAAGTTGACGTTTCGGGCAGGAGCCCTTCATCAGAAACTAGGCACCAGAAAAGACAGCCCTGTTGACCCTGCAAAATCTTCCTTACTACCATGTGGGGGCTAGTGCCAACACTGGGAGAGCTGTCTCACAAACTAGTCAAGCAGCAGTCTGACATTCTGTCATAATCATGAAATCACATCTGATAGACAATGTCCCAGACACCAGCATCACTATCTCAGGACAGACTCAGCAGAGGTGGTGGTAAGTGGGATATAGTTATGAGGGAGTTGCCCTTGGACTCCTCAATGTTGACTCCAGACTCCAGTCTCATAGTTTCAGGTTAAACCATAGACAAGGAAACCTGCTGATTACCGTGCACCTTCAACAGATGAATCTGTGCTCCTTTATGTTGAACAACACTTGGAGGAAGCACTGAGGGTGCAAAGGGCACAAAGTGCACTCTGGGTGGAGGACCTCAATGTCCACCAATAAGGTTGGCTCAACAGCAGTATTACTGATAGAACAGGTTGGGTCCTACAGTTGTGACTGTGTCTGTGGCAGATAGTGAGGGAACCAACAAGAGGGAAAAACATATTTGACCTCAGCTTTAACAATCTGCCGACTGCAGATGCATCTGACCATGATAGTATCGCTAAGGGTGACAATTGAGAATAACCTCCATCATGTTGTGTGGCACTATCACTGTGCTAAATGAGGCAGACTTTGAACAGATCTAGCAACTCAAAACTGGCATGCAAGAGATGCTGTGGGCCATCTACAAATCTAGCAGAATTGTACTCCAGCACAATCATAACCTCATGGCACAGCATATCCCCCACTCAACCATTACCATCAAGCCAGGGGATCAACCACAGTTCAATGGAGAGTGCAGGACAACATACCAGGATCAGTACCAGGCATACCTGAAAATAAGCTTCAACCTGGTGAAGCTACCAAACAGCATAAACAGCAAGTGATATAGAGAGATAAGCAAGCCAAAACCAATCAGATCTAAGCTCTGCTGTCCTGCTACATCCAGTTGTAAGTGGTGGTAGATAATTAAACACCTCAGTGAAGGAGGAGGCTTCACAAATATCCATAACATCAATGATGGAAGAGCATAGCACATCAGGGCAGATGTTAAGGCTGAAGCAGTCGTAGCGATCTTCAACCAAAAGTATCAAGTGAATGACCCATCTTGGCATCCCCTAGTATTACAGATACCAGTCTTCAGCTAATTTGTTTCACACCACGTGACATCAAGAAATGGTTGGAGGCACTGGATACTGTAAAGTCTACAGATCCTGCCAATAGTCAGGCAATAATAATGAAGACCTGTGCTCCCGACTTTGCCGCTCCCCCTGCCGCGCTCTTCCAGTACACTAGTAATGCTGGCATCTACCTGTGGAAATGTGGAAACTTGCCTGGGTATGTCCTGGACATAAAAAGCAGGACAACTCCAACATGGCCAACTACTGCCCCAGTCGTAGTCTACTCTCAATCATCAGTAAAGTGGTGGAAGGTGTCATCAACAGTGCTATCAAGCAGCACTTGCTCAGCAATATCCTGCTCAGTGATGCCCAGTTTGGGTTCCTCAGCTCCTGACCTCATTGAAGACTTGGTGCAAAATGGACAAAAGAGCTGAATTCCAGAGTAGAGGTGAGAGTGACAACATTTGACTTCAAGATTACATTCAACGGAACCTGGCATTAAGGAGCCCTGGCAAAACTGCAATCCTTGGGAATCAGGGAGCAAATTCTCTGGCACATAGGAAGATGGTTGTGGTTGTTGGAAGTAAGTCATCTCAGCTCCAGGACATCTCTGCAGGAGTTCCCTAGGGCAGTGTCCTGGTCTCAACCATCATGAGATCAGATGTGGGGATATTCACCAATGATTGCACAATGTTTAGTGCCATTTGTGACTCTTCAGATACTGAAGCATTCCATGTTTAAATGCAACAAGATCTTGACAATATCCCGGCTCTGCTGACAAATGACTAGTAACATTCACGCCACAAATATCAGAAAATTATCTCCAATAAGTGATGATCTAATCACTGCCCTTTGAACTTCAGTTACCATCACTGAATCCCCCACTATCAACATTCAAAGTTTGGGAGAAGATTTGTAGCTTGGGTGCTCGTTGTTGTGGTTCTGTTCGCTGAGCTGGGAATTTGTGTTGCAGACGTTTCATCCCCCTGTCTAGGTGACATCCTCAGTGCTTGGGAGCCTCCTGTGAAGCGCTTCTGTGATGTTTTCTCCGGCATTTATAGTGATTTGTATCTGCCGCTTCCGGTTGTTAGTTCCAGCTGTCCGCTGCAGTGGCCGGTATATTGGGTCCAGGTCGATGTGATGGATACGGATCATTAGCTATTTTCCTGTTTGTCCTATGTAGTGTTTTGTGCAGTCCTTGCATGGGATTTTGTACACTACATTGGTTTTGCTCATGCTGGGTATCGGTCCTTCGTCCTGGTGAGTTGTTGCCTGAGAGTGGCTGTTGGTTTGTGTGCTGTTATGAGTCCCAGTGGTCGCAGTATTCTGGCTGTCAGTTCGCCAAAAACAGATACCCCCGCAATTTCATCAACAGATACCTAAGGGAAAGACAACGGAATGAGGACATGACACAACCAAAAGGACTAACCACACTACCATACATCAATAACATTTCTGAACTGACAGCCAGACTACTGCGACCACTAAGAATCATAACAGCACACAAACCAACAGCCACTCTCAGA
>NC_057721.1:75277258-75342028 GCF_004010195.1 Chiloscyllium plagiosum
TGTACAAAATCCCATGCAAGGACTGCACAAAACATTACATAGGACAAACAGGAAGACAGCTAATGATCCGCATCCATGAACACCAACTAGCCACGAAACAACATGACCAGCTATCCTTAGTAACCACACACTCAGATGACAAGCAACATGACAAGCGACTGAGACAACACTACCATTATAGGACAAGCCAAACAGAGAACAGCCAGGGAATTCCTAGAGGCATGGCACTCATCCACTGATTCAATCAACAAGCACATCGACCTGGACCCAATATACCGGCCACTGCAGCGGACAGCTGGAATTGACAACCGGAAGCGGCAGAGACAAACCACTATAAATGCCGGAGGAAACATCACAGAAGCGCTTCACCGGATGGTCCCAAGCACTGAGGATGTCACCTAGACAGGGGACGAAACGTCTGCAACACAAATTCCCAGCTCGCCGAACAGAACCACAAAACTATCAACATTCTTAAGATTACCATTGACCAGAAACTCAATTAGACTCACCATACTAACACTGTGGTACAAAAGTGGATCAGAGGCTAGGAATACTGCAGCGAGGAACTCACCTCCAGACTCCTGTCCACCATCTACAAGGTGCAAATCAGGAGTGTGATGGAATACTCCCCACATGCCTGGATGAGTGCATCTCCACTCAAGGAACCCAACACCATCCAGAACTAAGCAGCCCGCTTGATTGACACCACATCCACTCTCTCCACCATTGATGCTCAGTAGCAGCAATGTGTACTATCTACATGATACACTGCAGAAATTCATTGAAGATTCTCAGAGTGCACCTTCCAAATCCACAACCACTTCCAAATAGAAGGACAATCTGCAGTGATGCCACACCCATGAATGAACAAAAAAAAGTACTTTAGAAATCCAATTTTCTTGGTATGTAATACAATTATTCCTCACCGCACCATGAGTTGTTTTACCAATCTTCACAAATTATGGCCCCTATTTCTCAAACCTTCTATTAATTTGAACAATTTATACTAGTTCACTTTGCCCAAATTTCCTCTTGATTTCAAACATCACAAATTTCCTCTCAACCTTATTTTTTTTGAAGATTTATTTTTCCTTCAAACCAGATTTACTTAAATAATTGAATTTGTGTGCTACCATGGTGGGATTCAAACTCATATCTCCAGGTCATAATCCCAGTAACTCTGCTGCGTAACTTCTTTTGCATTGCTGGTTTTGGAGAAATGGGATGATATCAATTTCTGGGAACTCTGGGAGTGCAATATTGGCGTGTGTGAGCAAAGCATGGGCTTGAGAGCAGTATCTATGATAGAAGTTCAGGAAACCAAGAACGGAAGTCTTACTTTGGTAATGATTGCAAATGGATGCTTGTGGAGGGAGGGCCAAGGAGCCTTGAGTGAGTGAAGAACCAGGGGAATGAGATGCGATTGCCCATATGACTTGGAGGGGCCAGTGTTGGACTAGGGTGGACACCTAATGAAGGAGTGGTGCTCCGAAAGCTAGTGCCCCCAACTCAACCTGTTCGACTATAATCTGGTGTTGTGTGATTTTTAACAATTGCCAATAGACTTTTCAGGACAATTTGACACTATTCCTGCTTATCCTAATTCATTCTTGACTGGTCCTTGCTCTCTTCCGCTCCATTCGACAAACTAGCCACCTCGATTCTCGTCATTTGCTTTCCCGGCAACCGGTCCAGTGTTTAACTTTCTGCTGTAAATCAATTATTGTGGTATCAGTGGGCTTGCCTGCTGACACTGTCTTTAATAAACCTGCATTTCCATAAGCAAACATGATTACATTATAAACACTCAAGCATTTATTGTTTATGGAGTTTTCAAGTTTTCATTTAAAAGAAAATTACCCTTAAGCCTCCAAAAAATGATTTTAACAAAGAGAACTATCTTTAATCAAATTCGGAACCAAAATAAAGAAGCAGTTGGTATGACTTACAAGCACAGTGAACAATCAAGAGAGACACAATGATTCAAATTTACCCTCCAGCCGGCTTTAAAACATTTGAGAAAATAAAAATGAAATCCTCTATATTCCGATACTGAGAAATGGAAACTAATTTTCAGCCTTTCAGTTCATTCTATCCACCTTACTCCTACAGAACCACCAGAAATAGGAGCAGGATGAGGCTTTGTAATCCCTTGAATCTGATTTGCCCTTCAACAATCTTGAACTGGAATACCACTCAGTATCCTTGTCCCTTTATTCCAATTGAACCTCCTGCCAATCTCAGTCTTGAATATATTCAACTAACCTTGGGAACACCAAAGATTCACATGCCACTGTGAAGAAATTTCTCCTCATGTCATGACGAAATGACTGACCCTTTAGCTTAAGACTGTGACTCCTAGTTTTGGAGTCTCCAGCCAGAGGGAGTAGCCTTTCAGCATCCACCCTGTGTGATAGACTAGGTCAGACACCTCAAAACATTTTTAAGCAGGTAGCCCTGACCGTAACTTTGCTATTTGTTTTCGCTGGATGCACAGTGGATATTTCCACAGTAAAGTAACTAATTTGTCTGCCAAGTTTTAAACAAACAGAATTTATTTACAACATTTTGGAATGAAACACAAAGAGTGGAAAACTGAATGCCGGATAACTTATCCTATCCAAACCCGACTTAATGAGGCTGTTCCGAAAATGCTTGCAACAATCCCAATGCACACATCCCTTAATACAGACAGTGAGAATGAAACAAACTAGAGCTTACAGGACTGAAGTTAGAGGGAGGGGTCAGTAGCCTGTTTCACACATCCCCTGCTGCAACTGAACTGATTAAAGTTCCAAACTGAATTTTAAAAAACCCTCTAATCTAAACAACGGCTAGCTATATAGCGAGCTGGCCGCTCCCTTTTAATTATAATAGTTTTGTTAAAACAGGAATGTTTTTGACCTGAAGCACTATCTGTTAGGGGTAAACAAAGGGCACCAATAAAACCTCAAACCCAATCCAGTTGGAGCCTGGCTAATCAACCCTCTATGAAAAAATTCCTCAAGGGCATAGTAACCTCATAAAAAGTACTAGTATTGTGACACCTGTCATAGAGTCATACAGCATGGCAACAGATCTTTCAGTCCAACCAGTCCATGCTGAACATATACCCAACCTAAACTAGTCCTACCTGCCTGCTACTGGCCCTCTAATCCTTTCCTATTCATGAACTTATCCAACTGTCTTTTAAACATTGTAATTATGCCCACATCCACTACTTCCTCACAAACCCACTCAACCCATCAAATATAATGGTGTCCTGTAAGGGAATGACAAGTGTCAATCTTATGTTAAATTTTGTTCCTGACTAACTCATGGAAGGCAGTGCTATTGTTTAGTGGTATTATCTCCAGACAATTAATCCAGAGACCCAGGTAATGTTCTGGAGACCTGCGTTCAAATCCTGCCCTGGCAGAGGATGGAATTTGAATTTTCAAAAGCAATCTGGAAGTACGAGTCTAATGGTTGGAGGTTGTCAGGAAAATGCATCATCTGGTTTACTAATGAGAAGACAGCTGACTTCCATAACTGTTGTGGTCTACACATGACTCCAGGCCTACAGCAATATGAATGAACCTTAAAAAGAAAATGACCCGTAAGCCTCCAAAGATTATTTTAATAAAGAGAACCATCTTCAATCAAACTTGGAACTAAAGATGGAGCAGTTGGTGTGACTTACAAGCACGGTGAACAATCACGAGATACGCAATGATTGCCTTCCCTTCAATCATTGCGTATCTCGTGATTGTTCACTGTGCTTGTAAGTCACCTGACCTGACTTTACCTACATGTGACTCCAGACCCATAGCCATGTGGTTGACTCCTTACTACCCTCTCGGTAATTAGGGATGAGCAATAACTGCTGACCCATCCAGTGACACCCACACCCCTAGAATGAAGTTACATAAAAACAAATGACAAAGTGATTTTCTAAAACGTATTGTGTTTTTTTTGACAGATTCCATTTTGTTTGTCTTTTCCATTTTGCTAAATACTCTTGGAAATGCAGTTTGGCCATTTCTGTAATTCCACTGCAGTTTCTAATTGACAGATTCTAGCCACCTGTCTTGCATTTTGATTTGCACATTTCCCACCTTTGGACCTCTGACCTATACCATTATTCTTTGAGCAATCAACATCACGTGACAGTCAAAATACTGACAGGACCAATCTGACTGAGAATTACTTTGTTCGGAGAAAGGTTGTGATGTCCAAATGGGTTGATAATACTTAGATATGAGGAATAAACGTCTGTTGTGGAAGAGAGGTAAGTTGTTGGAACTATCCACTAGAATAAAAAGAGATTGGAACAGGACTAGACTATACAGCACGCAAATGTGACCTACCATTCAATCAGCTGGTCCTGTATCTCATCTCTCTTAAATCAGCTTCAAGGCACTTGATGAAGTGTGAAAGTAGAAAGCAGATATTCTAAACATAATAGTAATGTGGAATAGCCTACTTAAACTGCTGGCTTGGGACTTGAACCCACAACATTTTGATTCAGCAATGAGAGCTGGAGCTGCCGCTGGTCGAAAACAGTTTCTATTTGAACCTACGTCCACCTTTTGAAGAAGGCTCTTTGGACCCAAAAAGCTACCTCTGTGTCTCTCCATAGATACTGCCAGACTTGCAGAGGTTTTCCAGAAATTCCTGTTTTTATCCTCAGCGTGTTGGTCTAGATTGTTGAGCTACTAACCCAGTGACATTATCACATCTCCACCACCTCCTTCAATCTCTCCCTGATTTGGAGATGCCGGTGTTGGACTGGGGTGTACAAAGTTAAAAATCACACAACACCAGGTTATACTCCAACAGGTTTAATTGGAGCATCACTCCTTCATCAGGTGGTAGTGGAGGGTTCAATCCTAACACAGAATTTATAGCAAAAATTTACAGTGTGATGTAACTGAAATTATACATTAAAAAATTGATTGTCTGTTAAGCCTTTCACCTGTTAGAATACAGTGATAGTTTCACTTCTTTCATGTAGAAAGTGAGGACTGCAGATTCTGGAGATCAGAGCTGAAAAGGTATTGCTGGAAAAGTGCAGCAGGTCAGGCAGCATCCAAGGAACAGGAGAATCGACGTTTCGGGCATAAGCCCTTCTTCAGGAAGCCCTTCTTCCTGAAGAAGGGCTTATGCCCGAAACGTCGATTCCCCTGTTCCTTGGATGTTGCCTGACCTGCTGCGCTTTTCCAGCAACACATTTTCAGCTCATTCTTTCATGTGTAAATCACAAAACCTTTTTTTACACTTTACTTTGCTCAAAAACTGCATGCATTTGTGAGAGCGTGTGTGTGTGTGTGTAGGAGTGTCTGTGTGTGTGTATAGTGCAATGATGGTCACCTGTAATGTGACATGAACCCAAGGTCCCGGTTGAGGCCCTCCCTATGGGTACCGAACTTAGCTATCAGCCTCTGCACGGCCACTTTTCACTGCTGCCTGTCCCGAAGTCCGCCTTGGAGGATGGTCACCCGACCGTCCGAGGTCATATGTCCTGGACCACTGAAGTGTTCCCCAACTGGGAGGGAACCCTCCTGTCTGTTGATTGTTGTGCGGTGTCCATTCATCCGTTGTCGTAGTCTTTGCTCGGTTTCCCCAATGTACCATGCCTCCAGGCATCCCTGCCTGCAAAGTATAAGATAGACAACGTTGGCTGAGTAACATGAGTACCTACCATATACACGGTGTCCATTCATCCGTTGTCGTAGCCTTTGCTCGGTTTCCCCAAATGTACCATGCCTCCAGGCATCCCTGCCTGCAAAGTATAAGATAGACAACGTTGGCTGAGTAACATGAGTACCTACCATATACAAGGTGGGAGGTGTCCCCACATGTAATGGTGGTATCTATGGTATCTGACACGTCTTGCAGCGCCTACCATGACAGGGTTGTAAGGAGTTGTCCTGAGAGCCGGGCAGTTTGCTACGAACAACAAACTGTTTGAGGTATGGCGGTTGTTTAAAGGCAAATAGTGGAGCTGTGGGAAAGGTCTTGGTGAGATGCTCATCCTCATTGACAATGTGTTGCAGGTCATGAAGAACATGGCGTTTTTTTTCAGCTCCTGGGAAATATTGAACAATGAAGGGTACCCTGTTGGTTGCAGCCCATGTCTGTCTCCTGAGGAGGTCATTACGGTTCCTTGCTGTGGCACGTCATAACTGGCGGACGATGAGTTGGGCATCATACCCCGTTCTTCTCTTCCTGTAAATGTTGGAAGTCCCTCAGTAAATTAATGCCCTTCGGTTGTGTATATTTGTTTATTCATTCGTGGGACATGGCAGCTCACCACCACTTCTTCAAAGGCAGCGTGGGATGGACAATAAATACTGGCCGAGCCAGTAACACCCAAATTGCCGAAATGAATAAGACACCCACAGCAAAGTTTTTGATTGTTAAAGCCGTATGTAATGGAAGCAACAGAAATTTGGAAAAAGGATTGTATTACTTATTTTTGAAAATGCCCAATGTTTTACTTGCCACAGGACAATGGAGGGCCTTCACCGGGGATCAAAGATCCTCAGGACAGAAGCCCCATTCACTGATAACCTCCTGCCAGCCAGTGGGCAGAAGACCTACTGAATGGTCGTTCCACAAAGGGGGTGGTTGCTGTTACTGAGACCTAGGCTTGTCTTTGGACCCCAGGCGAGCGATGATGAGGTGGGTTTGTGGGGTGGACGTGACAGACGATGGGAGTTCGCAGCAAGGGCAGATGAGTGGCTCTATGTGTGCAGCCTCTTCTCCTTCCCAGCACCCAATCCATCAATGAACTACCTTGAGGGACCCTGCTAATGGCACACAAGCAGCTCTACACAGATATTTGCTTCACACAGTGAAATCCTCACCCACATTTTGGGTTAATGCCAAAAGTAGCTGGATACCACCTATATGTGGACATTAATAGCTTAAGGGTACACAATTGGTAGTGCAGCAGCAATGCCATCCAAAGTGAGAAGACTTTGTGGTGCCCACCCACCACTCTCTTGCCTCATTAAATGCCCTGGCCACATCACCAAATTCAACTTGTAGAGGACATTAAATTCTTCCGCTAAATGACCTAAATATTCTCAATTAGCTAGCAAACTTCTCCATTGTATTGGATTTGCAATAAACACTGACCTTACCAGCAACAAACACACACACACATCTATGAATTAATTTTAAAAAGTCTGGGAACATTTCTCCATTCCTCCATTTCTTTCTGACTCCACCATCACTCTTCAAGCTTCCTCACTCTTCCATGGCACCTTCCCAAGCAATCACTCTTTCCCATTCACTTTCTCCCGTCTCACTATCCAAGAGCCCAGGCACTTTTTAAAACTGAAGGAATATTCTTCTTGTACTTCTGTTATGAAGATGTAGATGCCTGTACCTTTAAGAGAGTTAAAAGCAACAGAACTACCTGACAGCACCAAATGTTCTGAAAAAAAAAGATACAATGTAACCTTTTGTTCCAGCATTTAGGGTAGCTGGTTGCCTGAAGACAAAAACAGATTTGAATTAGGCCAATCAGTTTAAATTATACCCCCAAAAATAACCAAACTCTAATCTATTTCAAATTTACTATATTGACAAACTTAAAAGCCAATGACACAATCCGATGCTTTGCGGGTATAAGATCAGGGAAAATTGAACAGTTAGGAGGAGAAATGCCAAGACAATGACATCTGTAAACTGTCCAAAGAATAGCTCTCTTAAAGGTACTTTAATCGATCAGTAACTTGTGAAACAGAATCCCAGGAAGAAGAAAAGAAGGCAGGAATACAGAGAAGAATGGAAAATTGACTGATTCTGAATCTTAATCGGGAGTTTTACCAGACTAGTATTATAGGAGGGAAGGTAAAAGATAGGTTAGAGGAAGGAGTTGTAACTAGTTATTAGTTAATTATTCTCTATTAATCTTGAAGAAATAAAGTTGTTAATTCTTACTTTAAATAATTTTTGGCCGCTCGAAATTTCACAGATTACTGCACAGGATAAATCTTTTCTGTGTTGATGCTTTAAATTAAGCAGGGGGGGTTTACCCTATGTCATAATAATTTGGGGGCTTGTCCGCATTTTCAACTGTTTTAGAAAAATTTGAATAGATTTGGTGTTATAGAAAATCCCAGCAGATTTAAACACTTGCGGGTTAGTGGCCTAGATCTTTAACTAAAACGTAGGTGAGACAATTTGTTTAATCTTGGTGACTTGGGGTTGTTAAATTAAAAGTGAGAGAAATGGCTCTTAAAATTACTAAAGAGATTCTGGGATTTGAAGATGATTGTCAAATTTGCTAAGAAAGTTGAGAAGGAAAGAAAAATGCCATACTTTTAGAATGAGCAAATAAGTTAAAATTGGGTTTAACCAAGGACAAAAGTAAAGCTAAAATTGAAGAGAGAGAATTTGAACTTGAGAAGTTGTAACTTAGGCAGCAAAATCAAGTTAACAGAATGGAGATTAAAAGAAAAGGTTGTGATAAATAAAAACATGTCAAAACTCTGCTACATTTTGAGGAGAAAGATGTTGAAGCCTTCTTTATTTCATTTGAAAAATTGGCTAGACAGATGGAGTGGTCTGAGGATTTATAAGCAATGCTAGTTCAGACTAAACTGGTAGGCAGAGCGAGTAAGGTATTTGCTGTGCTGTCAGATGAGGTGTAAAGAGGTTATGATGAGGTTAAACAGACTGTTTTAAATGCTAATGAATTGGCATCAGAAGCATATAGACAGTGGTTCAGAAACACAAAGAAGGAACCAGGTCAGACTTGTGTTGAAGTCGAAATAATAAACATAGTCATTTTGATCAATGGGTGCGTACTTTGAAAATAGATAAGACCTTTAAGGCTCTGAGAGATTATTCTGCTGGATGAGTTTAAAAATTCACTTCCAGAAATGGTAAAAATTCACGTGGAGGAACAGAAAGTTCAGGAATGGAGAAGGGCAACAGAATTAGCAGATGAGCACATGTTGGTGCATAAGACAAACATCTAGCCAGAATTTCGTCCTGTGAGGGATAGAAGTTGGGAGAAAGGGAGATCCTATATTATGAAACCAAGAGTAGAGAGCACTGGTAAGAATCTACCACAGGATAAAAAAAAAAGCCCAAGAGGATGAGTAGGAGATGAAAGGCCTCAGATGTTTTCACTGTAATGGAGCGGGACACAGAAAATTACCGTGCTGGTGGTTTCAGAAGGGCACTGGGGAAAAGGTGTTTTCACTGCCAGAAGGTGGGACATGTAAAGTCACAGTGCTGGTCATTAAAGAAAGGCACTGTGGGAAAAGATGTGATCAAAACAAAGCTAAGTGGCATTGGTGAAGGTAGTAGAGGAGACCCCAAGAAGAGTCGCGGAGCTGCAGGAGAGAGGCAGGGGCTCGGTGTGGTGTTAGTACCTGATCTCTATAAAGAATTCGCCTCCATGGATAAAGTTTACTCAGAAAGAATGGGGGAGAAAGACAAGTAATTACAATTTTAAGAGATACAGGATCTAATCAATCACTGATAGTAAGGGATGAGCGAATGTGCACTCCTTCTGATCTGTTACTTGAGAGTGTTGTATTTTGTGGGATAGATTAACAGAAATGCAGCATTCCCCTATGTAAGATCAAGCTGGAATGCCAACTCCAGACTGGGGAAGTTACAGTGGGAGGGAATGACAGAGTGTCAGTTCCAGGAATTCATTTTGTTCTTGGGAATGATTTGGCAGGATCTAAGGTGGGAATGACACTGCTTGTTGTGGAGAAGACCACGGAAGACCAAGAAACCAAGGAGTTAAATATCCTGATATTTTCCCAGATTGTGTGGAAACCATATCCCACTATCATAAGTAACAGCACGTAGTGAAATGTGAAGAGAAAGACGAAGGAGTTGAGGTTCAGTTAGAGGACACTCTGTTTGATGTAATGATGCAGGAAAAACCTGTACAAGCAGAGGGCCAGACAGAAGTGGTTAATTCTGAAAGGCTAAGAGACTTGCAACAGCAAGACAAGACAATAAAAGATATATTATATATATATTATATGTAAATAGAGACCCTGGCAGGTTAGTGCAGAGGAGAAACGGGCCAAAGTGCACCAGGTTGTGTTGCCAGTAGCATACAGACAGGAAGTGTTATGGGCAGCACATGAATTACCTGTAGGAGGTCACCTAGGGGTGCAAACGTCTCAGGCTAAGGTACAAAAACATATTTATTGGCCTGGAATGCACAAGGATGTGATTAACTTTTGCTGTACGTGTCATACATGGCAAATGGTAAGTAAGCCACAGGCAGTAAAAAAGTCATCACATTTATTGCCAGTTCCTGCATTTGAAGAACCTTTCATGCGGGTTATAATTGATTATATAGGTCCCCTCCCGAGAACTAAAAGTGGGAACCACTACTTGTTAACCATAATGGATGCGTCTACCAGATTTCCGGAGGCAATTCCATTATGGAGTATCAAGGCAAAAAGATTGGTAGAGGAATCAGTAGCTTTCTCCACATGGTATGGGCTACCCAGAGAGATTCACTCGGACCAAGGGTCAAATTTTACTGCTAGGCTGTCGAAGCAGGATGTGGATAGCTTAGGTATACAGCACTTTAAATTCAGTGCGTATCATCCTGAATCCCAGGGAGCTTTAGAAAGGTAGCATCAAACCTTGAAGACCATGTTGAGAGTATACTGTCAGGGCTATCTGAATGACTGGGATAAAGGTATCCCATTTGTATTGTTTGCCATTAGAGATGTCCCAAACGAATAAACTCAGTTTACTCCCTTTGAGTTAATATCCGGTCATGAAGTGAGGGGCCCTTTGAAATTATTTAAAGAAAAAATGACAGGACCATAGTCAGATATCTCACATTTAGATTACTTATCAGAGGTAAGGGAGAGACTAAATCAAGTAGGTGAGTTAGCTAAACAGCACCTGAAGAAGGCACAGTATAGAATGAAACAGGTGGCAGATAAAAGCTCTGAGACTCAGGAGAGGAGATGACATGTTAGTACTGTTACCAATGATAGGAGATGCCTTCAAAGCTAATTTAGTGGTCCCTATGAAATTGCGAAAAAGTGGAGTCAAGTGAACTATCTAGTAAGGATGCAAGAGAGAAAAAAATGGTATCGAGTATGTCATGTTGAAACTTTATTATTGAGAGAAAGAACTGGAGAAACAGGTGTTAGTTACTGCCCTGCAGAGTGAAGAATCAAATCCAGATGATGTGGACTTTGATGTGCCTCAAAATAGATTAAAAAATGAAGACCCCCTTGAGAAGTGGGATAGGTTAGTAAGCTATCTGTCTTAGGAGCATAGAAGACAGTTGAAAGATTTGTTACTGCAGCATAAGGACATATGTAAGAATCAGATGGAGTTCTGATGTTATTGTACATGGGAAACTGCTCCAATGAAACAACACTCCAGATGGAGGTGGAGGCCATGCTTGACGAGGGCATCATCGAACCAAGCCAGATTGAGTGGAGTTTGCCAACTGTCTTAATTCCTAAACTGGACGGGTCTCAATGATTCTGTATGGATTATCGGAAGGTCAATGCCGATACAAAATTGGACCCCACTCCACACACAAACCCACATACACATATACGTTTGTGGGGTGAATTTGTACTCGCAGTGTTACATTGTACTTTGCTCAAAAACTGCATGAATCCACGTAAGATTCTTTTTTTTAGATTAGAAACAGGCCCTCCGGCCCAACAAGTCCACACCAACACGCAACCCACCCAGTCCCATTCCCCTACATTTACCCCTTCACCTAACACTACGGGCAATTTAGCATGGCCAATTCACCTAACCTGCACATTTTTGGAGTGTGAGAGGAAACCGGAGCACCCGGAGGAAACCCACGCAGACACGGGGAGAATGTGCAAACTCCACGCAGTCAGTCGCCTGAGGTGGGAATTGAACCCAGATCTCTGGTTCTGTGAGGCAGCAGTGCTAACCACTGTGCCACTGTGCCACCGTGCCACCCATATTCATTTTTTAGATTAGAATCACTCTAAACATTATGGCACAGACAACAGCACACAGGGGGCTAACACCTTCAACACTTTACCT
Source organism: Chiloscyllium plagiosum (assembly GCF_004010195.1). Taxonomy (NCBI): domain Eukaryota; kingdom Metazoa; phylum Chordata; class Chondrichthyes; order Orectolobiformes; family Hemiscylliidae; genus Chiloscyllium; species Chiloscyllium plagiosum. The sequence continues at coordinate 75,289,292 of NC_057721.1, forward strand.
GGGCTGACACCAATTGTTAAAGTTCACCTGAGAAAGTAACTTTTAAAAAATCGTTTTGTGATTTACATATAAAAGAAGTGAAACTATCATGGTCATTCTAACAGATGAGAGACTTAGCAAACAATCAAAATATTTTTCAATGCATAATTTCAGTTACATCACACTGTAAACTTTTGCTATAAATTCTGTGTCTTACAACTGTGCACTCCACATCCAACTGATGAAGGAGCAGCGCTCTGAAAGCTAATGCTTCCAATTAAACCTGTTGGAACATAACCTGGTGTGGTGTGATTTTTAACTTTGTCCACCCCAGTCCAACACCAGCATCTCCAAATAAGGACTCCTGTCCAATTCCTGGATTGGAGGACTGTATCGAGAAAGTCAGACAAGCCAGTTACATCACCAAGTTGCACGTAGTGCGTGGTTACTGGCTGGTACCTTTATCAGAGATGGGGAAAGAAATGTATGCGTATGTAACCCGAAATGGGCTATATCAGTTTAAAATGATGCCATTTGGAATGAAGAATGCACCTGCCACATTCCAAAGACTCATGAAAAGAGCTGTGGCTGGATTAACAAACTGTGCAGTCTATTTGGACGATGTAGTGATCTTTAGTATGTCCTGTAAAGATCACATGATACAGCTGGCAGAGCTCTTTGAACAACTACAAGAAACAAAACTGGTGATAAACTTAAATAAAACTGAACTCGCGAAAGCAGAGGTGATGTTCTTGGGGCATAACTTTGGTCACGGAAGGTTGACCCCACAGAACGCAAAGACTAAGGCCATTGAAGAATTCCATGACCAACTTCGAAGAAAGAGGGTGCTACGATTCTTAAGACTCAACTGATTCTATCAGAAGTTTGTTCCAAACCTCAACAGTGTAGTAGCACTGTTAACCGATTTGCTGAAGAAGAACACAAAGTTTCAGTGGACAGAACAATGTCAGGAGATATTTGACCAGTTGGAATCAATATTAATGACCACACCAGTTTAAGCTACACCAAACTTTTCAAAACCTTTTAAAGTCACCATCGATGCCAATGACATAGGAGTGGGAGCTGTACTGCTACAGGAAGATGAGGATGGGATTGAGCTGCCAGTTGGTTGTTTTTGAAGAAGATCAACATCCACCGAAGGAAATACTCCATGATCGAGAGAGAACTATTGAGTTTGGTACAGGCCTTACAACACTGTAATGTGTATGTGAAGAACAATGTGTCAGAGACAGTTGTGTACGTGGATCAAAATCCGCTTACAGTCTTAGACCGCTTTAAAGACAAGAATATAAGACTATTTCATTGGAGATTTATGTTACAGACTTTTAATTTAAAAATCAGACATGTTGCAGATCATAAGAATGTAATCGCCGATGCATTATCGTGGATTTAACTGATAGAGTTTAGATGAGATTTGTATTTATATAATTTTATACATATAGACCTAAATAGGAATAAGTTAAGGTGAACTTATATTAAAATTATCTGTATGTTAGGGTAATGTGTTTAAAAGAATAGAAAAAAAATGAAACCATCTTTTCATTATGATGGTTCATTTTTTTCTTAAGGGGGAGGTGTTATGAAGATGTGGGTGTATTGTACCTTTAAGAGAGTTAAAAGCAACAGAACTACCTGACAGCACCAAGCATTCTGGAAAAAAAGATACAATGCAAGCTTTTAGTCCAGCAGTTCGTTTCCTGGAGACAAAAACAGGTTTGAATTTGGCCAATCAGTTTAAATTATACCCAGAAAACAAAATACCAAACTCCAATCCAGTTTGAATTTAGTATATTGACAATTTTAAAAGCCAATGACATAATTAGATGCTTTGGGGGTATAAGAACAGTTGGGAGGAGAAATGCCAAGCCAATAAAGTCTGCAAACTGCCCAGAGAATAGCTCTCTTAAAGGTATCTTTATCAATCAGTAACCTGTGACGCAGGATCGCCCAGAAGAAGAAAGGAAGACAGGAATAAAGAGAAGAACTGAAAACTGACTAGTTTTGAGATAAGAAGCTTTGTTTTATAAATCTTAATCAGGCGTTTTATCAGACTAGTATTATAGAAGGGAAGGTAAAACATAGATTAGAGGAAGGAGTAGTAAATAGTTGTTAGTTAATTATTCTCTGTTATATTTTAAGAAATAAAGTTGTTAATTTTTACTTTAAATAGTTCTTGGCCTGTTGAATTTTCACAGATTACTGCACAGGATAAATATTTTCTGCGTTGCTGCTCTAAGTTAGGCAGGAGTGTTTACCCCACGTCACAGCACTTCTTTCAAACTCACCCATTGTATTCGCTGCTCACAATATGGCTTTCATTACATTGGCCAGACCAAATGCAGCCTGGGAGATAAGGAACCTCTCTGCTCTGTCTGTAGGTGACCCTGACCTTCCCATTTGCTTGCCATTTTAATAAACCATGGTGCGTTCATGCTGATATTTCTGTCCTGAGCCTGCCACAGCGATCCAACGAAGCACATTCTAGGTTCAACAAACAACATTTTATTGGCTGCTTAGCCACTCTATAGCCTCAAGGTCCCAACATTGAAATCAATAACTTCAAAAGCTGACTGCATCGCCTCTGTTCTTCATGTTTCTTGCGTTCTCACCCCAAAGCTTTGTCTTGTTTACTTTGTAGCAAGGATCCATTCTTTCCCTTCCATATCTTAATTTTCAACTATTTTATGACTCTTTCTTTTCTCTCCCGTTTGTCTTTTGCATTAGATCTCTATGCCAGCTGCTTCCTTCTCCACTTCTGTCAAAAGTATTCTTTTAATGGTTTCCAACCCCTTTCAGTTCTGAAGAAGAGTAATGCTGGACTCAAAAAGTTAACTCTGTTTTCCTTTCCACAGATGCTGCCAGATCTGCTGAGTTTCTCCAGAATTTTCTTCCCTTGTTTCACATTTCCAGTATCCACTGTATTTTGCTTTTCATAGAATAATTGAATCCCTACAGTGTGAAGTAGGCCATTCAGTCCATCGAGACCACACCAATATTCCAAAGAGCATCCCACCCTATCCTCTACCCTATCCCTGTAACCCTACATTTCCCAAGGCTTAGCCACCTAATCTACACATCTTTGGATTTCATATGGCAACATTTCTCAATCAGCTTCAAGCCCCATGTCTCAGGACAATTCCAAGTGATCTCAAACCTTTGTAATCTTCCAAAAGATAAATGCAGATTCTGAAAATTGCAACTAAAAACATAAAATTCTAACAAAATATAGCAGATCTGATAGCTTAATCTGTGGAAAGAGAAACACAGGTAATTTTTCATCAGAAATGACAAAAAACCCAGTTTTGTGAATCAAGAGAAGATCAGATAAAACAATAAGGAGGACCTGTAATTGGTCATAATATAGGAAACATTCAATCTCAAAGAATTGCATGGGTCAGAGACAAAAAGGGTGTTTATAGGACAAGTAATGAAGCAAAGCATATGTGCAGAAGAGGTGTGAATAGCAGAATTATAGGAAGGATGTGACTGGAATTGAGACGGCGGAGTGGAAATTTACCAGGATGCTCCTTGGGCTAGAGGGTCCCTGAGTTATGTGAAACAGTTTGGATGGGCTGGTGTTGTTTTCCATGGAGCAGTAAAGATTGAGAGTTAAAGTAATCAAAGTGTATAAGATTATGAAAGGCACATGTTGCATGGATAGGAAGGCATTTAAAGGAATCAATAACCAATGGCCACAACTTTAATGTAAGAGGGGAGTTGAGAAGAATGTTTTTCAACAGTATTCTGGAATACATTGCCTGAAAGAGTCATAAACTCTTTAATTTTAAGCAGTATTTTGATTTGATGTGTATTACCATAGCCTCCAGGGCTGTGGACCAAGACCTTGAAAACGGGACTCGTGTTATCAGATCTTTGTTGTCAGGCACAGACATGATGGGCTGAATGGTCTGTGATGTTACTTTGGCTTTAAATGATGCATTTTGTCTTGCTATATTTAAAGAGAGGTTTTAAAGCAGAACTGCCACGAGCCTACCAGAGCCACTGGAGTAAACTTGTGAGGCTTTGATTTTTTTTTTTTAGGTTAGAATTGTAGAAGCAGCCTGAACGAGTGTGGTCAAGCTCCAAATGAGCCAAGGTTTTTAGTTTGAGCTTTCAGCAGTTGCTGTTGGGATCTGAAAAGGCAGAAGCAATTTTTTCCCCCTCCCTCAGTTACAGCCAACAGCTAGGGGTTGCATGTGAGGCAATCTATTTTCTGAATTTGCCTTTGGCCTAAGGTGTGTTTATGGAATGTTATTATTTTGGAACAATTAGTTATTAATAGTTATTGCATTTATTATTCTCTTAAGTTTTCCAATAGAGTTGTCATTCCAAATCCTTCTTTCTTTTATTGTATTTTAACTATGATGAATGAATAAAGTGTGTTGTGCTTTAAATCCTGTAGTTTCACCAATTCAATTGCATCTTATATTACCTTTAAAAGAAGAAAAAGTTAGGATCTGGAAAATCTTCTGAAGATTTTGAGGGCGTTTGGTCTGGTCCATACTGGTCCCTTGTCAATGATTGTTGGAAGCTTCTATTTGGTTGACTGATGACCTTCAACACGTCTGGACTCATCCATCTATGACTTCAAATCCACAAAAATGTGGTAGACTTTTAACTACCCTCTGAAATAGCCAAGCAATCCATTCAGTTCAAAGCAATTGCAGCAGACATCTTAACCTTGCCAGTGATGCCCACATCTACTGAAATAAATTAGAGTACTAACATGAGCTGCACAAGAACTAGGGGTTTATTTATAGGAGACTGGCGCAAATACTGGGATAGGAAGGAACAGTGCCAGTTGGACTGGACCTGAGCTAAAAACGGACTTATGTCACAAAGGAAATGGTAAAGAGGAAAGTGAAGCTTTAAACTAGTGAGATAATGGGCAGGATGTGGAGGAGATGGAGTAGCTTAAATATAATAAAAGAAACAGGAACAGCCTGAGAATTGGTAGGGCGTGGCTGAGCATATGAACATATGAATTAGGCCATTCAGCCCTTTGGTTTTCTACCACCACTTAACAAGACCATGACTGATCTGATTCCGTATTCCTGCCTGCTCTGCATAAACCTTCACTACCTTGCTTAATAAGAATCTATCTACTTCTGTCTTAACATGCATTCAAGGACTCTGCCTTCACCAGCGTTTTAGGAAATGAGTTCCAAAGACTCATGATCTTCTGAGAGAAAACAAAACCACCTGATCGACTCCGTTTGCCACATCTTGCCTGGTGGCTTAGTATACCAATGTACTTTGTGATGCCTTCTCATATCCTCTTTACTGTTTATTTCGGACCCATCTTTGTGTCAAAGGAAATTTGAAAACCCTATGTTCTTTCCCTTCATCCAAGTCATTTATATTAATTATAAACAGTGAGGTACCAGCACCAATTCCTGTGTCACACAGCATGCTATATCTTGCCAACCTGAAATAGACGCAGTTACGCCTACTGTCTGCTTCCTGTTCACAAGCCAATCTTTTATCCATGTCAATTTGCTACTGACCACATCATGAGGTTTTATTTTCTACTGTAAAACTTCTGGCTAGCTTTCTCTCACCCTCAATTTTTCCTTAATTTTTTAAAATTACAATTTTCATATTTTTAATATTCTGTCCAATCACTCGACCCATGAGCCGTCCTTTCATTATCATATACAGTCGGTTCTGCAATAGTTCCATTACCGTGCAATCTTGAGTTATAAGAAAATCACACAACAGTCATCCCATTTAAACTAATTGGGCCGGAATTGCATTATAGCCAATACAGGTGTGGAAACTTCATGTTACATAGAACATAGAACATTACAGCACAGTACAGGCCCTTCGGCCCTCGATGTTGCGCCGCCCTGTCATACTAATCTGAAGCCCATCCCACTTACACTATTCCATGTACATCCATATGCCTGTCCAATGACGACTTAGATGCACTTAAACTTGGTGAATCTACTACCGTTGCAGGCAAAGCATTCCATACCCTTACGACATTCTGAGTAAAGAAACTACCTCTGACATCTGTCTTATACCTATCTCCTCTCACTTCAAAGTTGTGTCCCCTCATGTTTGCCGTCCGCGTGTTCTACAAATAACTCTTCAATTGCATTGAAGCCAATACACATTAAAGCAGGATTGATTATACCTTTTCTTTCAGTTTGTTTCTCTCTTTAACTTTTCTAATTAACCACAGATGGTGGGTTTGTCCCTTGGAACTTAATGTACTCCTTGGAAGGTAACTATTTTGTGCATTCCGAAATATCCCTTTAAATGTCTGCCACTCCATCACTATCGGTCTGTCCTTTAAATTGATTTGCCAATTTACTTTTGCAATTTTGCTTTTGTGCCTTCATAATTGCCCTTCTTTAAATTTTAATGAAATAATCTCAGACCCAATCCTCTCTCCTTCAAACTGAATGTAAAATTCAAATTACACTAGTGGTGCCATTGCTATAAGTCAATTGATTAATTCTATCTCCTTGCACAATACCAGGTCTAGTGTTGTCCACTCTCTGGTTGGCTGCATAACATGCTGTTCTAGGAAACAATTTTGAACATATTCTATGAACTCTTCACCTAAGCTACGTCTATCTATCTGACTTTTCTAATCTATATTATATAGATGATTGCTGCACCTTTTTGATAAGCTCTCTTTATTTCTTCCTACATTTCTTCCTTCTCCATCCTGCTCTGCGATTATTGTAAGAGGAATGAAACATCATTCCCACAGTGATGTTTCGCTTCTATCATTCTTTATTTCAACCAAACTGTTTTTTTCTGACTTATCTTTGTGTCATCAGCAAATTTGAAAACCATACCTTCCATCCCTTCATCCAAGTCATTTATATAAAGTATCAACAGTGGGGTACCTGCATCAAGTCCTGGGACACACAGCATGCCATATCTTGCCAACCTGAAATAGACTCAGTTATGATTGCCTGATTGACATCTTGATTGTCTGAACTTAGGTCACCCTTAGTTATTGTACGAATACATCATTAACTAACAGAGCCACCCACTACATTTTTTTTATAGTTTCCCAAGTAAGAAATAGTTATTTTTAACAAACAAACCAAATGTTATTTATAAAATACTGTGCAAGAACTGTAACAAACACTGCATTGGACAAACAGGCAGAAAACTAGCCACCAGGATACATGAACATCAACTGGCCATAAAACAATATGACCCTCTCTCACTAGTATCCTTACATACAGAGGAGGAATGACACCACTTCAATTGGGACAACACATCCATTCTAGGACAAGCCAAACAGAGACATGCATGGGAATTCCTAGAAGCAGGCATTCTAAACTGAGCTCTATGAAAAAACACATCGAGTTAGACCCCATCTACCACCCCCGATAAAAAAAAGAACAGGAAACAACATCACCAAGGAAATTATGTCACCACAGGAATGACAATACCAACCCGAAGAAACCCAAACATATAAATAGAAAACAGGAGTTATCAACAGTGCTTCGCCTGGAGGTCCACTGAAGATGTTACCTAGTAGGGTGACAAAATGTCTGGAAATGAACCTTCCAGCTCAGTGAGCAAACCTACATCCAGAACCTCAACCTGAGCTACAAATCTTCTCAAAACTCACTATCTCCCTAATTTGTCCGAACTGCAGTGATTATAATCCTGAATGGTTCAACATTTCTTCATATGTCAGTACTGCCATCCCTGGGATCAGTCTGATAAACCTTCACTGCATTCCCTTATAGCAAGAAGGTCTTTCCTCAGATAAGGAAACTACAACTGCTCACCATATTCCAAGCGTGGTATAATTGCAAACAGGGAGGGCTAGAGGACAGGGAGGTCTGTCCAATGTTTAAGACTTTGGCAGCTAGAAGCAAGAACAACAATGGTGGACTGACTACCATCAGAGTTTTGCTAAAGGCCAGATTACAGGATTCCAGATATCTGAGAGGGTTTTAGGCCTTGACATTTTAATGACATGTCATTGTTCGATTTGATGCCAATGTAGGTCCGTGTGCAGGTGGGTGGTGAATGAAGAAGACTTTATCTGCATTGCGGTGTGAGGAACATGTTTATTTATTATGAAACAAAAAGAAATTTTATCTGTGGAAAATCCACAGTCGTCATTATTAAAATCCCCCACGGTGAAGTGATAAGTGAAACCAATTTTCTTTTTGTACGATATATTGAAAAGTGACATATGTTTATATGTAACTCTGTTAAGTGGATCATTTAAATTTTCTTTGTGCTTATGGAGTTCACATATTCTTTTGATTAGGACAACAATATAAAACATTGGATCAGCATGATCTTTTTGGTTCTCTCTATTCTTGTGCATGTGCTTCTATAAGTACAGTCTGGCTCCTGCGTTACAGACATTGCTATCTACTCCTCTGAGTCTTCAGTCACAGCTCGGCACTTTGTTTGATCTAATCATCTAGAGGTTAATTAATGTCTTTTCCTCACCCAGTGTGTTTACTGAGGTGGAGGAAGGGCTTCATTAGCAACTTTATTGTCACCGCTAACAGAATGAACAACTTACCACAGTAGCAACACACCTTGTTCACTCAAGCAAATAATAAGAACGTGAATGAGTCCAAATCAGACTGTGAATCAATCTTGTTTTAAGATTAGTGGGGCCAGGGAGCAGTGAGAGAAGTGTTCCTGTGATGATGAATGCCCTCAAATCCCTCTATACTGCAAAATTGTAGGAGGACAGAGATTTTTGAAAGGTTACATTTTTCCATATTTAGAGCCAAAAGAAAAAAAAGAGAAAATATTGTTTTAGTCCTTCCTCCATCCTTTTGACACTCCTGTGTAGTTAATACATTATCCCTTTACCATCTCCATCACACCGTAGCTTAACCGTTCCTGCTTCCTTTGGTTTTAATTAACGTTACTGTGGAATAAAACATTCCCTTGGTTTAGTCCAGCTCCAAGGAAATGATACATCAGAGCAAACTAAGATCTTGCCTCATTGCAGTGATTTTACCAAGGTCAGTCAGGTGGACCTCATAGGATATGAGTTCCTTGACTGGGACTGTTAACCTGGTCCAATCAGAGAGCCCTGGCTGACAGATATAAATGGAAGTGTCAGACATCCTGTTCACTCTGACAGCTGGCTATGAGGAAGCTGGATCAGTGTCAAGGACTCTCCACGTGTAACTAAAGGGTGACTTGGTGATGGGATACCGGCCTCTGTGGAGTTATTTCAGTCAAGATTGTTGAATTGAGCTCCTTTATATTTGAGCCATTGAGTATATTTAAAGCAGAGACAGACAAGTTCTTGATTGTTGAGGGGATCAAAGGTTATGGGGAGAAAGTGGGAAAATGGGGTCGAAAAACCTATCTGCCATGATTGAATGGCAGAGCAGACTTGATGGGCTGAATGGCCTAATTTCTGCTCCTATGTGTTATGGTCTTAACTGGATGAGAAGTCCACTGAGGTCTACCTTGGGTGCTAGGTCACGATTCCTTTGAGGCAGTGACCAGATGCTGATTCATGGTGATTATTGCTTACTAACAGCCTCAATAAGACTGATTCTCCTTTCAGTAATATACAGCTTCCCATATTACCACCCACCAGGAAGAAAACGATCTGAATGTAAAAGACTAAGTAGATTCCTGATGATTGCAGCTCGCCCCGCGCCTCCAGTCAGCCATTTTGCAAAACCAGTAATCACATCTAAAGGCAAGCTCCAGGGCCCCATCTGCACATAACCCTTATCCAAGTCTCTCGGTATTCTGTAAGTTTCAATCAGATCCCCTCTCATTTTTCTAAATTCCATTGAATACAAACCCAGAGGCCTTAACTGCTCCTCATATGAAATGCCCTTTATCCTCAGGATCATTCTTGATGCTATCCTCTTGACCTACTCCCACATCTACTCCAAAAGCCTACTCAAAGAAACTCTACAATTTCCTTTCTTCAGATCTGCTGTCAACCTAATTTTCTAGTTCATCTGTAAATTGAAGTCTCCCATGATTATTGTAATAGTGTCTCCTACATGTCTTTTCTGTCTCCTGATTTATTTTCTTCCCTATATCGTGACTACAGCTAAGAGGCTGTACATAACTCCCATCAGGGTATTTACTCCTTTGCGGTTCCTCAACTCTACCCACACAGATTCTATACCTTCCAACTCTATATCATTTCTTGTTATCAATTTAGTTTCATTTCTCATTAACAAGGCAACCCTTCTGGCCATCTGCCTCTCCTTTCAATAGGATCCAAATCCTTGGATATTTAGTTTCCAGGCTTGATCCTCTTGGAGCCATGTTTCTGTGTTACCCACATCGTACCTGCCAATTTCACTCGGTGCTACAAGTTCATGTAACTTGTCTTGTACATTGTGTGCATTTAAGTACAACACTCTCAGTCCTGTGTTGACTGCCAGCTTCTCACAATTGTCTCCACATCTGCTCTGCCTAAAGTTAGATTCCTGACCCCTTCCATACTCTCTGTCCCATTACTTGTTCTGCAAACTTTAATAACCTCTGCTGAGATGTCCACACCATGTAACTTCCAAAACTTTCCATGCAACTAAACCTCACTCACCCCCAAACCTACTAGTTAGTTTATAACTCCATCCACAACTCTAGCTATTCAATTTGTTAAGACTCTGGTTCTGGTGTGATTCAGGTGGTGCCTGTGTTATGAGAACAGCTCCCTGCTTCCCAATATTGATGTCAATGTCGCATGAATTTGAGCCTATTTCTCCCACACCAATCTTTGAATGATATATTTACATTTGTAGGTTTGTTGACCCAGTGTCAATTAACTCATGGCTCAGGTAATCATTCAGAGATTATTATCCTTTTGTTTCTGCTTTTTAATTTAGCTCCTAATGCTCATAGTCCTTCAACAGAACCTCTTTCCTCTTTCTATTTATATCGTTGGTCCCTACATGGACCACAACAACTGGATCCTTCCCCTCCCACTCCCAGTTCCTCTGCAGCCCTGATGAGGTATCCTGAACCTGGCACCAAGCAGGCAATACAGCCTTTGGGACTCTCAATCCCAGCTTCAGAGAAAAGTGTCTATTCCCCTGACTGAACTATCCCCGATTGCAACTATATTTCTCCCCCCTCTTGAATTGCCCTTGGAATGACAGTACTACAATCAATTCACTCATCCTCCTTGCAGTCCTTACACTCATCTACAAAGGGACCAAGAGTCTCAAACCTATTAGAGAAGTTCAAATGTTGAGGCTCCTCCAACAACAAGCTCTCAGATCCCATGACATGCCTCTCTCATTGTCACACCCTCCTTTCAAGGTAGTTAATCTCAGGGGTGTGACTCCCTCCTGAATCACAACATTCAGGTCACTCTCCCCCTCCCTAGCGTGTCGCAGTGTTCGAACCTCAGACTTTAGCTCATCAACCATAAGCCGAGTTCCTCAAACAACCAACGCTTGCTACAGATGTGGCTGCAAGGAATCACAATGGGGGTCATTAGCTTCCTCATTGTGCAGGTATGAAACCTTGCCTGGCCCGGCATCTCTCTTTTAATGATTTAGTTCTTAGATTCATCGAATCATACAGCACAGAAACAGACCCTTTGGTCCAATTCATCTATGCTGATAATAATCTCGAACTACATTAGTCCCACCTGCCTGCACTTGGCCCTTATTATTTCAAACATTCCTTACTTATGTACTTAATCAAATGTCTATTAAATATTCTAACTGTACTAGCATCCACCTCTTCCCCTGGAAGTTCATTCCACACGTGAACAACTCTCTGTGTTAAAAAAAAGTCTTTTTTGATTTTTAAAAATTTCATACTGGTCTTTTACTTGTAGCCTGTAAATATTTTCCAATTTACCTTCAATATAAAATTCACCTATAATAGATAGTCAAATTAGTAGTTGTCACCAACAAATTAACTTCTGGTTTCCCTGCGATGTCACTCTTTTGAGCTGGGGCCCTAATCCCGGGCTTCAATTTCTCCTGCAAAAAATCTTTTCAAACCCTGAACCAAAAATAAACAAGAAAAAAACCCTCTTCCCTTCTATACTGAATTCCCATACTACCTCAGAATTCCCCAAACTATATACTCACTCGGACTGTGTCTTTAAATATGATTTCTCCTTCCTGACCATACAAGGTGAGTAGGAAATTGAATTGTGAAGATGACATTTGAAAAGCATGTAGATACTTTAAGTGAATGGGCAAAGATCTGGCCGAGGAATGACAATTTGAGAAAGTGTTAAATTCTCCGTTTCACCAGGAAGATTATAAAAGAAACATATTATTGAAATGGTGAAAGATTTCAGCATTGTAGCAGGATCCCACTGTGTTGTTCACAAAAGGTTCGCACATAGGTACAGCAAATAATTAGGGAAGTTAAGAGAAGATAATAATTGATCATCAGGGGATGTTGAATACAGAATGGAAAGGTTACGATTTATTCATAAAGCATATAGGTAAAACCATATCTGGAGTATTGTGCACAGTATTGATCTCCTTATTTAACAATAGATGCAAATATACTGGAAGCAATTCAGAAAGTGTTTACTCAACTAATACCAGGATTAGGTGTGTTGGCTTATGAAGAAAGGTTGGAAAAGCTAGATTTGCATCCACCATGGTTAGCAACAGTAAGGGGTGAATTGATTGAAATGTATAAGATACTGCAGCACCTTAACAGAGTGGATGTAGAAAGGATATTTCCTCTTGTGGAAGAATCTAGAACTAGTGCTCTTTGTTTAAAGATAAGGAGTCACCCAGAGATAAATTTTTTTCTCACAGAAGCTGGTGAAATTTTAAAATTCACATCCTCGTAAGATGGTGAAAGCTGATTATTTAAATTTTTAAGGAAGAGGTAGATAAATTCAAGGGAGTAAAACATTATTGGGGGTATGTAGACATGTGGATTAATGAGATCAGCCATGCATTGTGGTATAGAGCCAAGGGGCTGAACAGCCTGTGCCTAACTCATATGTTTGTAGGTTAGCCAATTAGAACATAGAACATAGAAAAGTACAGCACAGAACAGGCCCTTTGGCCCACAATGTTGAGCTGAGATTTAATCCTAATGTAAAATATAGTAAGTTAATCTACACATCCATCAACTCATTGCTATCCATGTGCATGTCCGGCAATTGCTTAAATGTCCCCAATGACTCTGCATCCACCACCACAACTGGCAACGCACTCCATGCATTCACAACTCTCTGTGTAAAGAACCTACCTCTGACGTCTCCTTTATACCTTCCTCCTAATATCTTCAAACTATGACTTCTCATACCAGTCAATCCTGCCCTGGGGAAAAGTCTCTGGCTATTGACTTTCCTCTCATTATTTTGTACACCTCAATTAGGTCTCCTCTCTTCCTCCTTCTCTCCAGAGAGAAAAGTCCGAGCTTATTCAACCTTTCTTCATAAGGCAAGCTCTCCAGTCCAGGCGGCATCCTGGTAAACCTTCTTTGCATCCTCTCCAAAGCCTCTGTATCTTTCCTATAGTAGGGCGACCAGAACTGGACACAATTTTCCAAGTGTGGTCTCACCAGCGACTTGTAGAGCTGCAGCAAAACCTCGCGGCTCTTAAACTCAATCTCCCATTAATGAAAGCCAAAACACCATATGCTTTCTTAACAACCCTATCCACTTGGGTGGCAACTTTGAGGGATCTATGTACTAGCACACCCAGATCCCTCTGTCCCTCCACACTGCCAAGAATCCTATCTTTAATCATATATTCAGCATTCGAGTTCGACCTTCCAAAATGCATCACTTCGCATTTATCCAGGTTGAACTCCATCTGCCATTTCTCAGCCCAGCTCTGCATCCTGTCTATGTCACACTGCAGCCTGCAGTAGCCCTCTATACTATTGACGACACCTCCAACCCTTGTGTCATCTGCAAATTATTTGCCCATTCTGCAAGTTTCATAAAATCTCACAGTCAGATAAAGAGTGGAGCTGGAAAAAAAGCATAGCAGGTCAGGCAGCATCAGAGGAGAAAGAGAGTTGATGATTCAGGTCAGAACCTTTAATCAGGACTGCTTTATTTTTCAGGACGTGGTTGAAGAGCTTCAAGGTGGAGGAAATGACCAGGGGTTGTAGTAGGAGAGAAACCCACTGAGATCTTTGCAGAGGGAGGAGGAAAATTTCTTCAGGTTGACATCCTTGGTAGAGACTTCATAATATGATTTTCAGCCACTTGGAGATAGTGAGGACTGCAGATGGCTTAATACGTCAACTCCCCTTGTCATCGGACACTACTTGACTTGCTGTGCTTTTTCCAGCTTCACTCTTTATCCACTTTGACTGTCCAGCATTTAAAGTCCTCACTCGCTCCAATATCTTGCAGTCCTGCTGTAATTTGTTGCAATCCTCCTCAGTATTGACTATACCCACCCTAATTTGACCTTGTAAACAGCCAATTATTGCTCAGCAAGCTTCCACAATGCAATTATAGAGTCACAGAATCTTGGAGATATACAACACGGAAACAGACCCTTTGGTCCAACTCATCCATGTTGACCAGATATCATGAATGAATCTAGTCCCATTTGGCCTGTATCCCTCTAAGCCCTTCCTAATCATATATAGGTCGTTGTGCTATAACGAATGTTTCATTAATGCAAATTCATATAATACGATTGATGAATTGGGGACACTGTTTCTGTAGCGCAAATTTTTCTAGCATATGTTGGTTATAATGCGATTCCGGTCCCATTAGTTTAAATAGCATTGCTATTATGTGATTTTCTTATAAGAAGGGGATCCGTGAGAAGAGAACTACCATGTTATAGCAGTACTGACTGTACCCATCCAGATGCCTTTTAAATGTTGTAATTGTACCTGCCTCGAACACTTCCTCTGGCAGCTCATTCCATACATGCTCCACCCTCTGCATGAAAAAGTTACCCCTTGGATCCCTATTAAATCTTTCTCCTCTCACCTTAAACCGATGCCCTCTCGTTCTAGACTCTCCACCCTGGGGAAAAGTCACTCTATTCATGCTCCTCATGATTTTATAAACTTCTATAAGGTCACCCCTCAGCCTCCAATGATCCAGGGAAAATAGCCCAGCTTATTCAGCTCTCCCAAAAGCTCAAACCTTCCAATCCTTGTAAATCCTTTCTAAACCCTTTCAGGTGTCACAATATCCTTCTGATAGCAGAGGGACCAGAATTGAATGCAGTATTCCAAAAGTGATGTAACCAATGTCCTATACAGCCAAAACATGATCTCCCAACCCCTATACTCAATGCACTGACCAATAAAGGAAAGCATATCAAAGGTCTTCTTCACTATCCTGTCTACCTGCAACTCCACTTTCAAGAAACTATGAACCTGCATTTTAAGATCGCTTTGATAATTATGAATTGCTTAAATAATGTTGGCTGTGGGATAAATTTTAGCCTTGGGGTTTTTAAAGCAGAAATACAGGAGGTATGAACGATACTCCATAGTCTATAAAGAGGACGAAGTATGTGGCACCTAAAATACACATACTGTGGCTGTGGCAGTGTAGTGATTATGCCACGAAGCAAGTCATCTAGCTCAATGCTAATGTGTTGTGGAACTGCATTCAAATCCAACCAAAGCAACCAAGTAAAAAAATGAGCATCAAAATCTTGAATTAAAAGTTAGCCTAATGGCAAGTGATTGTGGCAAAAAAAAACCTGGTTCATACACATGTTCCTGTCTGTTGTTCTTACACAATGTGACCCACATGTGACTCAATGCAAAACAATATGACTGACTCTGAAATGTTCAGTCCCTCTGAAATTACCTGAGCAAGCCATTCAGTTCAATATTCATTCAGGGATGGGCTATAAGTGCTGGCCCAGGTAGTGATGCCTGCATCCCACAAATGAATATTTTTTAAAAAGGCAAGCAACAGCGTACCGAACACATGGTTTACATAGCGGATAGAACATAAGATATGTGAAGATGCATGAATGATATGACTGCGTGGATGAGTGCAGACCCAGCAACACTCAAGCAGCTTGACACCATCCAGGATAAAGCTGCCGCTTGATTGGCACCACAACCCCAAGCAGCCTCTCCCTCCACCACCAACGCTCAGTAGCAGCAGTGTGTAATATCTACAAGATGCACTGTAAAATTCACCAAAGATCCTCAGAAAACACCTTCTAAATTCATGACCACTTCCATCTAGAAGGACCAGGGCAACAGATACATGGGAACACCAGCCCCTGCAAGTTCCTCTCCAAGTCACTCACCATCCTGACTTGGAAATATATCACTGTTCCATCACTGTCGCTGGGTCAAAGTCCTGGAATTCCCTCCCTAATGGCATTGTGGGTCAACCCACAGCAGGTGGACAGCAGCAACTCAAGAAGGTAGCTCACACCCATCTTCTCAAAGGCAACTAGGGACAGGCAATAATTGCTGGCTCAGCCAGCAACATATACATTCCACAACTGAATAAAAAATGAAGTAAATGGTGTATAAAACATAAGGTGCATTGAATGTGTAATGTTAGGAAGGATATTGATTTCAGTATCTTGATTCTATCCCTTATCTATTGTATGTTGTGAAATAAATTAAACATACAATAGATAAAGGGTAGAATCAATATACTGAAATGTCTAACATGAGGACTAAGTCTCAAACTTCTCTCCTGTGAAAAACCTCCATGAATAAACAAGTTGATTTCCATTGATGGATGATTTAGGAAGGAGCCAATGGTGACGCTCCAGGTTCGCAGTGAAGATCTTGGGCAATTAAGTTAAAAGCAGAAGCGATCGCTTTAATATGAACAAAACAGAGAAAGTTAAAAATAAAGATTGCAGTGATGATGGCAAACTATCAGACTAAAGACCTGGGAGAGAAAGATGAATTCCCAGTTGACACACTTTATCTTGATACATTGCAACATTCTCATTAAATAGGAAAAGGATTAGACTGTCGTAATTTATTTGACATTTTTGATTTGATCAATGGTAAAGATGAATGATAAATATTCAATTTCAATTAATATTAATTTGTGAGATATTCGTAGACTAAATTGATCTTTTATAAGGCTATTGGGGTCATCTGACCATGATCATTACCTGACTATACTGAGTCAAGCTCATGAAACCATCAGCAAACATGAGGCAGTCTGAGCCAAAATTAACATTGTTCAAATATGTGTTGGAACTCAAATCTGTATCCCCAGCTTGATTCACACCTTCCTGTAGGTTACAAATTGGGGTGAAATTTCCCTGAAGATTAACCAGATTGGAAAGGCAATGAAACTAGACTCTGGAATACAGACTGAATTATATTTCAACCATTGCTTTTGAATAGCAGAGCAAAGTCTGAATAAGAAATGAATTAAATTATAAATGCTGCCTGTTAAAAAAGGAATAGGTGTGACTAACTGAGAGATGGTTAAAAAGAGGGGAGATGATTTACCATCTGGTGATAACATCAGCTTTTGCACTCTGTGAGTGGAGGTATTTCATTTGTCAGAGAATAGAAACTCTTTTATTTTTGACAATTTAATCCACATCTTCTGATTGACCATTTCCTGCCTGTGAGAGTGCGTTTTAGAAAACCATTAAATGACCAAAATCACAGTTTGCAGGCGTGCTGTTCTCCAGCAAGGCTGAACCTTCATCTTAAGCATTGAATATTCCCTGGATTAAGAGTATATTAAGTTGTGTTCTTTCTTCACTGCCCAAGAAAAACAGCGATTATCCCAATGGCATAGAAATGCCCTCTGGTGGATCAGTGCAGCATTTCCCATTTACTGAAACAGCCCAGTCTGAACTATTCTGAAAGGGACTATGCAAAGACTTACCGTTTATCTGCATTCAAGAACACTTTGAGCTCCCCCCCCCCCCCCCCCACCCCAAGCTGCAGTCTAGTTGGAGTTTAAACCCAGATTCTTCAGGCAAAGGCACTGGTACAAGACAGTGTAGTATCTAGTAACTTGTTTAAATAAGTAACTAAATCCATGTAGCTCACAAGTACACCAAACAGATAGTGCCCTAGTTGATTTCAGGCACAGGCTTAGATAGCAAGCTCCCGTAGAGAGAAGAGAGATGAGCATCTCTTTCATTTTCAGCGAAAGCTGTCAGTCATCCCTAACCACATACTGTGCTCATACTGAGTTGAGGAAGGATTGAGAGCTCTAGTCAGAGACTTCTTTTTAATATTTGCAAGAGTCGAAAACATATGAACCCAGTTAGTGCTGAGTTAATTGAACTTAGCTCAGGAAGCAAGATGGGGCATTGCAATTGGTCTCTGTTCCTAAGGCATCACATCAACATTATCCTCTATTACATTGGAAAGCCCCTCTTGCAAGAAAATGCATTTATGAGGGACATAGGAGAACAGACAGATGTGTGTTGCAATTAACAACATAAACAAAAAAAAAGCAAATGTCCGGGATCAGACTCAGCTATAATGCCATCTGTAATATTCTCTAACGTTTTCTGATCATGAACTACTGAAAGGAGCCATTTTTAATGCTCAGTTTTTCAATTATTCGCACAGAATTGCTCAAAAGAATTAAAAGAGATGACTGATATGCTAATGACATAGTTTCTTCTCAGAAGATTGGAAACAAAACATTTTTTTGGTCTGTCTTGGTTATGAATAAACTTCATGCTCACTGTAGTGAAAATTCTGAACGCTGTGCGCCTGTAAAGATTAAAACAGGACATAATTAGAACTTGCTTATTTACCCTATCCATGCCCCTCATGATTTTATGAACCTCTATAAGGTCACCCCTCAGCCTCTGATGCGCCAGGGAAAATAGCCCTAACTTATTCAGCCTGTCCCTATAGCTCAAACATTCTAACTCAGGCAAAATTCTTGTAAATCCTTTCTGAACTCTTTCAGGTTTAACAGCATCCTTTCCATAGCAAAGAGATCAGAATTGCATGCGGTATTCCAAAAGTGGTCCAACTAATGTCCTGTACAGCCACAGCATGACCTTCCAACTCCTATATTTAATACACAGACCAATAAACCCAAGCATACAAAAAGCCTTGTAGGTTCCCTCATCACCTGCCGCAAACCCAGTCTAGCATCTATGTCTTTTAGGACTCAACCAGCTCAATCAATAGTACTGCTGCCGAACCACTCTTGTTGGTGGACGTTAAAATCACCTACTCAGAGTACATTTTGTGCCCTTACCATCCTTGGTACTTCCTCTGAGTGTTGTTCAGCATGGAGGCGTACTGATTCATCAAGGGAGGACTGTGCATGATAATCAGCAGGAGGTTTCCTTGTCCGTGTTTAATCTTAAGCCATGAGACTTCATGTGGTCAAGAATCAATGTTGAGGACTCCCAGAGCAACTCCCTCATGAATGTATCCCACTATACTGTTACTTCTGCCGGGTCTATCCTGTGGGTGGGAAAGGGCATATCCAAGGATGCTGATGGTGGTGTCTGGAACATTGTCTGTAAAGTATGATTCAGTGAGTTTGATTGTGTCAGGCTGTTGCTTGACTAGTCTGTGAGACAACTCTCCCAACTTTGGACCAGCCCTCAAATCTTATGAGGAGGACTTTGCAGGGTGGACAGGGCTATTTAAGCTGTTGTCTTTTCCGGTTTCTGGGTTGATCCAGGTGATCCATCCAGTTTCATTTCTTTGATGCGTTGTGACAATTGGGTACAACTGAATGACTTGCTGGGCCATTTCAGAGGATAGTTAAGAGTCAACCACACTGCTGTGGGTCTGGAGTCACATGTGGATCAGACCAGGTGAAGATGGCAAATTTCCTTCCCTGAAGGATATTAGTGAACTAGATTTTGTTTTCAGACAGTCGATAATTCCAGATTTTTAAAATTGAATTCAAACTCTACCATCTGCCATGGTGGCACTCAAAGAACATTTGCTGGGTTTCTGGATTAATAGCCTACCGACAATACAACTAAGCCATTGCCTCCCTGAGACTTTGGCACAATCAGATCAAAGGGGTATTTCAGTAAAAGTAAGTTGTTTCAGCTGCTTTTGGAAGTTGTAAACACTACTGAACTTACAGGGGTGTCTATAGTAAACTAAGTTGGACAACAATGCCACAGTTTTTAAAAACATATTCATTCCCTGGATATGGCCATTGAGAGACAGCTGGCAGGTATTGACCAGTATTCTTGAGAAGGTGTTGTGTCCTTCTCTTTGAACAAGATCAGATTGTGAAAATACTCTGACAGTGTTGTTAGTTGGAAATTTCTAAAATTGAAATACATTCAAGTCAGGGTGCTCTGTAACTTGGAAGGGAACATGGTCCTTTCCTTCCAATTAATCAAAGTCATGGTATATTACTTTCAGCCAGCACTTTTGCCCATTGGAGATGTAACAGTCAAACACCTTTCTATAGGTCTGAAGCTACTGTGGGCCAGACCAAGAAGGAATGGTAGATTGCCTTCCCCA
The DNA here is from genome assembly GCF_004010195.1 of Chiloscyllium plagiosum. Classification (NCBI taxonomy): domain Eukaryota; kingdom Metazoa; phylum Chordata; class Chondrichthyes; order Orectolobiformes; family Hemiscylliidae; genus Chiloscyllium; species Chiloscyllium plagiosum. Next base: position 75,309,623 of record NC_057721.1, read on the forward strand.
GAGGACATTAACAAACCAAATGGGTATTTCTGATGATCAATAATGGTTCTCAGGTCACCACTGAGCTAGCTTTTAATGGAATTTAAATTTCAAATACTTGGATTTGAACCCAGGTGCCTGGATGCGACCTTGGGTTCCAATTATCCATCTAATTGTCACCACTTCTCCAAGTTGAATCCATCCCAAGGTTGGAAAATGATGGTTAGAGTTTCTACACTTTATTTAATGAGATATGGTTCATCCAGGCCTCATTATTAATCCATGCTTAAGTATCTTAATTACATTAATAATTGTTCCCTCACTATGTCCCACAATATGTAATATTTCCCACTTCTCCTGCTTAACTACAAACACCTGCATCATCCACCTCTTTTGTGAAGAAAGTGCAAATATCTCTTGCTAATTATGCCTCTGCCTTTTGTCTCCACATGTAATGAGCTTTCTGGCCAGCCTTTTTCTCAGTTGTGCCCTTGCCTTTTGCTGTATTTATGCAGTGGCAATGGATTTTCTTTGATGTTACTTGTCCAGTGTTTCTCCTTGTACTTTCTTTGTGTTTTGAATTTTTATTTCAGCTTTCTCCCTGCAATGTTTCTACTATCCAAGGTTTTCTGTAATATTGATATCCTGGTATATGACACAAGCTTACTTTTGACTCATCCTTCTCCGTATGCTGTCTCCTATCCTGGACCTTCCTGATGAAGGGCTTTTGCCTGAAACATCGATTTTCCTGCTCCTCGGATGCTGCCTGACCGGCTGTGCTTTTCCAGCACCACACTTTTGGTTCCTATCCTGGACAGTCTGAATTTGGGAGCCCCATTCTTTTTCTTTGTAGGGTTTAATTATTCCAAAGCTTCTTCAACTCTTCCCTCAATGCCTCTAACACTGACTCATCTTCAAACAGTTGTTACCCGTCCACTTAAAGTCATAGAGGTGTACAGCATGGAAACAGACTCATCAGTCCAACTCATCCCTACCGACCAGGGATAAATTAAGATAGTTGCATTTGTCAGCATTTGGATCATATCTCTCTTCCTTTCATGCATCCCTCCAGATGACTTTCAAATGTTGTAATTGTTCCAGCCTTCCTCTGGCAGTTCATTCTATACACGCGACACCCTCTGTGTGAAAGAGTTGCCCCTTAGGTCCCTTTTAAATCTTTCCCCTCTCACCTCAAACCTATGCTTTTGAGTTTTGGGAAGGTGTCCTGGGCTATTCAATCGATCAATGCTCTTCCTGATTTTATAAACCTCTGAAAGATCAGCCCTTAACCTCTGATGCTCCAGGGAAAACAGCTTCAGCCTATTCTCTATGACTCAAGCCTGCCAACCCTGGCAACATCCTTGTAAATCTTTTCTGCACCCTTTTTGTCAGATTGAATCTGTGCTTAATAAAATCAGCCTTTCAGTAACACAATACATTTTTCCTTGGTGTACCTTAATCCTTTGCCATATCCATTGGATATATAACTTTGGGCGGCACGGTGGCACAGTGGTTAGCACTGCTGCCTCACAGCGCCAGAGACCCGGGTTCAATTCCTGCCTCAGGCGACTGACTGTGTGGAGTTTGCATGTTCTCCCCGTGTCTGCGTGGGTTTCCTCCGGGTGCTCCGGTTTCCTCCCACATCACAAAGATGTGCAGGGTCAGGTGAATTGGCCATACTAAATTGCCCGTAGTGCTAGGTAAGGGGTAAATGTAGGGGTATGGGTGGGTTTCGCTTCGGCGGGTCGGTGTGGACTTGTTGGGCCGAAGGGCCTGTTTCCACACTGTAATCTAATCTAATCTAAACTAAATTATGATCAGTGCAACTCAAATGTTCTCCCATTTATACATTTTTAATGAGCTTAGAAATGTTCCGTAAAAACAAGGTGAGAATGACCTGTTTTGTTGGGCTTGTTGCATGCCGGCTAAAAGAAGAATTCGCTTCAATACATATTAAGAAATCTTATGTGTTTGCTGCTGATATCTTTCAAGGTGATAGAGATTGTGGATTTCTGAAGTTCTATCAAAGGAGACTTGACAGGTCATGAAAAACATGAGGTAGATGGTGGACAATGTAGCCACTTGGCCAGATTGGTGGACGGACTTCATTCAAGTTAATGGCTTTGTCCTTGAAGATATCAAATATTTTGAGGGTTGAGGCAGCTTTACTCACCAGGCAAATGTTCTAGCACAAACAAAGACAGAGAATACTGGCGAAGTTGAGCAGGTCTTGCTGCATGTCTGAAGCGAGAAAGAGTTAATGCTTCAAGTCTGGTATGATTCTCTTCAGAACTCAGAAATGGTCATCACATGTCTATCAAAACTTTTGCCTTGCAGATTTTTCTCAGGCTTTGGGAGTTAGGGATACAATTACTCATCAAAGAGTGCCAAGCCTCTCTCCCAGGACAGAGAATTCACTGATGTTAATAATTTTGACTGTCATAAGGATATCCTTCAATTCCCCTTTGTCGATCTGGTGGCCCTCAGGTTAAATTGCCACCAGTCGCTTCTCTCCCTAATGAGAGAGCAGCCCCAATGGTCTGGTAAGATTATAGCGACACAACAAAATTACCTGACACTTGTATGGCATGTGTACTACTGACCATGAGGCAAGGTAAGACGGGATGTTCATGTGGATCATAAACATGGCCAAAGACCAGTTAGCTGTAATTATTTCTTGTAATTGATTTATTATACGTTCATAAGATTTCATAAGGTATAGGAGCATAATTAGGCCATTCGACCCATTGAGTCTGCTCCACCATTCGATCATGGCTGATATGCTCCTCAACCCCAATTTCCTGCCTTTTCTCCATATCCCTTCAACCCATTACCAATTAAAAATCTATTTAACTCCTCCTTAAATGTATTCACTGTCCCAGCATCCACCACACTTTGGGGTAGCAAATTCCACAGATTCACAACGCTTTGGGGAGAAGTAGTTTCTCCTCAATTCTGTTTTAAATTTGCTACCCCTCATCCTGAGACTGTGTCATCTCATCCTAGAATGCCTCACAAGAGGAAGCATCCACTCCACATTTATTTTATCGACACCTTTTATCATCTTGAATAACTCAGTTTGATCTCCCCCTCATTCTTCTGAATTCCACAGAGTATAGGCCTAAACTGTTCAATCTCTCTTCATACGACAAACCCCTCATCTCTGGCATCAATCTTGTGAACCTCCTCTGAACTGTCCCCAATGCCACTACATCTTTCCTCAAATAAGGGGACCAAAACTGTGCACAATACTCTCAGTGCGTTGCAACAACACTTCCTTACCTTTATTTTCTATTCCTTACCTTTATATTCTATTCTTTTAGATATAAAAGGCAACATTCCATTTGCTGTCTTTATTATCTGCAGGCTAGTTTTCTGTGAGTCATAAACGAGTATACCTCTATTTCTCTCCACCAAAGCACCCCAAAATCACTCCCCATTTAGATAATAGGTCACCTTCTCATTGACGAGAGCTTGGGAACATCCCATTGTGACTTTGTTCTTTGTTGTGGAATTATAGAATCCCTCACAGTGTGGAAGCAGATAATTTGGTCCATTGAGTCCACACTGTCCCTTCAAAGGGCATCTCACCCTGATCCATTCCACTACCCTCTCCCCGTACTCCTGCACCTCCTATGGCTACTCCATTGAACCCACAGATCCTTGGACATTAAGGGCAGTTCAGCACGGCCAATCCAGCTAACCTGCACATCTTTGGAGATCCACTTTGTACATCCACTGGAGCACCCAGTGGAACCTCACTCAGACACATGGAACATTTGCAAGCTGCACACAGTCTCCTAAGGGTGGATTTGCACCTGGGTCCCTGGCGCTGTGAGGTTGGTAGTACTAACCACTGAGTCATCACGTCACCCCAAAATATCTATTATAAATAGCTAGGGCCTTTATCATAGTACGGTTTGTGGATTCAAGTCCCACTCCAGGAATACCAACAGATAATCCCAGGGCAGGACTATTGCATTTTCAGAGCGTGTTGACATTTTTTCTAAGACATTTAACAAAGCTTTATCTGCCCTTATTGGTAAGGACGTATGTTGTGATAATAAGCACATAAATTATTCTTATTAGAGATAAATGTAGGCCCAGAACATCAGAGAGATCTTATTTGGCATTGAGACATGAAATCTTTTACAACCATCTGAGAAAGTGAACACAATGTGGGTTTACTATCTCATCTAAAAATGCGACATCTCTGATGGTGGAGAATCTTTGTCAGCCTTGGCTGTACGTAGAAGGAAGGTAGTGAAGGAAGGTAGCTATCTATGAACTCCTATGATTGTACAGGCATGGTTCCACATCAACCCTCATCCTTACCTCTGCTCTTGCTCTATGCAATTTAATCAATTTTTCTCTTCAAATGTTTAGTTCTGTCTTAAGTGATGTGATTGACTTGACTGCAATAGTCACTTCCTATGATGCATTCAATATCCTACCAGCCATTCACATAAAAAAAAACAAGCCTCCACCTTTCTACTTTGAACACAAATGTTTATGGTCCCTTGCTGCTGGTGCATTGAACAATGAAAGCCATTTTCCATTATTGACTCGATCATAGCTTTTCATAATTCAAACACTTTCATTCTATCTTCCTTTGCAACCGTCACCTCCCAAGCAAACACAGCTTTAGTTTATCGTGTCAGCCACATTAACAATATAATCTTGACCTTAACATTATCCTGGAAAATCTATGCACTTTTTTTTCCCATGACATCGATATTCTTCCTATTATGGAGTTCAAGTCACTAAATACAGAATGTTAACTATGATCCTGAACATGCATAATCCTTCCCTGCTCAGTTAAAACACAATGAAAGCTGTTTTTACTTACTCATGAGAAAGGCAAGTGTGCACTGGTAATATCAACAAAATCTGATAGTTGTGGTAGTGCCATGGAGGTTCCTAGAGGAGATGCATCGAACCATAAGTCCCAAGTCCTTGCTGGCAAGAGTCACCTGCAATGTTAATTGAATGGAATCATTAAGACTGTGAGCAGATCTTAGGAATGATATACTGGCCTTGGATGGAAGTTAGCATAGGTTTCCAAGTATTATACCTAGACATCAGGAGTTATCACAGAATTGTACAATCCCTATGTGTGGAAACAGGCCATTCGGCACAACAAGTCCATACTTACCCTCTGAACAGTAACCCACCCAGACTCATTCCGGCACCCTATTGCTCTAGATCTCCCCTGACTAATGCACTTCTGACTACACATCTCTGAACATTATGGGCAATTTAACATGGCCAATTTACCTGACCTGCACATCTTTGGACTGGGGGAGGAAACTGGAGCACCCGGAGGAAACCCACGAGACCCATGGGGAGAGATTACACAAATTAGGCCTGATTCTCTGGAATCCACAATGTTAAGGGTAATCTTATCAGAAGCTTCAAGATATTAACAGGAAAAGACAGAATAGATAAAAATAAACTATTTCCACCAGTTGTGGATTCCAAAACTGGAGGGCAAAGTCTTACAATTAATATGTAGCAGCCCAGTCAGGAAAAATGTTAAGCATACAAAGGGTGATAGATGCTAAGATCTCTCTTTCATAAATGCTAGACTAATTGTAAGCTTTAAATATGAATTTTTATAAAGCAAAGGTAGTAATGGATATGGGCCAAAGGCTGGCATGTAGAGTTAGGCCACAATTCAGCCATGATCTCATTGAATTGGTGGAACAGGCTCAAGGGCTTGAATGGCCTACTCCTGTTCTTATGTTCCTATTGTCATTGGAAGATTGCCCTCTCATTTACCTGGATCAAACATTCTGTATAGATGATTCACATATGGGCTATCTCTTAAACAGTGGTACACATCTTAATAAGCTTGCCTTTTGCAATGGACAGCTGTGGTACAATTAGTGGCTCCAGAGATCTGTCATGTGTTATGTCAGACCGAACCATCATGGTTTGAATATGAGAATTCTGTGAAATAAGTAGACATCTCTCAAACCTCAGAGTAAACACTGATAAATTTCCTTGGAACTCTAGCTAACATTACAATTGGCCATGAACATTCCTCATTACAATTCCCTCGTTACAACCACCCAGTATAATACACCCATTAGTTACAAACACATCTAGAAATCATATGAATGATTCATAGCATGTGGAAAACTCCTACATGTGTTCCTTTGAGCCGCTGACCAAGTCACTGACTAACTAGTAGATCATCATTTTGTTAGGATTTTATAACATTCTTTCTGGGTTGGGCTAAATATTTCATTGACAAGATTGCATTGCCCGACTGAAATCCACGTAGGCTTCGTTGTCCAATGTGCTGACCAATTCTTCATCCAATCAATAATAGGAGATGGTCCTTGACAAATGACCATGAGTGGTCCTAGGGAGTGTTGCTGAACAAAGAGACCTTGGGAGTGCAGGTTCATAACTCCTTGAAAGTGGAGTCACAGGTAGATAGGATAGTGAAGAAGCCATTTGGTATGCTTTCTTTTATTGGTCAGAGAATTGAGTACAGGAGTTGGGAGGTCATGTTGCGGCTGTACAGGACATTGGTTATGCCACTGTTAGAATATTGTGTGCAATTCTGGTCTCCTTCCTATCGGAAAGATGCTGTGAAACTTGAGAGACCTAAGGGGCAACCTTTTCACGCAGAGGGTGGTATATGTATGGAATGAGCTGCCAGAGGAAGTGGTAGAAGCTGGTACAATTGCAACATTTAAGAGGCATTTGGATGGGTATATGAATAGGAAGGGTTTGGAGGAATATGGGCCGGTTGCTGGCAGGTGGGACTAGATTGGGTTGGGATATCTGGTCGGCATGGACGGGTTGGACCGAAGGGTCTGTTTCCATGCTGTACATCTCTATTACTCTATGAGTTCAATACCTCCTTCAGTAATCTCTATTCCTTGTGGCTGTTGTGAGGTCTTTGTTGGGAACGATGGATAATAAAACAATTTCAGTTCTTTCAAATTCATTACTTCTGCCAAAACCCAGAGAACTGAAAACAAAGTCCACCTGAAAAGGTAGCAATTTTCTGCATTTTATTAGAAATATTACCGATCGGCACTAACTTCAGATCTGGTTTCCCAACATCACACAACAATAGCATTACCATTTTCAAATATATCCTAGACATTATGTCTCAAGGCTCTTAGAATATGTAAAACATTTTCTTGACATCAAAGTGAAGCATAGCTTTGAGACACATTTATTTGTTGATTTCCACATTCTTTTTATGATGTTTTTATGTCTGGAAATGTTTTCAGTGTTACCATTTATCTGTCATGAGTAAAACAGCCTGCAGCTTTGCCAGCTGGAGCATTCTGTACTTAACTACAACTATCGATTTCCTGGGCTGGATGGCCTCACGAGTCCGAGACAGAAATTTCAATCAGAACGTTATTATCGGCTTTTAACAAAAGTTGCCTTCCCTCAGCCCTCTGATACCCGTCCAGCATCCTTTTCTGTTTCATTGATGCAGAGTCCATTGGAGGAATCAAGAGCCAGATCCAGAATCCACAGATCTATCATGCACACCTACCACTGACAACACCAGTCCAGTAACATGGGTTGTGTGTAGAAAATGGCTTCATGAGCTCCACCATGCAAAAGTATGGCTCTTTTCCTGTGCAGAGAAAGAAACTGAGGGTACAGCCCCACACATCTGCACATACTATGTCAATGTAGCTATATAGCTGCATCTTAATTCTGACACTGCACCAGAATGGTTAACAACTAAATCTTTATAAGGATATGCAAAAAAGTGGTCAGCTTCAGAAGAACAATAAGACAGATGTGCTTCTTCTGTACAACCCTTGGATGGTTCAAAGAGTCCTGGAATCAAATTTAGAGTCATAGAGTCATAGAGATGTGCAGCATGGAAACAGACCAGTTGGTCTAACCCATTCATGCTGACAAGATATCCCAACCTAAGCCAGTCCCATTTACCAGCACTTGGCCCATTTCCCTCTAAACCCTTCTTATTCATATACCCATGCAGATGCCTTTTAAATTTTGTAATTATATCAGCCTCCACATTACCTCTGGCCACTCATTCTGTACATGCACCACCCTCTGCATGAAAAAGTCCCTTTTAAATCTTGCCCCTCTCACCTTAAACATATGCCCTCTAGTTCTGGACTCCCTCACCTCAGGGAAAAGACCTTGTGTGTTTACCCTATCCACACCCCTCATAATTTTATCAACCTTTATAAGGTCACCCGTCAGCTTCTGACACTCCAAGGAAAACAGCCCCAATCGATTCAGCCTCTCCCTTCAGCTCAAATCATCCAACCCTGGCAAAATCCTTGGAAATCCTTTCTAAACCTTTTCAAAATTCACAACATCCTTCCTTTTGGAAGCAGACCAGAATTGCATGCAGTATTCTAAAAGTGGCCTAACTAATGTCCTGTACAGCCTCATAACTCCTATTGTCAATGCATTAACCAATTAAAGGAAGGCATACCAAACACCTTCTTTACTATCCTATCTACCTGTGACTCCATTTTCAAGGAACTACGAACCTGCATGCCAAGATCTCTTTATTCAGCAACAATCCTCAGGATCTTACCATTAACGATTAAGTCCTGCTCTGACTTGCCTTTCCAAAATGCAGCACCTCACATTTATATGAATTAAACTCCATCTACCATGCCTTAGCCCATTGGCCCATCTGATCAAGCCATTCCTGATGGAGAGCTTTTGCCCCGAAACGTCAATTTTCCTGCTCCTCGGATGCTGCCTGACCTGTTGTGCTTTTCCAGCACCACTCGAATCTAGATTCCATCTGATCAAGATCCCATTATACTCTAAGGTAATCTTCTCCGCTGTCCACTACACCTCCAATTTTGGCATTATCTGCAAACTTACTAACCATACCTCCTATGTTCACATGCAAATCACTTATATAAGTGATAAAAAGCAGTGGACCCAGCACCAATCCTTGTGGCACATCACTGGTCACAGGCCTCAAGTCTGAAAAGCAACTCTCCACCACCACCCTCTATCGCTTTTGAGCCAGTTCTGTATCCAAATGGCAAGTTCGCCCAGTATTCCATCTAACCTTGCAAACTAGTCTACCATGAGGAACATTGTCGAATGCCTTGCTGAAGTCCATAATTGATCAAGTCCACTGCTCTGCCCTCATCAATCTTCTTTTTCACTTGTTCAAAAAACTCAATTAAGGTTAGTGAGACAAGATTTTCTGTGTGAAAAACAGTGTTAACTATCCTTATTCAGTCCTGAGCCTTTTCAAATATATGTAAATCCTGTCCCTCAGGATTCCCTCCAACAACTCATCCACCACCGATGTCAGGCTCATTGGTTTACAGTTCCTTGGCTTTCTCTTGCCAGCTTTTTAAAATAGTGGCACCACGTTAGCCAACCTCCAGTCTTCCGGCACCTCACTTGTTGTTACCAATGATATAAATATCTCAGTAAGCGGGGGGGGGGGGGGTTCAGCCATCACTTCTCTAGCTTCCTACAGTGTTCTAGGGTACACATGAGCAGGTCCTGGTGATCTCCCCACATTCTCTATCTTCCATATCCTTCTCTACAGTAAACACTGATGCAAAATACTCACTTAATATCTCACCCATCACCTGCAGTTCCACACTTACTGGAAGATCAAGAGAAAATATATTTAAAAAGTGTCTATGAAGACATTGAAGGCAGAAACGTAGGAACAGCCATCATTGAAGAAAGAGCTCAGAGTTCAGAGAAGAACAACAGACCCAGATGAGTGACTGAAGCTTGGCCAACTATCCCTCACCAGTCTGGGTAATAACCTAAGTCTCAGTTGTGAGTCTGAGACAACTTTGTGTTGTAAACTGACACAAGTTCATGACTGATCGATCTATAGAGAAATAGTTTACAGTAATAGTACAGGCAGGAATCATTTTGGCTTTGATATGCAGAGGGCAATGGATAACATCATAGAACTTCTCTGAAGGTGATGGTGACTGGACAACCAGAGAGGAAAACTCTCTTACCAACCAACAACACCCCTCCCCACTTCAATCGGTTCAGCTCTTTGCCACTGATATTGCATTGCAAGTTAACATTGTCTTGCATATGTGCAAGATGGATACTGGCAGACAAGGAAGCAGCCATATTTAAATTTATTTAATACTTTCTTTAACTACTGGCAGATAGGTGTACAATTCAGTCGGCCATTGGCAAGCTTACTGCCATTGCACGTGTTTTGCATGCCCAGTTCTTGCTCACTGCTTGTTGACAGACTGCTTTCTTCATGTGGTCATTATAGTTAAGATAATGGGATCTTTCTGAAGATGTTCTGTAACCCAGTAGAGGAGGGAAAAGAGAGATACAGAAAAAGTATTGAACTGTAAGTATAGTAACGGAAATGTAAAGATTTGCTTTTTTATTCTGTTTTCCATCAGCACCAGATGTCTCAAAGTGCTTTCCTGCCAATGAGATCCTTTTAAGGTGCAGTCATTGTTAAGAGGAAGGAGAAACAGCAGATAAACAGAAACTAAGGACCAAGGGAATGAGTGGAAATAAAGAGCGTTGAAGGAAAGGATAGACAGAACCAGGTGACAGGGGCAAATGACAAATGGAGTGAAATTGAAGAGAGCGAAAGAGACTGAAGGCTGGAGTGGAAAGTTCACATTCTGAATCGCTCTGGTATTTGTTGTCAATACCACTTCATCTCTAAACTATTTTCTCATTGCAGTCGATGTTTTACTCCCACCACTGTTGGGCTATCTTCACATCATACACAATATCGCTCTGCACACCGCAGGGCTATCGTCATCTTGTAGTCAAATATCATTTTTCAAATGAGGTTTTTCTATCCTCCTAGGTGATTATGAAAGACTACAGGGTAAACATTTGAAGAAAAATGATGTAATTATCTCAATATTTATCTCTCAACCCATTGTATAAGGTAACGGCTCTGAAAGGATTAAAGGTGGTCATTGCATTTAGCACAATTCAATCTGGTGATGTTGTATAAGCTGGGGTGGGATATGGCAGAACATCTTTGGGATGTCGTGGAATGCAGACAAATATTCCTCAGTCTCCTCGTAATCTTTACTAACAATGTTAAACAACCTAATACAATTTGTATCTAATTGCTTCGTGCTATTTACTACATCTTACTCAGACAAGAACATCTTCTCATTAACACTCAACAGAGGTCAATTCAGCACGTCAGTTAAATAGGTCCATGGATCCAACCAAGGAAAGCAGATTAATGGCACAATGCTTCGACACATAACTACTACATGGTGATCTGTGGTGGGAATAGTTGCTGAAATCATAAGATGTTTTGGTGAAAGGATCCACTGGAGAAGAAATTTCCAGCAAACCAGACAAATTTTTAAGTTTACCATTTCAAAAGTACCACTCACAGAGACAGCAGCTACAAGGGCTTGAGCAAACAGTCAGAAGGAAGCTTTGATAAGACCAACAGCAGAGAGACAGCACTTCTGGCTAAAGTCTTAACTTCAGACTCAGTAAGGAACATAGGAGAAGCAGTAGGGATGCAAAAAGCTTAAAAGTGAGTCTTGCCAGACAATTATACATTCCACCAGGAAGCAAGCAACTGTGGGAATATTCTTGGTTCGAGGTTAGATGCTGGGAAGTGAACATATCAGTGCTCCATTATTAATGGTAAAAGTGCCTGTTCAGCAAAGGGGGAAACCTTTAAATTGATAGTGCAAAAGGCTTGAGTTTCTAAAAAAAAGTACCTGCAGTACACAATGAGCATTGCTAACATAATGAGTGGACATTGTGAGGCCACTGCAGTAGTAACATGACAAAGCAGAATTAAGGTGACAAAAGGGCAATTAAAGAATTGAAGTGTGTAGAATCCAACAGAATATGATTGTTAAAGGATTGTTTAAATTGCAAATAAAAGTGGAAGATGCAATTCAAACTATGGTTATGATAGGCAACATTTATTCATGTCACAGACACAAAGCTTAATTTGGAAACTCACAGAATCATTGAATCACTACAGTGTGGAAACAGGCCCTTAGCACAAGTCCACATCAACCATCTGAAGAGTAACCCACCCAAACCCATTCCCCTGCCCTATTATCCTATATTTACCTCTGAATAGCCAAAACATCCCTGAAAACTATGGACAATTCAGCATGGCCAACCCACCTAACCTGCACATCTTTGAACTGTGGGAGGAAACCCACACAGACATAGGGAGAATGTGCAAACTCCACAGTGACAGTCACCCAAGGCTGGGATTGAACCCAGGTCCCTAATGCTGTGAGGCAGCAGTGCTGACTACTGAGTCACTGTGCCACCAACTCATGGGCCCACTCATAGATATTGCTTAATAGATCACAAAAGGCAGCAAATGATTTGATTTCCTTACAAGAATACACCTTAATTTTGGCTAAAAGAACATGAGAAAACTTCCAGTAAGCGATACAGATATATGATATTACCACTTAACAAAATTAAGAATCTTTAGAAAAAGGACAAGAATACAACATTGCTATATTGCACAGTTTATATGTTTTAAGACAAGGAAGTTAAAACTACATTGCTGTCACATAAGTAAAACTCTTTAAGGGAAAGAGTTTACAGCAGCATTGACATATTGCAGAATTTAAAAACATGGAAGTAGGAAGAATAAATAACAAGAAAGATAACAAATTAAGAAACATGGCAGGAGAAATAATATTATCTGCCAAATTTAATTTCTGAAACACACCAAATAGAATGCAAGAATGGACAACTTACAGAAAACATTATTCAGAAACAAAATTGTTTCAAACTTAAATTCTAAATCATAAATGGAATATGTAAATATGTTATAATATTCAATAGGATCTCCAGCTGGTAATGTTGTAGAACTCAAAAGCATAAAAGAAACCACAGATACTTTTGAAAATGTTCCTCCAGCTTTTAATCTGACAGCAAATGCAACAGATAATCTTAAAGCCTGGATTTGTACTTATGACTATGATGTAGTAACCATTACAGAAACATTGTTAAAAATCACACAACATCAGGTTATAGTCCAGCAGGTTTAATTGGAAGCACACTAGCTTTCGGAGCGACGCTCCATCATCAGGTGATAGTGGAGGGCTCGATCGTAACACAGAATTTATAGCAAAAATCTACAGTGTGATGTAACTGAAATTATACATTGAAAAATTGATTGTCTGTTAAGTCTTTCATCTGTTAGAATACAGTGATAGTTTCACTTCTTTCATGTGTAAATCACAAAACCTTTTAAAAAAAAGGTTTTGTGATTTACACATGAAAGAAGTGAAACTATCACTGTATTCTAACAGATGAAAGGCTTAACAGACAATCAATTTTTCAATGTATAATTTCAGTTACATCACACTGTAAGTTTTTGCTATAAATTTTGTGTTACGATCGAGCCCTCCACTATCACCTGATGATGGAGCGTCGCTCCGAAAGCTAGTGTGCTTCCAATTAAACCTGCTGGACTATAACCTGGTGTTGTGTGAATTTTAACTTCGTACACCCCAGTCCAACACCAGCATCTCCAAATCATGATTACAGAAACATGATTGAGAGCTCAGCTTTTTTTTACAAAGAATCATTACAGTGTGGAAAGTCCACACAGACCCTCTGAAGAGTAACCCACCTGGACCCATTCCCCTGCCCCATTGCTCTAAATTTACTCCTGACTAATGCGTCTAAGCTACACATCTCTGAACACTATGGGCAATTTAGCATGGCTAATCGACCTAACCTGCGCATCTTTGAATTGTGGGAGGAAACCCACGCAGACATGGGCAGAATGTGCAAACCCCACACAGGGAATTGCCCGAGGCGGGAATTGAACCCAGGTCCCTGTGCTAACCACTGTGTCACCCTATGAAGGTGCCCAGGTTTCCAAGCCTTAGATGTCTCAGGTGAGGTAGAGAGGGTTGTAAAAGTGGTAGAGGAATTCCAATACTGATTTGTGAGATTATCACAGCTATACTAAGAGAAGACACCTTGAAGGACTTACCTAGCGAGGCCATATGAGTAAAACCTAGAAATAGGAAAGGTGCAATTACTATGATGGGGTTACATTATAGAATTCCCAACAGCCAGCAACAATTTGAAGAACAGATTTGTAAATAAATGATGCAAAGATAGGATTAGTGTGGTGGGTGATTTTAATTTTCCCAATATTCACTGGTCCTTCCTCAGTACCAGGGGCTTAGATGGGGCAGAATTTGTTCAGTGCATCCAGGAGGGATTCTTGAAATAATGTGTAAATATTCCAACTAGGGAAGGGGCTGTCTTTGACCTTGTATTGGAGAATGAGCCTGGCCAGTGAATGAAGTTTCAGAGGGAGAGCATCTTGAGAATGGTGATCAGAATGCTGGAATTTTGAAGATAGTCATAAAAAAGGATAAGGTTTCCTGATGAAGGGCTTTTGCCCGAAATGTCAATTTTCCTGCTCCTCGGATGCTGGCTGATCTGCTGTGCTTTTCCAGCACCACTCTAATCGAGAGCATATGAAAAGATAAGACTGGTTCTCGGGTAGAAGTGCTAAACTGGAGATACAACAGTAAGAGGCAGGAACCAGAGAAATTGGATTTGGGGCGGCTGTTAGAAGATAATCCACATCTGACATGTGGGAGTCTTTGAAAAGCTAGTTGACTGGAGTTTAGACTCAGCATGTTCCTGTGAGGATAAACGATAAGGATGGCAACATTTGGGAACCCAGGATAACAAGAGGTATTCTAAGCTTAGTCAAAAAGAAAAAGGCAGCATATGCAAAGTTTAGGAATCTGAAATCAAACAAACCCCTTGAGGAGTATAAAGGGCACAGAAAAGAAATTTAAAAAAATAAATTAGGAGGGCTAGAAATGGCCATGGAATGTCCTTGGCAAATAGCATTAAGGGGAATCTCAACAAGCTTTACATATGTATTAGGACCAAGAGGGTAACTAGGGAAAGGGTAAGTCCACTCAAGGACAAAGGAGGATTTCTGTGTGGGACCAAAGGAAGTGGGTGAGGATCTTATTGAGTACTTGCAATCATAACTCACCAAGGAGAAAGATATGATAATGGAAAGTTTTGAGAGGGGTTTGTTAAGGCATGTCAAAGAAGGAGGAGGTGTTGGGTGTCTTGAAAAATTTAAGGTAGATCAGTCCCCAAGGCCTGTGGAATCTGTACCATGATACTGAAGGAGGCAAGGGAAGAGAAAGCTGGGGCCTTGAAGAGATCTTTGCATCCTCTTTCGACACAGGCAAAGTCCCAGAAGCCTGGAGAAAAGCCAATGTTGTTCCTTTCTTTAACTGGATTTTAAACACCCCTACTTGTCAGGTGTGTATTATCAACAAACAGCTGCCCCAAATCCAATTTCTCTGGTTCATGCCTCTTACTGTTGCAACCAGCCTATCTCCAGTTTAGCACTTCCAACCGAGTATCAGCTTTATCCTTTTTTATGACTATCTTAAAAATTAGGGCATTATGACCATTCTCAAGATGCTATCCCACTGAAACTTTGATCGCCTGGCCAGGGCTCATTCTCTAATACAACGTCAAAGACAGCCCCTGCCTTAGTTGGACTATTTACATATCATTTCAAGAATCCCTCCTGGATGCACTGAACAAATTCTGGCCCATCTAAGCCCCTGGTACTGAGGGAGGATCAGTGAAAATCAAAATCACCCACTATACCAATCCTATCTTTCCATGGTTTGTTGGCATGTCTTTCTTCAATTTGCTACTGGTTGTTGGGAACTCTATAGTATAACCCCATCATAGTGATTGCATCTTTTTTATTTCTAAGTTTTGCACATGTGGCCTCGTTGGGTAAGTCTTTCAAGATATCCTCTCTTAGTACAGTTGTGACAATCTCCTTAATTAGTAATGGAACCCCTCCACCCCTTTTACAACCCTTTTTATCTCACCTTAGACATCTCAGCCTTGGAAAACTGGGCACTGTGGCTCAGTGGTTAGCACTGCTGCCTCAGAGCGCCAGGGACCTGGGTTCAATTCCCACCTCAGACAACTGTCTGTGGAGTTTACAACTCTCCGTGTCTGTGTGGATTTCCTTCTACAATCAAAAATGTGCAGGTTAGGTGAATTGGCCATGCTAAGTTGCCAAAAATGTTCAGGGATGTGTAGATTAGATGCATTAGTCAGGAGTAAGTGTAGGGTAGGGGAAATGGGTTACTCAGCGGACAGTCAGGTGTGGACTTATTGGGCTGAATGGGGTTCTATGGAAAAATGCTGAGCTGCCCTTCTCTCAATCATGTTTTTGTAATGGCTACCACATCATAGTCATATGTACAAATCCATTTGCCTTATCTGTTGCATTTGCTGTCATATTAAAAGCTGGAGGAACATTTTCAGAAGTATCTGTATTTTCTTTCATGTTTTTGAATTCTACAAGATTACCAGCTGGAGGTCCAATTGATTATAACAATGTATTTACATATTCAATTTATGATTGAGAATTTAAGTTTGAAACTATTTTGTTTCTGAATAATGTTTTCTGTAAGTTGTCCATTCTTGTATTCCACTTGTCCTGTTGCAGAAATTAAAATTTGCAGTTAGTATTATTTCTTAATTTGTAATCTTTATTTTTATTTATTCTTCTTACTTTCAATTTTCTTAATTCTGCAATATGTCAATGCTGCTGTAAATGTTTTCCCTTGAAGAGTTTTATTTATGTGGAAGCAATGTAGTTTTAATTTTCTTGTCTTAAAACTTTTAAACTGTGCAGTATAGCAATTTGTATTCTTGTCCTTTTTCTAAAGATTCTTAATTCTATTAAATGGTAATATCATATATCTATATCACTTACTGGAGGTTTTCTCATGTCCCTTTAGCCAAAATTGAGGTATTCTTGTATGGAAATCAAATGATTGCCTGCCTTCGTGATATATTAAGCAATATCTACTCTTTCCATGACTGGATGGCATGGTGGCTCACTGCTGCCTCACAGCACCAAGGGCCCAGGTTCAATCAGTGGTGAGAGTCAGGCTTTATATCTTGTGTCAAAAAGGCTTGCAAATACAAGCAATGCCTGGTTAATGACAAATGATACTTCATTTGAAGAATTATAAGTCATTTCCAGACGATGTGCATAAGTCGGGATGCAGTTTCAGAGCAGCAAGAATTCAAACACTGATATGTACAAGGATGTTAATAGGGTAGGCACAGCAGAACTGCAGATAATCTCCATTCCTCAACAAAATTTGTGAGCCAACCACTTCGAATTTGACAAAACTTGTTAAGGACATGTAATTAATTTTAAAGTTATTACAAGGACAGATGTTGTCAAGTCAAGTACCATGACTGAAGAGACAAGTTACAGAGATGATGGGAAGGGAAGGATAAACATGTAGGTTCACTGCAATAAGTTCCTATCTTGCTGGGTGATGACTGAATACTTTTTGGGGAATAAAAATGTTTGGGAGGGCTAAGATCATGTATGTATATAAGGTCATCAGCAAAGCAGAATTGGATATATCTTTGCAAAGAAAATGTTTGTGAGGCTTACGGAGATGAAAATGTATCGTCCAAGAGACATAACTCCGAGATTAAAGGTATGCTACTTGCAACTCTGCAACATAAAAAGCATAAGAGAGTTGAGAATTATTTACATTATATACAATCAACATTTCTTAGCTTTGAACCTGCATATTACACTCTCAATATCCCTGAGCTAGGATTAATTGATTCCAAGATGTTGTAAACAGGTCAAGAGAAGTTAAGACATATCAAGGCTATTCAAAGAGAAGCTAGTCAGAAAAGAACAGTGTGAAGTTTAAACTATTGTCATCCAACTGGTAAAGGAGCAAATTATCAATGATTACATTGAGTTTTCTGAACGCATGGCAGAATCTAAAAGGAAAGAGTACCTTGACATTCCCTCTCTGGAATGCATGGCCTGGCAGGGTAATTGAGATGGGTAGCCTTCAAAATGTGCCCAGGTGAGAGCTTGAAATGTCACTGCATTCATGGTCAGATCTACTGCTGGAATGTGTGACTAGTAAAGATTGACTGTAACTTTGGCGATACAGACTCAATGGGCCAAAGGGCTTCTTCTATGCTGTATGATTCTCTGATGACCACAATACGTTTGTAGGCATAAGATAATTGTTTCCTACTGTCAACAGGAAGGAAATCTATGAATGTGCAGGAGCGGTGGAAATGTTTTCCGTTCCTAATCTCACTGAGGAACCTTCAAATGACACAAATCAGTGGAGTTTGCAGGCAGAAACAAATAAGGAGAAGCAGAACGATCAGGACAACCATCGTGAGCTCACTGGGGAATCTTGAACTGAAGTCATCCAGACAGGAAAATAGTCAACAGAATAAATTATTACAGCAGATTAGAATTTGAAGTCAGATGATCAGATGGCACAAGAACAAAAGGAACATTTAATCCTTTTGTCTTTCAGATGGATATACAATCACCAGACCAAGATATGTTGTCAAACCTGCAAAAACATGACATTGAAGTTTAAAATTGTTAATCTTGTAAACTTTGCTGTTGTCTGTCTATATGATTATCAAAATGACGACTCATGTATATGTACAACCAAGTGTATCTGTTATTGGTAATGTTTTAGATCTCACAATCAATATGTCAGTGAACGTTAAGGGACACTGTATGACAGCATACCTTTAAGAGGCATGCTTATAGTATTATCCACTGTATCACATCGTGTGACTTGTATAAACATCTCAGATATCATCTTAACTTGGGCCAGTTGAAGCATGACACTGTGATGGAAGCATGCTACACTTTGTAATTGAATACCCTAATATTATCCCAGACATGGATGTGTCTGTGAATGCAATATTTGTTTGCATTGGTGAGTTGTCATAAATGTCTTTTGTATTTTTCAATCCCACTTTGCCCGTGTATAGTCCTTATGCTATGTGCTCTAACATAAGTATTGCCACAATATAGCTAAAGATATCTTACTGGCACATCACTGTTGACATATGACCACTGAATTGTCCATCTCTGATTTAGATGAGGAACTAGAATAAAAACCTTGAGAACTTCTGGACATGCATAGCAAGGAATGCAAATAACAAAAATCCTGCTTTGTCTCCAGAGATATCAGCCAGTCTTGTGTATAGCATCATTGCCACTGAGTCAAAGACTTGATCGCAAACATCAGACAAGTGAGCCAGCGCAGTGAGTATAGCACTGTCAACGATGCCATCATTCAGCTGAGATATTCAATTAAGTCCCTGTTTGCACTCTCAGGTTGGCATTAAAAATCACATGGTACTAATTCCCCAGCGACTTGCCTAATACATTTCATGAACAAATATAAACAGAATAATAGGTTTATTTTTAAGACATTTCTGCTTCTTGGAGTTTACTGTCATTAATCATCTTAAGCTTTGGGGAAATGATGGTAGCCTCATAATGAGGAGATTTAGTCGAATTATGTTGGAACTTGGGGTTCAAATCGCAACATGATAGCTAGTGGAATTTAACTTCAATAAATAAATGAAATTTATTTGAAATTTGAAAATAAAATTTGGAATGAAAAGATTGTCTTAATAATGACATGAAATAGTTATAAAAGGAGCAGCTAGTTCAGGGAAAGAATATCGTCACCCTTACAAAATCTGGTGTATGTAACTCCATACCTACAGTAAGGGGATTGACCCTTAACAGCTCTTTGAAATGATCTAGCGAGCCATTTAGTTCAAGGGCCAGCCAAGAATTGCTAGTCGGGCCTAAGTTTGATTAGATTACCTACAGTGTGGAAACAGGCCCTTCGGCCCAACAAGTCCACACCGACCCTCTGAAGAGCCACTCGCCCAGAACCATTCCCCCCTGACTAATGCACCTAACACAATGGGCAATTTAGCATGGCCAATTCACCTAACCTGCAAAACTTTGAACTGTGGGAGGAAACTGGAGCACCCAGAGGAAACCCACGCAGACACGGGGAGAACGTGCAACCTCCGAACAGACAGTTGCCCGAGCTGGAAATTGAACCTGGGTCCCTGGTGCTGTGAGGTAGCAGTGCTAACCACTGAGCCACCGTGCCGCCCCTTATCAAAGAATGCAAGGAAAATAATTCTTCTGTCTTACATTGAAGCGGCCTGGTTTGCAATCATTCTTTCTCAATATTTGGCTTTGACACCCAGTAGCGACATGTTGACTAACAACATAGTCAGCTACAGGATAATTTATTTATTTTTGCCGAAACATTAATCAACCCCGAAGTGGAGATTGTTTGTCTGGTAAATGAAATGAGGGCAAAGAGACTTGACCAGAAGCCATATTACAATATGTATAAAGTACTGAGACAGATTCCAAGAATCAACACGTGCCGTGCTGTTGCATCTTTAACAAGAATACAGGTTTGGCAAGTAGCACACTGCCTCTGACAAGTGATTAGCAGCAACCCCCTGCTCTACCATCCCTAGGGTAAAAAAAAACATTATGTTGAATGCACATCACAAATACCTAAAAATAAAACATATAAAAGTGAAGCTTATTATGCACACCATCAAAGCAATCTCTTCCCTAGAGAGAGTAAGAAATGGCTTTGCAGGTAGTCAGGTAGTGTCATTATTTAGTTCTCTCTGTCCTGTCCCCTTTCCCTTGCTGTAGTAGCCACCTTCTGCTATCCCCCACAGCTGTCACTGTCATCTGGATCTGATGCAGACTGGAGAGGTGCAAGACCCGTTATCAATCTCAATTATTGTTCCAAATATATTCAGGCAGCAATCATTGTGCTTGTGAATCCCTCACACCTCTCAGTAATAAATAGCCACATCACATCAAACATGAAACAGTGCTGTCAGTAGCTGCTTGAATTGTTGATGGTTGCTGAAAGAGTCTTGCATGATGCAATGGCTTGTCATGTGTTCGAAATAATATATTGTGCGGTCCAGGTGCACTATGAAGCTGATGTGTGTGCCTGGTAACGAATTTGCTCAGACTCCCTCCCATCTGGTACTAACAGCTGTACTTTCTTTATGTCTTATGAATCATGGTTTCACGTCCACCAAGAATGATAATCCTCTCAAGTGGCAGGCAGCACATTTTCTGATTACATTTTGACATGATACCTCATAATCTTCATTGATGCAAAATCCTCTGGAGATTCACAGTCTTTCCTCTTTGGTAATCATGGAGACACAATTCATAATGAAGGTTGTGAATGGACTGTTTTCATTTTTGGTTGTTACTGTGCAGGTTTCCTCTGGGTGCTCTGGTTTCCTCCCACAGTCCAAAGATGTTCAGGTTAGTTGGACTGGCCATGCTAAATCACCCATTGTGTCCCTGGGATGGGCAGGTTAGGAGGATTAGTCATGATAAATGTTGGGTTACAGGGATAGGGTGGGGTGTGGGACTGAGTGGGATGTTCTTGAGAGGGTCAATGCAGACTTGATGGGCCACATGGCCTCTTTCTGCAATGTCAGGATTCTAGAATAATAATAATACTTTACTGTGCCAATAGTTGTGATGGTACTCAGGATTATGAAGGCAAAGGTGACTCTGAAATGCTGGCAATGAGCAAACAGAAATTAGGAGAAGTTAAGGAATATGATGTTAACTGGGCAATCTCAATGGGATGTTTTAAATCATTAGAGCCATCTGCAAGGCTACCCTGAATTTATAGAAACAAAAAATAGGGCTAGGTTGGTGTTTCTCAACATGATCGTCCTCAAACCTCACCTCATTTTGCTCTGCTAACATGTCTTATATTTCCTTTTCTCTTCTTGTGCATATCTATCTTTCCCTTAAATGTATCTGTACAATTGGCCTGCTCCTTATAAAATCGCAGAATTGTTCTGGTACAAGGGAAGGTCATTCAGCCTCATTGTGTCCACTGGCTCTCCAACTATTGTGTCCACTGGCTCTCCAACTAAGCATTATGACTTAGGTCCATTCTCCAGTCCTTTCCCCATAACTATGTACTTTATTTCCATTTAAGCAATCATCCAATTCTTTCTCGAATGTATCAATTGAATCCGCCTCCAACGCATCTCCATTCATTGCAGTCCAGAATCAAACCACTTGCTGTGTGTCAAGGCTTATTTTCCACTTTACAAATCATTTCAGTTCTGCTTCTTTTATGAGTGAGCACAGTTTCTCCTCATCTACTCTTTCCATACATCTCATGATTTTAAAAACTTTATTCAAATCTCTTCTTTACTTTCTCCTTGGCAGGAGTTGGAACTTCCCCAGCTTTTCCTTATGATAGAAGTTTCTAATCCCTGCAACCATTCTTTAACCCTCTCTCTCCAACGTGTACACATCTTTCTTAATGTGTGGTACCCAGAACTGTCCACAATACAGCTACGATGTACTAGCATCTTATCCAAGTTCAATATCACAACCTTCCTTTGAGTGGAGCGAGGAGTACAATATGTTCTTAAATCATGTTCTCCACTTTTCCTGATGTTTTTAATGACTTATCACTCCAAAGTCTCTCTGCTCCCACACATCTTTTAGAAAAGAATTCTTTATTTTATATTGTCTCTTCATATACTTTCTTCCAAAATCCATCACTTCACACTTGTCAACATTGAATGTCATCTGCCTCTTATCTGCACACTCTATCAATGTGTCACTGTCCTTTCAAGGTTTTACACACCTTTGTTATCATTTCCAATGCTTTCATGTTTTGCATTATCTGTAAAGTTTGAAAATGCCCTCCACACTCCATTCAATTCTGCTGTCCCCTGCTATAGGAGGGATGTTGTGAAACTTGAAAGGGTTCAGAAAAGATTTATAAGGATGCTGCCAGGGTTGAAGGGTTTGTGCAGGGAGAGGCTGAACAGGCTGGGGCTATTTACCTAGAGCATCAAAGGCTGAGGTTTATAAAATCAGGAGAGGAAAGGATAGAGTAAATAGAGATGATCTTTTCCCTGGGTGGAGGAATTCAAAACTAGAGGACATAGGTTTAAGGTGAAGGGGAAAGGTTTAAAAAGGACCAAAAGGGCATCTTTTTCACGCAAAGGATGGTGCATGTATGGAATGAGCTGCCAGAGGAAGTGGTGGAGGCTGATACAATGACAATATTTAAAAGGTATTTAGATGGGTATATGAATAGGAAGGGTTTAGAGAGATATGGTCTAAGTGTTGGCAATTGGGTCTAGATTAATTTAGGATATCTGGTCGTTATGGATGAATTGGACAAAAGGGTCTGTTTCCGTGCTGTATATCTCTATGACTCTATGACACTATCTAGATCTAGAAAAGCAAGAGACCCACTATTGACTCCTGGGAAACTTCACCACAAACTTCTTCCAGCCTGAAAAGTATCCGTTTTCTTTTCTTTTCTGCTTCCAATCATTCGGTCAATTTTGAATCCAAATTGCTCCCTTTCCACTTATTTTATGACCTATTACTTTTCTGACAAGTCAATTGTGTTGCACTGTACCAAACATCATTGGTAAGTCCAGGTACACTGCATCAACAACATTCGATTCATGAACCTTCCCTGTTACCTCTTCCAAAAACTTCAGAAAATTAGATAAACATGATTTTCCCTCAGGAAATTCATGCTGGCTCACACTGATTACTTAAAATTTCTCCATGTGACTATTAATTCTATTTCAAATTATTGTTTCCAGAAATTTAACTCAGCGGACTGTAATTGCTGTATTTATCCTTACAAATGGTTTTGCAAAAGGGGGTAATGAATACAATTCTCGAGCACCATAGACTGAGTCCAGGAAAAAATGGTGAAAGATTATGACCAATACCTCTGAAAATTCTGCTCCCTCTTCATTCAATATCCTTGGATACATTTCATCCAGTCCACGTATTTGTTAACTCTAAGTGTCAATGGTTTTTCCAAAATAATAAAGGCAAAATACTACGGCTAGTGGAAATCTGAAATGAACATGGAGAACGCTGAAGTAACTCAGGAGGTCTGGGAGCATCTGTGGAAAAAGAAGTGAAATTAATATTTCAAATCTGGTATGACTCTTCGTCAGGATTTCTTCAGCAGTTTACCCAAAATCTCCTCCTTAATAATTTTAAACCATTCTGATGCCTGACTTTCTTCCTCTGTCACATTGGAATGGGTAACATTTCCTTCCTTGGTAAACATACATGCAAAATATTTTGTTTTAGACCCCATCTATACTCACCTAATCCACCCTGTTTCTACTATGTTTTCATGACTTACAGGAGATTCTGAGATTGTCCTTGATGTTAGTTTCCAGGCAAACTTCATAATCCCTCTTTGCTTCGATTATTTGCGTTTTCAGTTCCCTCCTGGACGTTTTGCATTCAGCTCGGTTATCCATTTTATTTTCTACCTGACACCTATCATCAGTACAGGAGTTTCTCCTGTATCTCAAATTCCATAAGATGATAACACCATAAGAAACAGAAACAGGAGGAGGCCTTTCAGCCCAACGAGCCTGCTCTGCCATTCAAAAGGATCATGGCTGACCTGACATCCCACATATCCATTTCCTGCTTGTCCCATTAACCCTCGATTCCCTGACTAATCAAGAATCTATCTCAGTCTGAAAGGTACACAAGGACTCTACCAGTGCAGCTATCTGTGGCAAGGGGGTTCCAATGATATTCCTCGTCATTTCAGTCTTAAATTGGCACCCCTTCATTCTGGGACTATGCCCTCTGCTTCTAGACTCTTCCATGGGGAGAAACATCCTCTCAGCACCTATCCTGTCAAACCCCTTAAGGGTCCTATATGAAAGAATCCTACATACAAATTCTAGTGAGTAGAATCCCAACCTGCTTAGACTTTGCTCATAAGATAATCTCTCCATACAAGAGATCATCCCAATGATCTGGATGTGAATTCAGGAGGAATTGTTAGTAAGTTTGCAAATGGCACCAAAATTAATGGTACAGCAGACAGTGAAAAAGGTTATCTTAATACAATGGGATCTTGATCAGATGGGTCGATGAGCCGAGGAGTGGCAGATGGAGTTTAATTTAGTTAAATGTGAGGTGCTGCATTTTGGTAAGGCAATCAGGAGAGAACTTATACACTTAATGGTAAGGTCTTGGGGAGTGTTACCAAATAGAGATCTTGGAGTGCAGGTTCATAGTTCCTTGAAAGTGAAGTAGACAGGGTGGTGAAGAAAGCATTTGATATGCTTGCTTTTATCGGTTCGTGCATTGAGTATAAGAGTGATGATGTCACGTCACGGCTGTACAGGACATTGGTTAAGCCACTTTTGGAATACTGCATTCAGTTCTGGTCTCACTGCTATTAGAACAATGTTGCTAAACTTGAAAGGGTGCAGAAACGACTTATAAGGATGTTGCCAGGATTGGAATGTTTGAGCTATAGAGAGAGGTTAAGTCAGATGGGACTGTTTTCCTAAGGGCATCGGAGACTGAGGGGTGACCTTATAGTAGTTTATAAAATCATGAGGGTATGGATAGGGTGAACAGCCAAGATGTCTTCCCCAGGGTAGGCAGGTCCAAAATTAGAGGGCATAGGTTTAAGGTGAGAGGGGAAAAATTTAAAAGGGACCCAATAGGCAAATTTGTCCTGTAGAGGGTGGACAGTGTATGCATTGCCAGAGGAAGCGGTGGAGGCTGGTATAATTACAACATTTAAAATGCATCTGAATGTGTATATAAATAGGAAGGGTTAGAGGGATATGGGCCAAGTGCTGACAAATGGGAATAGACTAATTTCGGATATCTGGTCAGCATGAACTAGTTGGATCGAAGGGTCTGTTTCTGTGTTGTACAACTCTATAACTGTGATTGTGAGTGCCAAGAGTAATTCGCTTTAACTCTATTCAGCGCTGTTCATTGATGCTAAGCCGAGAAAAACTTTATGTACTTCAGAATTAATTGATCTTTAGTCAAAATAGCCCCTTACGTTTGACCCAACAGAAAGGGGTCAGTTAGCTCTGTTGGCTGGACAGCTGGCTTGCAATGTAAGCTGCAGTTGACAGTGCAGGCTCAATTCCTGGAATAGCTGAGGCTACCATGAAAGATTCCCCTTCAACTTTGTCCCTCTTCTGAGTCCCAATAATCTTAAGGTTTTTGATTTGATTTATTATTGTCACATGTACCTAGGTAAAGTGAAAGGTTTTGTTTGGCATGCAATACATGGGCAGTTCATACTATACAAAGATCACAGGGTGATGGAATAGAGTGAGGAATACAAATGTAAACAGATTTAGAAAAGAGGTTTAGGAATGTAGAACAATTGTAAGAAATGTGAGAATAGGATCTGCTGTAGAGGTTTCACAATGAGTTGCCCTGTGTCAGCACCATTTTGAAATCCATGCTAAACCACCAGTAGTCATCTCTCTAATGAGAGAGTAGCTCCATGGTCTGGTTAGACTTCAACAACTTTACCTGTTGATTGTTTCTCACAGATATCATATATAGGTCAACCTTAGGATGAAGGGCTCCTGCCCGAAACGTTGATTTTCCTGCTCCTTGGATGCTGCCTGACCTGCTGTGCTTTTCCAGCACCGCTCTAATCTTGACTCTGATCTCCAGCATCTGCAGATCTCACTATATATAGTCTATATATAGGTCAACCCCCACTATTAGTTAGAAAGTTTTAACTCTTTGTTCTTACCATCCATTTACTCCTGAAGTTGAACTTGCTCTGGTGCAAACCTACTTGATGTGATTACAGAACACACCATTGAATTTGATTATTAAGTTCCTCATGTCAGCACACATTATTTTGGCTCCTTCTACGAAATTCTGAGTGATTTCAGGGAAACAGACCCTAACCTGACAACTCTATGTGATCAAGTCAATGAAGAGAGCAAATTTCAACCTCCCCAAAGTGTTTCTCATGTCAAAGTTGACGCCCTTTTATTGACCACATCCGTTGTATTGGAAATTCAACTTTGGCATGAGTACATACGGTAGGTTTTTTTCCCTGTTTTACCTCCTTGACCTATCTTTGTGTGTTCTGTCCTTTATGCTGGCTGTGTTCCACTACATCTTGCCAACTACATGGCAACTGAGTATTTTTCAAAACAGGAGTAATGACACCAATGTGAGATGTCATTTGGTATTTTGAAGAAGGACTTGATTATTAAGCTCAGCTTTAATTCTACAAAGATCACATTCACCACAATTTAAAATATCAAACCTTTCATGTGCAAGATTTGAATATTCCCAATTAAAATAGGAGTGGGTTAACTGATTAGAAAATTTCTTAAAAGCTAAGCTAATGTCCGCTGTGGAAGGAAACTTGCCAATTTTATCAGGCCTGGCCTGACCAGTGGCATGGTGGCTCAGTGGTTAGCACTGCTGCCTCACAACAACAGGGACTTGGGTTCAATTTCACCTTTGGGTGACTGTGTTGAGTTTGCACATTCTCCCTGTGTCTGTCTGGGTTTCCTCCTCCACAAAAGAGGAGGATGTGTTCAGATAGATGGATTGGCCACGCTAAATTGCCTATAGTGGCCTGGGATGTGCAGGCTACGTGGATTAGGTAGAGGAAAGGTATGGGTGGGATGCTTGTCATAGAGATATACAGCATGGAAACTGACACTTTAGTCCAATTTGTCCATGACAACCAGATATCCTCAATTAATCTTGGCTCATATCCCTCGGAAACTCTTCCTATTCATACATCATCCAGGTGCCTTTTAAACGCTGCAATTGTACCAGCCTCCACTACTTCCTCTGGCAGCTCATTCCATACACGTACCACCCTCTGCAAGAAAAAGTTGCCCCTTAGATCTCTTTTATATCTTTCCCCTTTCACTCTAAAGCTTTGTCCACCCCAGGGAAAAGACCTTGTAGATCTATCCACTCCTATTTTAATTGGGAATCTCTATAAGGTCATTCCTCAGCCTCCAATCTCCAGGGAAAACAGCTGCTGTGGACAAGATGGGCTGAATGCCCTGGTTGCACATTGTAGAGATTCTATTATATCGCTGCAACTCCAATCCACACAAATATGTTTAATCATTAACTCCCATTCAAATTGCCTGATACAAATCAGGCACCAGGATCAAACCTTGCCAGCAACACCCACATCCCCACAAAACTGAAAGGCAAAGGTTGAAATCCTACTAAGGTGTTGCTAAGAGGAATTGCAGGAAACCTTGGTTCAGTGGCAATGGCTGTGTCCATGTTTCTAAGATAGAGAGATGGAATACAGAGGAACATACTGTGTGGAGGGGAGGTGTGTCACCTCGGACACCTTCCAAAGGCTCAACAAGGCACAAGTCAGGAGCGTGATTCTCTTTTGGTTAGATTAGATTCCCTACAGTGTGGAAACAGGCCGTTCGGCCCAACCAGTCCACACCAACCCTCCAAAGAATAACCCACCCAAATCCATTTCACCCTGACTGATGCACCTATGGGCAATTTAAGCACGGCCAATTCATCTAACCTACACATTATGGTACCGTGGGAGGAAATCAGAGCACCCAAAGGAAACCCGGGCAGACAAAGGGAGAATGTGCAAACTCCACATAGACAGACACTCGAGGCTGGAATTGAACATGGGACCCTGGTGCTGTGAGGCAGCAGTGCTAACCACTAAGCCACTGTGCCATCTGTTCACATTTTACAGACATTGCTGGCTAAGCCAGCATTTATCGTTGATCTTTAATGGATAGAAATGGCAAACAGGGATATGGGGAAAATAGGTAATAGAGCTTGTCCGGGACTGATGGGTCGAATGGCCTCCATCCACATAGTAACAAGTCTTTGGATTGCCGAGAGTCAACCACATTGGTATAGGCCTGCAGTCACATGTAGGCCAGACCAAAGAAGGATGGCAGTTTCTCTTCCCTAATGAACCAGATGGGGTTTTATAATTAAAACACAGGTTACATATTTCAAAAGCAGAAATTGCTGGAGAAACTCAGTAGGTCTGGTAGCATCAGTGGAGAGAGAAACAGATTCAATGTTTCAAATCCAGTGACCTTTCTGCAGAACAGTTATAGAGTCATAGAGTCATAGAGATGTACAGCATGGAAACAGACCCTTCGGTCCAACCCGCCCATGCCAACCAGATATCCCAACCCAATCTAATCCCACCTGCCAGCACCCGGCCCATATCCCTCCAAATCCTTCCTATTCATATACCCATCCAAATGTCTCTTAAATGTTGCAATTGTACCAGCCTCCACCACATCCTCTGGCAGCTCATTCCATACACGTACCACCCTCTGCGTGAAAACGTTGCCCCTTAGGTCTCTTTTATATCTTTCCCCTCTCATCCTAAACCTATGCCCTGTGCTGAACAACTGTAATCTCATACTTCATTGCGAACTCTAAAATCTTTGGAAAGTCAGGTTAACTGACCTAGAATTTCTCAGATTCTGTCTCCCTCCTTTCTTAAACAGGGTTGTTACATTTGCCACATGCCTCTCGGACCTTCCTAACTCTGGTGATTGCTGAATCACCACCAATACCTCCACAATCTCCTCAGCTATCTCCTTCAAAGCTATGGGGTGTCATCCATCCGGTCCAGGTGACTTAAACAACGGCAGACCTTTAAGCTTCTCCAGCACCTTCTCCTTAGTGATGGCATTCACACTCACCTCTGTCCCTTGACCCTCTTGAAGTTCTGGTATGCTGCTAATGTTTTTCTGACGTCTGATGAAAAGTACTTGTTTCTTTATTCCCAATTACTACTTCTCCAGCCTCATTTTCCAATGGTCAATGTCCACTCTTGCTTTGTTCTTACCCTTTAGATATCTAAAGAAACTCTTGCAATCTTCTTTTATATTACTTACTAACTCACTTTCATATTTTATCTTCTTCCTACTTCTTGATTTTTAGTCACGCTCTGCTGATTTTTAAAGGTGCGCAATCCTTTGGCTTCCCATTAATTTTGAGCATGTTTTCTGCTCCATCTTTTGCTTTAGTACTGTCCCTGACTTCCTTTGCCGGACATGGTTGCCTCATCTTCCCTCAAGATGTTATTTCTTCCTTGGGATGATTTTCTGCTGTCCCTCCTGAATTACCCCAGAAACTCCTGTCATTGCTGCTCCACCATCTTCCCCGCTAGGCTCCCCTTCCAATCGGCACGGTGGCACAGTGGTTAGCACTGTTGCCTCACAGCGCCAGAGACCCGGGTTCATTTCCCGCCTCAGGCGACTGACTGTGTGGAGTTTGCACGTTCTCCCCATGTCTGCGTGGGTTTCCTCCCACAGTCCAAAGATGTGCAGGTCAGGTGAATTGGCCATGCTAAATTGCCCGTAGTGTTAGGTAAGGGGTAAATGTAGGGGTATGGGCGAGTTATGCTTCGGCGGGTCAGTGTGGACTTGTTGGGCTGAAGGGCCTGTTTCCACACTGTAATGTAGTCTAATCTAATCTAATCTAAAAAAAAACTCTGGCCAGCTCCTCCCTCATGTCTTTGCAGTTACTTTTACTCAATTGTAATACCGTTACATTTGATTCCAAGGTCTCCCCCTCACACCGCAGGTTAGATTCTATCATATTATGATCAATGCCCCTTAGGAATTCCTTCAACTCAAGCTCCCTAATCAAGTCTGCCACATTTTGCATCATTAAATCCAGAAGTTCCCCATTCCCTTCTGGGGTCCACCGCCAAGAGCTCCAAAAGCCATACCTCCTCCTGATCACCTGTAATGTACGCGTTAACCTATCTCAGCTGCCCCATTGAGGTGCGAGTGCCTGAATTGGTGGTAGGTGTGCAGGAGAAGGGCGACAGTGCATCCTAAGAGCAAGGAAGTCATAGAGCCCTAGAGTCATACAGCACAGAAACAGACCCTTCGGTCCAACTCGTCCATGCCGACCAGGTTTTCCAAACTAAATGAGCCTCATTTGCCTGCATTTGGCCCATATCCGTCTAAACCTTTCCTTTTCATGTACCTGTCTAAATGCCTTTTAAATGTTGGAACTGTACCTGCATCTACCACCTCCTCTGGCAGTTCATTCAACTTACAAACCACCCTCTGCATGAAAACGTACCCACCCAGGTTCCTTTTAAATTTTTCTCCTCTCACCTTAAAAGTACACCTCTTAGTTTTCAAATCCCCTACCCTAGGAATTAGCTATTCATCCTACCTATACCCCTCATGATTTAAAAAAAAAACTCTCACACATCTAGTGAAAAAAGTTTCAACCTGTCCACCCTATTCCTGTAACTCAAATCTACCAGTCCCAGGAACATCCTGGTAAATCTTTCCTGAACCCTCTCCAATGTAATAATATCCTTCCCATATCTGGATGACCAGAATTGTACATTGTACTCCAAAAGTGGCTTCACCAACATCCTGCAAAACCTCAACATGATGTCCCAACTCCCACACTCAAAGGTCTGAGCAATAAAGGTAAGCATTGCTAAACACCTATTTAACCATCCTCTCTATTTGTGATGCAACTTTCCTCAGTGCTACAGCGGGCGCACACAGAGGGGAGCCGGAAGGTAAGCAGAAACCAGTTTAAATTAAGGTTTTTCTTTTTTGCAGTCTGTGTTTTTTTTTCAACTAGGAGCGGGAACCCGGAAGTCGTCAACAAAGGCTTTTGGGAAGGTAAGAAGTTTGAGTGGAGAAGGAACCCGAGACACTACGCGTGTAGTGTCTCCCACCCTCCCTCCTCCTCTAACCTAAAAAAAAAGGACTCAGTCCCCTGAATAGGTAAGCTACTTAGTGTTCTTGCTTTGGAGACTAAGTGTAGAGTTATGGCAGCGCAGGCAGTAGAATGTTCCTCCTGCAGGATGTTTGAGGTAGGGGTGACCACCAATGCTCCTGCCGACTTCACCTGCAGGAAGTGCAGCCAGCTCCAGCTCCTCACAGACCGCGTGAGGGAACTGGAGCTGGATTATTCGTGAGGCTGAGAGGGTGATAGATAGAAGCTACAGGGACATAGTTACGCCAGAGAACAGAGGTAGCTGGGTAACAGTTAGAGGTGGGAAGGGGAGGAAGCAGGCAGTGCAGGGATCCCCTGTGGTCGTTCCCCTCAACAATACGTATACCGCTTTGGATACTGGTGGGGGGGACAGCCTAGCAGGGGTAAGCTCAGTGACCGGGTCTCTGGCACGAGGTCCGGCTCTGACGCTCAGAAGGGAAAGGGGGAGAGGAGGAGAGCACTAGTTATAGGAGACTCTATAGTTAGAGGGACAGACAGGCAGTTCTGTGGACATGGGCGAGACTCTCGGATGGTTTGTTGCCTCCCGGGTGCCAGGGTCCGAGACATCTCGGACCGTGTCTTCAGAATCCTTAAGGGGGAGGGTGTGCAGCCAGAAGTCGTGGTGCACATTGGCACCAACGACATAGGTAGGAAGAGAGGTGGGGAGGTCATTCAAGAGCTCAAGGAGTTAGGCTGGAAGCTAAAAGCTAGGACAGACAGAGTCGTCATCTCTGGGTTGTTGCCGGTGCCACATGACTGTGAGGCAAGGAATAGGGAGAGAGTGCAGTTGAACACGTGGCTGCAAGGATGGTGTAGGAGGGAGGGCTTCAGATATTTGGACAATTGGACTGCATTCTGGAGAAGGTGGGACCTGTACAAGCAGGACGGGTTGCACCAGCACCAGAAGGGCACCAATATCCTGGGAGGTTGGTTTGCTA
>NC_057721.1:75342044-75419697 GCF_004010195.1 Chiloscyllium plagiosum
GTGGATCGGTACTTGGGACTACGATGTTGTGGCCATCACGGAAACGTGGACAGAAGAGGGACAGCAATGGTTGTTGGAGGTTCCTGGTTACAGATGTTTCAATATGATTAGGGAGGGTGGTAAAAAAGGAGGGGGTGTGGCGTTGCTAATTAGAAATGGTATAACAGCTGCAGGAAGGCAGTTCGAGGGGGATCTGCCTTTGGAGGTAGTATGGGCTGAAGTCAGAAATAGGAAAGGTGCAGTCACCTTGTTGGGTGTTTACTATAGGCCCCCCAATAGCAGCAGAGATGTGGAGAAACAGATTGGGAAACAGATTTTGGAAAGGTGCACAAGCCACAGGGTAGTAGTCATGGGCGACTTCAACTTCCCAAATATTGATCGGAAGCTCTTTAGATCAAGTAGATTGGACAGGGCGGTGTTTATGCAGTGTGTCCAGGAAGCTTTTCTAACTCAGCATGTAGATTGTCCGACCAGAGGGGGCTTGTTAGTGGGTGAGCATTTTGGTGATGGTGACCACAATTCTGTGACTTTCACCTTGGTTATGGAGAGAGATAGGTGCATGCAACAGGGCAGGTTTTACAAGTGGGGGAAGGGTAAATACGATGCTGCAAGACACGATCTGAGGAGCATAAATTGGGAGCACAGGTGTCATCCACAAACATGCCTCCTAAATTTTCATTCAAATCTTTTATATGGATGGCAAACAAAATTGGATCCAGCACCGATTCTTGCAGAACAGCACTAGTCACAGGCCTGCAGTCTGAAAAACAACTCTCCACCATCATGCTCTGTCTCTTACCATCAAACCACTTTTATATCCAATTGGTAAGCTCTCCCAGAATCTCACGTGATCTAACTTTAATAGGCCTCCTCTGTGGAGTCTTCTTTCTCCCTGTGCACTCTGGCTCCTGGTAACTCACTTGCAGGACCTGGGGAAGTTGAATGAAAACTAACACGGTTAGCAAGTTATAGGTTGTGACAATGAAAATAATCATATTTCAGTCATTGCTGACATAAGTCAACGTGAGTGAGTATCATATACCAGGAGATGTTAAATCTGCTTCTGTCACTGAAGTAGCTGGGAGATATCTATCTTCCTCATCTTCAATAGCCAGGCTTTTGAGAAACACCTTATCATCAGCACATCCTCCTTCACAGATCTGAATGGAACAATGAATGGACACTCACTTCCCAGGGCTGTCTATCACAACTGCTTTGTGTTTATTCACAAAGAGAGAAAGGAGAGAGTTGTGAGAGTGAGAAGTAAAACATTTCAAGGGAATTGAAGGATAGTAGTTGTGTGGGATCACTGTGAAGGAGACGGGGGAGAGGGAAGTTGAAGATGATCATTAGTGAGAGCTGATTAAATTGGATGTGGCAAGATGTCTGGGGAGAGCAGTGGCTGAATCTGGTATTGTCTGATCAGTAATTAATATGATGAATTGGCCCAGTATGGTGATCTCTGGGCCCAGTGTGATGGTCACTCGGCCCAGAGGGGGGGTCTCTTGGCCCAATGTGGCGGTCACTTGGCCCGGTGTGGGGTCTCTCAGCCCAGTCTGATGGTCTCTTGGCCTAGCATGGTGGTCCCTTGGCCTGGCATGGTGTACTCTTGGCCTGACGTGGTGGTCTTTCAGTGACCTGTGGTGGTCTCTCACCCCAGTGTAGTGGTCTCTCAGTCCAGTGTGATGCTCTCTCACCCCAGTGTGGTGGTCTCTCAGCGCAGCGTGATAGTCTTTCAGCCAATGTGGTTGTCTTTCAGCGACCTGTGATGGTGTCGCAGCCCAGTGCGGTGGTCTCTTGGCCTGGTGTGATGGTCTTTCAGTGGGTGTGGTGGTTTTTCGGTATCCTGGCCTGGTGTAGTGGTCTGTCACCCCAGTGTGGTGGTCTTTCAGCCAATGTGGTGGTCTTTCAGCCAATGTGGGGTCTTTCAGTGATCCATGGTGGTCTCACAGCCTGGCATGGCCTCAGCATGGATATCCAGCCTTGAGATGATTCCAGAGTGGCCTCCCAGCCTTGAGAGCCAGTGTGGACTGGTTTGGAAGGATTGTTGTTCTGAACTTAATATTTCTCTATTTTCTAATTTATTCTTATGATCTGTAATGCTGGACTTTTTATTTCTTTATTTTTCTGCTTTTACTTGTTAAGAACTTGTACTAAAAAATCTGTACCTTGGTAACTTTGTACTCAGATGGCACCATAAGTACTTTTCACTGTACACGTGACAATTCAATTCAATGAGACTGGAGAAGGGAAGTTGATGTTACTTCGTAATTGAACATGGAATGACCTTCCCTTTTCCTACTCTGATTAGGTAATTTAGTCTCTTGTGGGACTGTATCTAGCAGCAGGGCATCACACACGTCCGTGTTCCTTAGGGACCGCTGGCTTTGCCTGCAGGAGAGGTCTGCATCCTCTCTGAAAGGAAACAGCGTGTTGTGCAAGTGTGCCTTTAGTGTGCAAGTCCACCGGTCCCTTAAGGTAGTGGGACAGCTGGATAAAGTGGTTCGAAGGCACAGGGGGTACTTGTCTTTATTAGCAAAAACACAGAGCTTAAGAGCAGCGAGGTGATGCTCAAACTGAACAAAACATTGGTTAGGCCACACCGCAAGTCTTTGTGTAGTTCAGGAATCCACATTGTAGGAGGGAGGTGACAGCACTGGGGAGGGTGCAGAGGAGATTCACCAGGATGCTGCCTATGAAAAGAGATTGGACAGATTGTGGTCGCTTTCCTTGGAGTAGAGGAGACTGAGGGGGGAACATGATTGTGACATATACGATTACGAGGGAGAAGGAAATGGTGGCCAGCAAGAAACCTTGGTGAAAGGATTAATGACCAACAGGTATACATTTAAGGGAATGGGCAGGGGGAGATGTGAGGAAAAACATTTTCACCAAGAGGGTGGTGGGAACCTGGAACTCATTGCCTGTAAGGGTCGTAAAGGCAGTAACCCATTGAAGAAATATTTTGGTGTACACTTCAGATGTCATGAGGCAAGTGCTGGGAAATGGGTTTTGAATCGTTAGATGATTGGTTTTGGATGGCACAGCCTTGATAGGCCAAAGGGCCTTTTGCTATGTTGTGGACCTCCGTGGTTCTATGTCTCTATGATTCTAAAACCACAGTGCAGCCTTACCACTGGTGACACTTCTTCCTTCTAATCATTGGTTCTGTTTTGTCACTTCCTCTGATCTGACACTCACGGGACCCTTTGTGAAACACTTCACAATGAAGTGTAGAGTCATAGAGCCGTGTAGCACAGCACCAGGCCTTTCGGCACATCATGTCTATGCTACGGATCTGCACTTGGTCTGTAACGCATAGTGCCCTGGCATTTCAAGAACTTGTCCGGAAATGCCTGAAATATTGTGAGAATACCTGCCTCCACCACCCTCTCAGGCAGCACCTTCCATATTTCTACCAGCCTCTGGTGAAAACATCTTTCCTCACGTCCTTTCTGAAATACTCACTCCTCACTATAAACTTATGACCTCTGGGCTGAGATAAGTCTGCGGTGGGGAGAAGACTCTCACAATCTACTCTATCTATGCTTCTCATTCTATACACAGTAGAACCTTAATTATCTGAACTAAATGGGCGGAGAGCATTTTGTTCAGATAATTGAGCATTCAGCTAATCAATCTGATTGCAAACAAGCAGTAATTTATTAGTGCCAGTTATCTGAACATTTCTTGGTTATCTGGCAACACATACCAAAATGCTGTTTAACTGAATGCTGAGTTGCCTAATACCGTTTTTAATGGGACTTTGAGATCTTGTTCGGATAATCCAAAATTCGGATAATCAATGGCTGGATAATCGAGGTTGTTTTGCACCTCAATCAGATCCCCCATTCAGCCTCCTCTGCTTAACAGAAAACAAACCCAGCCTATCCAATCTCTCCTCATAACTGAGACTTTCCATCCCAGGTCCCATTCTGGTGAATCTTCTTGCACCCTCTCCAATGCAATCACATTCTTCGGACTGTGTAGCAATCAGAACTGCACACTGTATTCCATCTGTGGCCTAACCAATGCTGTATAAAGTTGGAACAAGTCTTTCTTGTTCCTATACTCTATGCCCTGGCTAATAAAGGCAAGCACACTTTGGGTTGTGAGTGCATGGAACACGTTACCAGAGGTGGCGATGGAAGCAGACACAATAGCAGCATTCGAGAAACGCCTGAATGAATACATGAATATGAAGGGAATAGAGGAATATGAATCCTGTAAGTGAAGATAGTTTTAGTATGGAAGTGCAAAATGTGTCGGCAAAGACTTGGAGGGCCCAAGGGTGTGTTCCTGTGCTGTATAGTTCTTTGTTCTTTGTATCCTGCTTGCTTCTTCACCTGTCTACCTGTGCTGACGGCTTCAGGGATCTATGGACTTGTACACCAAGATCCCTTTGGTCCTCAGTACTTCCTGGGGACCTATCATTGACTGTGTACATCCTCCTCTTATTAGATCTCCCAAAATGAATCTCCTCAGACTTATTGGGATTAAATTCCATCTGCCATTGCTCTGCCCAATTTACCAGCTGATCAATATCAGACTGTGGACTGAGACCATCCTCCTCATTATGAGCAACACCATGAAGTTTCATGTCATCTGTAGACTTACTAAATGTACCTTCTACATTTACGTCCAAGTTGTTAATGTAAATAGGAAACAACAAATGTCCCAGCACTGATTGTGTGGTACACCCTGATTTCAGGCTTCCAATTACAAAAATATCTCTCCACCATCACCCTTTGCTCAACAAAATTTGGATCTAGTTTGGTAACTTGCCTTAATCCCATGGGATGTTATCTTTTTGAATAGTGTTCCATGCAGGATCTTGTCAAAGACCTTACTGAAGTACAAATAAACCACATCAACTGCATGACCCTCATCAATATATTTAGTCACTTTTCCAAAAAACTCAACTAATTTAGTTAGAACAGGATCTCCCTCTAACAAATCTGCATTGTCTGTCCCTGATCAACTCCTGCCTTTCCAAATGTTGATTAATCCTGTCCCTCAGAATTTTTTCCAGTAATTTCCCTCCCATTCATGTCAGTTGTGGGCGGCACGGTGGCACAGTGGTTAGCACTGCTGCCTCACAGCGCCGGAGACCCGGGTTCAATTCCCGCCTCAGGCGACTGACTGTGTGGAGTTTGCACATTCTCCCCATGTCTGAGTGGGTTTCCTCCGGGTGCTCCGGTTTCCTCCCACAGTCCAAAGATGTGCAGGTCAGGTGAATTGGCCATGCTAAATTGCCTGTAGTGTTAGGTAAGGGGTAAATGTAGGGGTATGGGTGGGTTGCGCTTCGGCGGGTCGGTGTGGACTTGTTGGGCCGAAGGACCTGTTTCCACACTGTAATCAAATCTAATCTACTTGATCTTCAATTATCTGACCTATCCCTGTTGTCTTTACTTGTGACCAGTGATTCACTAAAGTCCTTTAGGGAAGGAAAATGCCATCCTTACCTGGTCTGGCCTTACATGTGATTCCAGACCCACAGCAGTGTGGTTGACTATCAACTGTCCTCTGGGTAATTAGGGATTGGCAATGAATGCTGGCCTAGACAACGATACCCTCATCCTGTGAATGAATATAATAATAAAAAAAACACATTAGGGCTCCATAAATCTCCTCTTTTCCTAGACTAGACTTGCTCCTGACCAGGAAAAAGCAAGGACTCATTCCTGATGAAGAGCTTATGCTGGAAACATCAATTCTCCTGCTCCTTGGGTACTGCCTGACCTGCTGTGTTTTTCCAGCACCACACTCTCTTGCTCCTGACCAGACAAATCCAGGCAAATTTCCTCTGCACACTCTCTAGTGCAATCACAACCTTCCTATAACATGGCAATCAGAAATACACAGAGTACTCCAGCTGTGGCCAAACTAATTTTATGTAGCTGCATCATAACTTCCCTACTCTTGAGTTCAAGTTCTTGAATAATAAAGAGAAGTAAACAATATATACTTACTTAACCATCTTATCCACTTTCCCCTGATACATTCAAACATCTATAGACAAGCACACCAAGTTCCCTCTGATCCACAGTAATTCCTACCATTCATTCTGCACTACCTTGCATTGTTAGCGTTCCCAAAAAGCATGAGCCCTCATTCTTTTCAGGATTAACGCTTCACCTGCCACTCCTACGCCCATCCATATCAGCATGTAATCTAAGTTCGATGTGAAGACAAAGGAATGCAGAAAGGGAATAATAGAGATTGGGAATAATCTGACTGATAGACCGCTTACCAACGATGAAGTCGAGGAAATGGGAGAAAAAGAACATCATGATTTTAAAATGGGGCATTCAGAAAATATGGGGCTGAATGGTTATAGGTAGCTGCTAATGTTGCATGAAATGAGATCACAATGGAACTTGAAACTAACGACAAGGTCTTACTTTATTTTTGAATTGCTAATTGTTTAGCTTATGAGAAGATTGAGGTTCAAGGATTGTATTTTCCCACGCTAGGTTAGAGATGCTACTTCATGCAAGTTGTTCTTGCTGCTGTTGCATTTACATAGTGGAGCAAAGGTCAGAGTTCAGAGTTGAAGCAAATGAGCTGACCGAGATGATTGAGCTTTGTTTGGAGTCTGTGCTCCAGCATGAGCACCTTGGGAATTTATGTTCAATTAATTAAATAACCCTGAGTGCGTGAGGAATTACTCTGACAGCCAATTTAGGATTGTCAGTCAGCCTCGCAGTATGGTGCACTTGCATGTAATGCAAGCCAAATTAGTAATGCACATCTTCTGTCTCCAAGCTGCAGTGCATAGATGACCATTCTGAGGCTGAGCTACAATTACTGAGGTGTATTAGAGAGTAAACATCAGAAAGAAAAGTTCTCTGCCGGCTTCTTCTCTCACATAACACTGACTCCCAACCATTAAAATCTACGACAAGGCCCTGGACAATATGAATCATTTCTCATTCTGTAGGAGCAGATGAAATCCAACATTGACTCCCATGCATTGTTGGAGCTTGAGGAACTGAGTGTTTGAAGTCCGAGACCTCAGACCCAGCACCAATCTCATAGTCTACCGAGCAACCATGGTCTCTACCCCCCTATATGCATCAAAAACATGGACTTTAAATCACTGGGGAGTTATCGCAAAATCCTGCAGATTCACTGACAGGATAAGAATGAATATGAGTGTGCTCTTCCAGACTAATATCCCAGCACCGAGTCACACACGATTGGCTGAAATGGATGGGCCACATTGTCCACATATTCCACACAGGACTCCCTGAACAACTGCGTACTCTGAGCTCTGTGATAATGAGCAAAGAGTAGAAGGACGGAGGAAATGCTACAAGTTCACATTAAGGAAAGCCTCCCTAAAGAAATACACCATCCCCATCGACACATGGTGATCATTTGCCCTAGAGAGTACAACCGAGAGAAGAAGCATCTGTGAAGACGCCAACTACTTTGATGGTCCCTGAGAGGCCATATGGAAGCCAAGCACAAGCAGCAGAAAGAGCACACGGAATCCCACCCAGAGAGTGTCCCACCCAGCCGCCTCCTCCAACATCACCTGCCCCATCCTGTGGCAGAATCTGATGCTCCACAATTGGACTATTTAGTCCCCGCAGTACATATTCCCTTCCCGAGAGGAAGCAAGTATTCAAAGAAGAAGTAATTAATACACAAAACCCTGTATTTTGCAGAGAAGAACAGACATATGTGCTGCAGCTGTTTCAGTGCAAGGCAATATGTGAAGCCATTTGTTTGTTCATTGCTCAGGGGAGTCTTAACTTGATTGATCAAGGTCAATCTACCTGGTTTACAAAATAATCAAAGGTTGGCAGTTAACTGTCAATCATCATGAACAGATGCATTTTAACATGGTAATACCTCTACAAATCAGAATCTACTCACTAACCAAACAGCACTATCCACTCAAACATGTATATGTGCTGTTTTCCCCTCAAAGTGTTCTGCCTGTAAATTTTTTCTGATGGTTGTAATGAAAGGTGGGCTAGGTTAGACAGGCCAAATTGCCCATTCTTGCTTCCATGTTCCTCGAATACAAAACAAAAAGCTTCGATGAAATGTGTCATTTCTCAGCAATACTCAAGTTCTGCATTATCGAATGGCAAATTGAATGATTCTGGAAAAAAAGAAATCAGTGAGAGGCATCATTAAACTATTGGATAATCATTTAATTGATTTAGCTCATGAAGTATGGAAAGCTACTGACATTATCCAGTTAATCTACATGGAACTGTAGAGTAAGTTGTTTGGTATGAGTCAAGGAGATGGCTCACCACAATCTTCTTGAGGCCAATTAGTGGTAGGTAATAAATATTGATGCTACCAGAAAAAGCCACATCCCAAATAACAAGTTAAAAAAAAACTCTTCCATCTTTAACACAGAAAAAAAAATCCTTCGATGCATCACAGGAACAATATGTTAACAAAAAAAGATTTTAAACTAAATCACTGAAGGAGATTCCAACATTTTCAGCATTTTTGCTTGTAATTATTACCAAAGGAGATAACAGGGCCAGGCTTGGCCAGAGGTTTTAAGAAGCGATTCAGAGAAGGATGCTGTTGCAAATTTTATGCTCGATTTGCTTCAGAATAATACAAAAACATAAAATAGGTTTATGGACCAGAGTTTTAATGCATGTCCTCAGCCACAAAATGTTTCCACCATGTTAATAGCTTAGCTCCCAATACCTTCTGTGACGTTTGATAACCCAGGCTCAACCAATCTAGCACAGTGAGTGCAGATACCACACCAGACTCATACAATCAAATATAGACCAACTGAATGCAGTTGAGGAGGGATGAGTTCAGAGAGGAAATTGCAGCTGAAATCATGACCCTGGCCAATGGGACAATGGTGAAAATTATAGATGTGTGAGAGACCACAATTGAAAGGATACAAACTGATGGTGTAAGTTGTGAAATCAGAAGAGGTTTCAAAAAAATAGAATGCAAAAATCATGAGCATTTTCAAAGATGGAGAGACGACAGCATTCTAGCTCATAGGTAATTGGAGAAACACCGAATTACCCGTCAGACCAATAACTAATAAAAGATATCAGTTATGACTGGAAGCAACCACTTTAGGGTGAGGAAGGTGCTGGCCAAATGGTGTTGTTGCTAGATTATGAATCCAAAGACTCAGATAATGTTCTGGTGACCTGGGCTTGAATCCCATTGTGGAATTTGAATTCTGTTTTTTTAAATCTGCAATTAAGAGTTTGATGATGACCATGAATCAGTCATCAATTGTTAGGAAAATTTCCCTTGATTCACTGATGTCCTTTAGGGATGGAAGCTGCCATCCTTACCTGGTTAAAAATCACACAACACCAGGTTATAGTCCAACAGGTTTAATTGGAAGCACACTAGCTTTCGGATAGACTATCACCTGATGAAGGAGCGTCGCTCGGAAAGCTAGTGTGCTTCCAATTAAACCTGTTGGACTATAACCTGGTGTTATGTTGTTTTTAACTTTGTACACCCCAGTCCAACACCGGCATCTCCGAATCATCCTTACCTGGTGTGTGACTCCAGACCCAGAGTCATGTGGTTGATTCTTCACGGTCCTCTGGGCAATTGGGGATGGGTAATAAATGCTGGCCTAGTCAGTGATGCCCTCATTCCATGAATAAATTTAAAATACAGTACATTTCTTTAGCCAACCCATTGGGAATGGATTACAGATTCTCAGCAACTTTTGAGGTCTGCTTTTTTATTGTTTGCCCCTTTGACATGCTTTTGCATTCCCTCCGGAAGCAACATCTTTTTTTTTCGGCAGCTGCTTTTCCTGTGAGTCTGTTGCATCTGTTAGTTTGATGCTTGCTATTGTCAATTCCTGTGGGATGCACTATTTATGGTTTTACTGATTCGATCTGCAAGCTGAGCTGTTATACAGAGAATATCCTGGAGCATATGTGGAAACTCCTCCACCAGACCTGACCTCTCTGAAAGATAAATAGCATTCTTGTCAGAGGCTTTGCGAGGTTTCTGTTTATTCTGATGAGTGACTTATGTCAGGCTGCAGTACGTTTACTTTCTGCCAGGAAGCCAGCCTACCTCAACCCTCTCTAAAGCAACTCATATTACAAGGAGGGAGGGAATTATAGACACAGAATGATAAGATCATTTGAAAAATGGGAGCTCTGTGGTAATTAGCCCCCTTTCACTGGGAAGAAAAATGCAAGAACAGGGGACTCAGAAAATCATAAGTTAAAGTTGCCACAGTCACTGGGGAGGTAAGGGGCAGGGTGGAGAAGGCAGGACCTTCATGGTAGCCAGATTAGGCTTTCTCTTTCATTCATTCACAGGGTGAGGACGTCACTGGCCAGGCTAGCATTTATTGCCGATCCCAGAGGGCAGTTAAGAGTCAACCAAGTCGTTGTGGGTCTGGAGTCACATGTAGGCCAAACTAGATAAGGATGACAGTTTTCCTTCCCTAAAGGACATGAGTGAATCAGATGGGTTTTCTTTCCCCCCAACAATTGATTTATGGTCATCATCATCAGACTCTTAATTCCAGATTTTTATTGGATGCCAATTCTACCACCTGCCATGGGTGGGTTCGAACCCAGGTCCCCAGAACCTTCTACCTCTGTCTCTGAGATTAACAGTCCAGTGACAATATCTTTGGGCCATCACCTCCTTGCATTGAGCCTCTGTTGTTGGTATTATGCTGCATTCACAAGCCAGCTGTCCAGCCAACCAAGCCCATTATAATCGGATTGGGCTGAGTGAAAATAGATTTGAGAAAGGAAAGTTGTGCTCAATATTACATTTGTTTTGTCCAAGTGTTGGCTTTTCATCATGAGGTCTACTGAAACCTTCTGTTTGTATCTGAACAAATTCACCTTGTGTCATGTCCCTCGGACATCACTTTTAGCCGACTCTAACCCTTCCTACGCACATTCCATTCCAGGAATAACCCACCTCTCAGAGGTTACCTACTGAAAGACAGGGCATGACTGGCACCAACAGTGAGCTCTGGCATTCCAGAGATTTCCTGTTCAGTGATGGGCATTCAGTTAGAGGATGTCGGAGCTGAGGAAGATGATGCTGTAATGTTCCAACAGAGATCTGGAGGTACTGGTGGTTGGAGTGGGTTGGGGGCAGAGAAGAAGCCCTCACTGGATTTCTCATGTGATTCTGCCACAAGCCTTGACAGGGTCCACAACATTCTGACCCTTATAAGATTCCACCCATTGTACCTGACAGATCTGTAGCACTTATTAATTGCATTGGCACAATTAGTCCTTGTGTTGAAATTTGGAACAGGATGCGCCTTCTTTTCTTCTCTTTCCCTCCTTTCATACTCACTGTACCAGGAACCATTCTTGAATACCCCTTGAATGCTCCTTTGTGATTGAGCATCTTTTGGACAGGTAATTTTTGTGCATCCACTGAACAGGACTGTCTGATACTCCCATGATCAAATCTGACCTCTCCGTGCTGCCATGTTTCCAGCAAATTTTGGAGAGAATGAGTTCAGTATTTCCAGACCAAACTATGCAAAGCAAATATTATTTTCCAATCCTTCTAGACTGAGTGCATATCACCAGTAAGAAGCTTTTCTTAAAGGAAAACAATATTGTAAATAACCTTTGACATTAATATCTCTGAGAGTGACAGTTCCTCATTCTTTCTTGCTTGGCAATTGAAAATAGATTGTCATTACTGTCAGAAACCAAAGTCACAAACAAGCAAAAAAATTAGTGGAAAAAATAAGCCATTCTGCCCCTCATGTGTCTGTTCCATCATTCAATAAGGTTGTGGACTACTCCAACTCCCAGACTCCTGCTTATCCTGAATTACTGTTTCACATGATTAATGAAATAATACCTCAACAATCTCTTGAGGCACTAGGATTAGGTTCAAAAGGATTGACAGACCTCCAGAACCTCATCAGAGTGACCATACTGTATGTAAGTCTGGGAAATGAGTGGGCAGTTAGGTAATGGAATGTAATGGAGCCAAGGCTAATTTTTCCAATAGTTCACTTACTTACATATGCACTTTTCAATTGGGTTAGATTCGGATTGCTCTCATGAGCATTTAATCTTGGCTTGTCTTTCCTTCTTATATGCATTGCTATGCTAAGTAACAACTCTATCTTTGTTCTCTTTGAGATTTATTTTTGAACTAGAGATTTTATAAAGCTCTAGTTAGGCCCCATTTAGAATACTA
Source organism: Chiloscyllium plagiosum (assembly GCF_004010195.1). Taxonomy (NCBI): domain Eukaryota; kingdom Metazoa; phylum Chordata; class Chondrichthyes; order Orectolobiformes; family Hemiscylliidae; genus Chiloscyllium; species Chiloscyllium plagiosum. The sequence goes on from NC_057721.1 coordinate 75,354,228, forward strand.
TGCCAATTTTGGGTCCCACACCTCAGGAAGGACATACTGGCACTGGAGCGTGTCCATTGGAGATTCACTCAGATGATCCCTAGAATGGTAGGCTTAACATATGATGAAGGGCTGAGGATCCTGTGATGGTATTCATTAGAGTTTAGAAGGTTGAGGGGAGATCTAATTGAAACTTACAAGATAATGCAAGGCTTAGAAAGGGTGGACGCTGGGAAGTTGTTTCTGTTATGTGGGGAGGCTAGGACTCATGGACACAGCCTAAAAATTAGAGGGGTCAATTTAGAATGGAAATGAGGAGACATTTCTTCAGCTAGAGAATGGTGGGCCTCTGGAGTTCATTGCCACGGAATGCAGTGGAGACCGGGATGTTAAAGGTCTCCAAGGCAGAGATCGATAAATTCTTGATCTCGCAAGGAATTAAGGGCAACAGGGAGAGTGCAGGTAAGTGGAGTTGAAATGCCCATCAGCCATGATTAAATGATGGAGTGGACTCAATGGGCCAAATGGCCTTACTTCCACTCCTATGTTTTATGGTCTTATGGGATGTGAGCTTTAGTGATAAGGCCAACATTTCTTATACATCCCTAATGCCACTGATCTTAGTGGCCTTCCAGGATGTTGCAATTAAGAGTCATGAGTAGTCAGGATTTGGTGCTTTCACTGTCATGTACTGGATTCAATTCTCAATCAGGGAATGAGAATTTCTGGGGAAAAGACATGAAAGTGGAGTTGAGGATGGTCAGGTCAGCCATACTCTCATCAAATGGCAGAGCAGACTCAATGGGCTGAATGGCCTCCTTTTGCTCAAATGTCTCATGACTTACTGAAGGCCAGGCCAGCTAAGGGTGGCAGCTTTGCTTCCTGAAGGAAGGAATGGAATTCATGAATTAGACCGTACAGTGATTGATCAACAGCGAATAACAATTGTCATGCTCACCAGTACTGAGACTGGGCTTTCATTTCTGGATGCTTTGATATGTTTTCATAGAATTCCTACAAATGTTTTCATCAAATCCTGACAGTGCAGAAAAAGGGCATTCTGCCCATAGAGTCCACACCGACTTTCTGGAGAGCATCCCATCCAGACCCCTTACCTGTAAAGCCATATTTCCCATAGCTAATCCACATGGCCTGCACATCCTGGATACTATGAGCATTTTGGCATAGTCAGTCTATTTGGTCTGTAGGAGGAAACCAAAGCACCCAGAGGAAACCCACGCAGACATGGGGAGGATGCGCAAACTCCATACAGACAGTCGCCCGAGAATGGAATTGAACCCAGGTCCCTAGCGCTGTCAGGCAGCAGTGTTAATCACTGGAGGGAAACTTTTCATTGGAGGTGAACTTCGCCAGCTTCCAAAGTAAGATTTTAGGCAGCTCAAACTTAGGGGTCACCATTCTCTGATCATCTCCCCTGCAGTGGCAAGGGTTCGTCCCAGGAGGTAGCTGAGCACAATGACTCATTTACAACATACTGGAATATACCTCATCAGTATGTGGGGAACACTGTCATCATGTACTGCTGTACTTGTGAATTTGATTGATCCTCAATCGCGGGTGACTAATTTAGAAATATATCAGCATAAATTAAGAATTGCAGGGAGCATTCTCCAACAGCAAGTTGAGTTTACAGACAGAAAGTCTTTGCCAAAGTGTGTTGGACCTGTCTTCTCAACTGAAAACAAACAGACCATTAATTGTCATTTTATAGCCCATTTCCAAAGCTTATGCTTGCAAAAATCAGGATTTATTTGACTAAATCAATAACAAAGAAACAACAAAGAGCAATTTCCTAATGTTTTTCTTGAATTCAGGTATTTGATCCTTTTGTGAGTGAAACAGTTAAATTTGCCATTAAGGAGAACAAATCACATATGCTTCCCTCCACAGAAAGGCTCCTTTATCCACACTGAAATATTTCAATGAACTCTTGCATATCTTTCAGGTGAGGTGCTAGACTGAAGCCCTGTTCCTCCCTCTCAGATGGAAATAAATGATGCCCAGTGTCACTGTTCCAAGAAGAGGGATGGGTTTCCTTTGAGTGTCCAAGCTAATATTGATCCAAAAACTAATGGCATTAAAATAAGTCACATAGATTTACAAAGAATATATCAAAAAAGCATATCATTTAACCCAATTAATTTACACTACTCGTCACACATTGTCTTCTCAATCTTTCATCCAATCTTTATATATCCTTTTCTTTCATATACTAATTCATTTCCCCTGGAGCTCCTTGCCTCAACCACTCTCTGAGTAAAGAAATATCTCCTTATTTCTCTATTTTACGAATAGCTGTCTGTGTTAGCACTGTGGGTGCATCTCCATCGTACTTGGATGCAGTAGTCCAAGAAGGCAACGCACCAGCCCCATCTGCCCATCCCATTCATCATTTGCAAAACTCTATCCTGACACCTCTCAGCCTTTCATCTGACACTTTCTCATTGCAATTTATGTAAACATATGAACAAGGAACAAGAGCAGGCCACCCTGCCCTTTGAGTCTACTCCACCATTCTATCGGGTCATGGCTGATCTGATTTTGGTCTCAACTCTACATTCGTGCATAACCCCCAATACGTTTGCATCCCTTTGGTAATGAAGAATCAATCTACATCCACCTTCAACATATTTAAAGATTATGCACCCACTGCATCTTGAGGAAGGGAATTCCAAAGGTTCTAGGAGGCAGTGGATACCGCAAAGACTATGGGCCTGACAACATTCTAGCAATAGTACTGAAGACTTATGCTACGGAACTTGCTGCTCCCCTAGCCAAGCTGTTCCAGTACAGTTACAACACTGGCATCAACTCGACAATGTGGAAAACTGCCCAAGTATGTCCGATACATAAAAAGCAGGACAAGTCCAACCTAGCCAATTACTGCCCCATCTGTCTACTCTTGATCATCAGTAAAGTGATGCAAGTTATCATCAACAGTGCTGTCAAACAGCATTTAATCTGCAATAATATGCTCAATGATGCCCAGTTTGGGCTCTGCCAGAGCCACTCAGCTCCTGACCTCATTAAAGCCTTGGTTCAAACATGGACAAAAGAGCTCAAATCCAGAGGTGGGGTGAGAGTGACAGCCCTTGACATCAAGGCTGATTTGACCAAGTGTGGCATCAAGGAGCCCTCGCGAAACTGGAATCAATGTGTGCTAGGTTGCAAACTTTTCGGTGGTTGGAGTCACACCTGACACATAAGATGGTCGTGGTTGTGTGGTCATTCATCTCAGCTTCAGAACACCTCTGCAGGAGTTCCTGAGGATCATGTCCTAGGCCCAACCATCTTCAGCTTTTTCATCAATGACCTTCCTCCATCAAAAGATCAGAAGTGGGAATGTTTGCCAATGATTGCCCAATGTTCAGCATCATTCATGATTCTTCAGACACTGAAGCAGTCCGTGTCCAAAAGGAACAAGATCTGGACAATATTTCGGCTTGGGCTGACAAATGGTAAGTAGCATTCGTGCCACACAAATGCCAGACTATGACCATCACCAACAAGAGACAATCCAACTACCGCCCCTTGTCATTCAATAATGTTACCATTACTGAAACCCACACTATCAACATTCTGGGAGTTATCATTTAATAGAAACTTAACTGGACTCACCACATAAACGTAATGGCTTCAAAAGCCGGTTAGAGCCTCGGAATACTGCAGCAATAACTCATCCCCTGACTCCACAAAGCCTGTCAACCATCTACAAGGCACAAGGCAGGAGTGGGATGGAATACTCCCCATTTGCCTAGATCTGTGCAGGCCCAACAACACTCAAGAAGCTTGACACCAGCCAGGACAAAGCAGCCCGTTTGATTGGCACCACAACCACAAACATCCACTCCCTCCACCACCAATGCTCAGAGGCAACGGTGTGTACTACCTACAAGATGCACTGCAGAAATTCACCCAAGATCCTCATGTTGACCATTCCAAACCGCGACCACTTCCATTTAATAAGACAAAGGCAACAGATACATGGGAACACCACAACCTGCAAGTTTCCCTCCAAGCCACCCACCATCCTGACTTGGAAATATATCGCTGTTCCCTCATTATCGTTAGGTCAAAATCCTGGAATTCCCTCCCTAAGGCATTGTGGGTCAACCCACAGCAGGTGGACTGTAGCAGTTCAAGAAGGCAGCTCACCCCCACCTTCTCATGGGCAACTAGGGACAGGCAATCTATGTTGGACAGCCAGTAATGCCCATATCCCACTAAAAAATGAATAAATCATCTTGAGTTGGTGAACCCTTACTATTCATTCTGACCCCTTTGTTCTAAATTTTCCCGCAAGAAGTGGCATCCTTTCAACTTCAACCTTGTTAAGTAACTTCAGGACCTTATATGCTTCAATTCAGTGAGTCATGACTCTTCTAAGCTCCACAGGATACAGGCTGAACCTGTCTAGTTGTTCCTCATACTTATATGCTTCAATTCAGTGAGTCATGAATCTTCTAAACTCCACAGGATACAGGCTGAACCTGTCTAGTTGTTCCTCATACTTATATGCTTCAATTCAGTGAGTCATGACTCTTCTAAACTCCACAGGATACAGGCTGAACCTGTCTAGTTGTTCCTCATCAAACAATCTGCTCACTCCTAGTATTAGACAAATAACCTTCTCTGAACTGTTTCTATTGTAATAACATCATTATTGATTTGATAATATCCTTCTGTAAGTATGCAGACAAGTACAGTAGATAGTACTCCAGATTTGATTGCACCAATGCCCTGTATAACTTACGATTAATTTCCCTAATCTTGCATTCAATTTCTATCACAATAATTCATAACATTCGATGAACTTTCCTGATTACTTGTTAACCCTGTATACTCACCTTCTCTGATTCCTAGAAGCATAGTCTCCCTACAGTATAGAAGGAGACTAACTCATCCCATCAAGTCTGCATGCACCTTCCGCAGAAATCCAACCCACACCCAGCTCCCTACCCTATCCCTGTATTTACCATGATTATTGATAAATTAATTCATTAATGGAGATAGAGTGATTGGTGACATAGTGCAATGGTAACAACCTCTCTTTCAATGTGAGCAACGCAAAAGAACTGATCATTGACTTCAGGAGGAAAGGAGGAGGACACACCCCATTCATATCAATGGACTCAGGTGGAGAGGGTGGACAGCATTAAGTTCCAAGGAGCGACAATAACCAACAATATGTCCTGGATCTCCCACATAGATGCAATGATCAAAAAGGTACAATGAGGCCTCTTCTTCCTAAGGCAGCTCAGGAAATTCAGCGTGTCCATAAGGACCCTCACCGACTTTTACAGAAAGTCTATAAAAAGCATTTTATCTGAGTGCATAACGGCCTGGTATGGCAACTGCTCTGCCCAGGGCCATAAGAAATTACAGAAAGTGGTGTGCACACCCAGGCCATCACGTAAGCCAACCTCCCATCCATGGACTCCATTTACATGGCTCATTGCTGCAGAATGGCTGCCAACATCATCAAAAACCTCTCTGACCCCGGTAATAATCTTTTCCAAAGTCTTCCAGCTGGCAGAAGATGCAGAAATTTGGACATACGCACCAACAATTTCCAGAACAGCTTCTTCCCTGTTATTATTAGACTGATGAATGAACCTCTCTAACTTCAAATAATATTGATCTTGCTTTGTGCACCTCCTGCACAGCCATAACCTCATGTGCCTCACTCTATGATCTGTATACCCTTGTTTGGTATGATCTGCCTGTACTGCTTGCAAAGCGAAACTTTTCACTGTACTTAGATATATGTGACAACAATAAAGCACATCAAATCAAATCAGACCCGTGCCTGCGCATTCCTACTCACTATGGGCAATTTAGCATGGCCAATCCACCTCACCTGCACATCTTTGAAACTCTGTATGCTTCTTGTTAATTATTTCCAAAAATGTGGGCAGTTTCACACTTTACTTTATGGTACTTCATTTGCCACATTGCTGTACCTTTGAGTCATTCACTCAAATCTATAAATTATATATAAATTATAAAACATTGAGACCCCAACACTGACTCCTGTGGAACACTAGTCATAACAGTCTGCAATCCTGAAAAAGACCTATCTTATTCTACTCTCTGTGTTGTGTTAGCCAGCCACTCATTTATCCATGGCAAAATGTTACCCCTTAAACCATCAGCATTTCTTTTCCACATTAACCCTTGATGTGACACCTTATAAGATGCCTTCTGGCGCACAACATTTGCAGCATAAGTTACTTCTTCGACAAATTCCAATGAATTAGTTAAATATGATTTCTATTTGTCCTATTGGAATTTTATTGATTTCTCTGAGGTTGCCAACCTCTCTTCATACATCAGTCCTGCGATCTCAGGAATCAATCTGGTAACCCTCCATTGTTCTCCTTCAAAAGCAAGAACACTCTTCATCAAATAAGGAGAACAAAACTGCACACAATATTATCAAGGCCCTGAACAAATGCAACAAGACACTAGTCCCTGTGATCAACTCCTCTCGTTCTGAAGGCTAATATACTCTTTGTCTTCTTCACCACCTGCTGTGCTTGTGCACTTAATTTCAGTGACTGGTGTATGAGGACACCCAGGTTTTGTTGCATCTCTCTCCATCATTGGAACAGCCATTGCTGAGAGTAGGCAGCGAGACAGAAACCATTAGTCTGCTGATTTTTCATGTTTCTCAATCCCAATGGAATGAAAATTGTCAGGGTCCCAGAGGATCATGTACTGCTCTTTCAATGGAGAGAAACACCTGATGGGGAGTTTAACCTATGCATGCCAAACCTTAGGCAACAGGTGAGGATCAGAAGGTAGAGGTTTCTTGATGACCTCAGCCAGTGTAGGAATTGAGCCTGCACTGTTAGTGGCACTTTACACCATAAACCAGACATCTGTAGAACACCAGTCATAGCATCCTGCTATTCTGAAGAAGACCCATCTCCTCCTACTCTCTGTGTTGTGCGAGCTAGCCTCTCATTTATCCACAGCAAAATGTTACCCCTTAAGCCATCAGCATTTCTTTGCTACATTAACCCTTGATGTGCCACCTTATAAAATGCCTTCTGGCACGCAATATTCACAGGAACACGGTACCAGGATTATGTGAGCTGCATCCAAGGATATTGAAGGCTTTGAGAGCAAAGCTTTCAGGACTTTAGATTGAGAACCAGAGGGCGCAGTTTGATGCATTTTGCATAAGAAACAAATGCAAAAGGAGAAAAATCTTTCAGGGCTGGAATGCATTCCATGTTGTGGTGGAGGCAAATTCAATGCAGACGTTCACTAGATGATTATTCAAATGTTTTTCAAATTCTGGGTTATGGGGAATAGGCAGAAGATTGGAACTAAAATATTTAGAAAACCAGGGCAGAAATAATGCATCAAATGGCCTCCTAACTGATCTGTCATTCTGTGTAAGACAGCACAATTGTACACAATACTCCAGGTTTTGTCTCACCAAGATTCGATACAATTGAAGTAAGATACCCTCACTTCTGTAATCAAATTTTCTTGCAATAAAGTTCAATATACCATTAGCTTCCTAATTACTTACTGTACCTGCATGCTTTAAAATGCTTCTGAACAAATAGACCCAGGCCCCTTTGAACATCAGCTGCTCCTTCATCAGGTGATTGCGCAGCGCTCTCAAAACTAATGCTTCAAAATAAACCTATTGGACTATAACCTGTGTTGTGTGATTTTTAACTTTATAAATTCATTATCTCTGTGTCCAGCTCTTTCAACTCTCGGGTGAAGGCTGCCAGGTCCTGAGTATTTATCAACTTTCAGCTCATTAATTCTCCCATCGCAGTTCTTCACTGATATTAGTAAGACCATAAGACCACAAAACATAGGAGGAGAATTAGGCCGTTTGGCCCATTGGGTCTGTTCCACCATTCGATCATGGCTGATGTGATTCTCAATCCTACTGTACTGCCTTTTCCCATAATTTTTGATCCCCTTAACGAGCAAGAATCTATTGATCTCTGTCTTAAACGCTCTTAATCACTTAATCGCTGTACTCCACTGCAACAATATGTTTCACAAATTCACCATCTCTGGCTGAATATGTTCTTCCTCATCTCAGTTCTAAAGGGTCATCCTTTCACTCTGAGTCTGGGAGCTGAGGTCCTAGTCTCTCCTACTAGAGAAAACATGTTCTCCACATCCACCTTATCCAGGCTTCTCAGATCCAGAATCCTTATCCACTCCTCTTCCTACAAGTTCTTCATCTCTGGGATCATTCTTGTAAACCTCATCTTGACCTCCTTAGATATTGGGTCTTTAACTGCTCACAATATTGCAAATGCATAACTAAGAAAGGATGTACTGGCATAGGAGGAGATCCAGATGAGATCCAGTCAGCCAATTCACTATCTATGTCAGTACCATGGGCTCTTATTTAGCTACATCCTGTGCAGCACCTTGTCAAAGGCCTTCTGAAAATTCAAATAGATCATGTCCACTGGTTCTCCATTGTCTAACTTGCTTATTAACCCCTCACAAAATTTTAACGGATTTGTCAGACATGACCTCCCTTTGACAAAACTGTGCTGACCCAACCTTATTTTATCATGATTTGGGGGGTGCCAGTATTGGACTGGGTTGACAAGGTCAAAAATCACACAATGGCAGCTTATCGTCCAACACGTTTATTTGAAAACACTAGCTTTTGGAGCATTGCTCTTTTATCAGGTTTAATGAGTCTGACCCCAGGTTAAAACACATACAGATTCTAAACAAGGCCTCACATGTAAAATGCATTGTCTGACCTGAGATGTCACCTCTTGCATGCTCTAATAAATCTTGTCATCTCGGAGCAGTGACTTGAAAGAAATTCTGGAATTTACGTTTTAATCAATCAAATCCTTTCTAACTGATTGAGTGTTTAATGGGAGGGAGTAGGTCATTTTAGGTTTATTCAATACTTTCACATCAGTTGTAGGACCCTTTGGTCTTTTACTTATAAATTCTGTGTCTAATACGGCTTCTCTCATTACACCTGATGAAGGAGCAAGACTCCGAAAGCTATTGTTTTCAAATAATCCTGTTGGACTATAACCTGGTGTCATGTGATTTTGACCTTTTTTTTATCATTTGTGAGTACTCCTCAATCTCACCCTCAATAACGGACTCAAATCTTACCAATGACCAAGGTCAGGCTAACCAGTCTTCTGCCTCCCTTCCTTCTTAAACATTCATCATTAATTTCCTTCCATTTCACCCTCTCACTAGAGCCTTGCAAGTAATTGTTTCAGGGATATCTTTGATGTTTTCCTCTGTGAGTACAAGCATGAAGTATTTATTTAGCTTTTTCTTCCATTTCTTTATTTCCTATTATACATTCTCTAGCTCTGTTGGTAATGGACCAACAGTTGTCTTTGCTAATATTTTCCTTTTTATATTCCTGTCAAAACTTTTATGATCTATCTTTATGTTTCTTGCTCGTATTCATGCATATTATATTCTTCCTTTCTTTATCAATTTAATTTGTTGATCTTTAAAATTCTCCCAATCCTCATGCTTGAAACTATTTTTTTGGTAACTTTATAAGACTCCTCCTTTGCTTCACTATTATATTTAATTCCTCATGTTAAATATAGCACTCTAACTTTTCCTGTTGACTGTTATGTCTTAAAACAGGGATTTGTTTTGGAAAATCAAGCATCAATTCTATCATTACTAGCCATTGCCTTGCAACCTTCAACCTTTGCAAAGCATTTTTCCAATTCACTGCAAGAACTTTCTCATCATCCCTTGATAATTGTCATTGTTTAGAGTTAACACCGTATTTTCAATTTGTATCACATGCATTTCAAACATAATGAAGAATTGTATCATACTATGGTCACTGCTTCCAAAAGTCTTTCTCATAGCAGTCTTATTAATTATGGAATACCAGACCTAAAATTGGCTATTTCAAAAGTTACTTTTTATGACATTTCTAGATTGTAGATCATTGACATGGATTTTGTTGACTTTTAATCCCATCAACATCTTTTTTTTTGCTGATGCCAATTTATTCCAGTTCCCCATTTAAATCAGATCATTAGATCCTATTATTTCTGTATAATTTCTTATACCTTCTTCTATGAATAGATGTGAAGTACTTCTTCAGTGTTTCTGCCAATTTCTATTTCTAATTATAAATTTTGCTGTCTCTACCTGCTATGAACCAACATTCATCTTGCCTTACATTCTCCTTTTTGAATAACGATATCAGGTTTTATAGGTTGTGTTTATATTTCATGTTAATTTACAGTCATACTCTAGTCTCCATTTGTTCTCAGTTTCTTGGTCCCCCTTTACTATGTTTTTAAAATATCCCCATTCTTCAGGCATTTAACAGCTTTGAAAATTGCATAAACCTCTTCCTTTGATTTAATGCAATTTTTAACTTCCTTTGTTAGCTGCAGTTGACTCACTGGGTTTTTGTACCCTAAGGGGATATATATTTATTGGAAACCATGGATTAATTATTTATAAACTATACTTTGTCTGTCTGGACTCATGCCAATTTCTTTTCCCAATCGAGCACAACCAACTTGCCTCTCATACTTGCATAGTTTCCTTAGTGTTGATTGAACAACGTTGTCTTCAAAGTGAATGTACAATTTCATCATATTATGGTCACTCTTCCCTAAAGATTATTTTGTAACCAGATTGTCAACAACTCCTTTCTCCTTATGCAATATTTGATCCAAAATAATCTGTCCCATCACTGATTCTTCAGCATGCTGCTTCAGAATACTATTTCATACACTTGTAAGGAATTTATCCTCCATATAATTAGTGCTTGTAGGATTTATCCAGTCCATATGCAAACTGAAATCTCTTAAGATTACTGCATTGCCTTCTCACCTCTAATTTCCTGAATTTGTATCATGAACACATGAACACTAACATTTTGAGTTCTATATGTAACTCCTCATGACATTTGTTGCCTTTGTTGTTTTGCAGCTGAACCCGAACAAATTATATATCTTGTTCTTCCAAAGATCCCCTTCCTCTCTGATGTATTGATACCATCCCTTATTATTGATACCATACACCTTAAATACAACAAACTTTGTTTCAACAGGCGCCTTATGAACCAGCACTCTCACTAAACCAACCAACATTACATACCTCAAATACTGCAAAGTTTACTGTACCATCCTGTCCAATTATTATAGCTTTTAAAATTTATGTACCTCAGCGTAAACATACTTGTTGTTCAATCAAATTGCCACGGGAAATATCAAGAGTTGATTCAATTTTAAGTCAATTTCTCCTCAAATGCCATGTTCTTCTACAATATCTGAGTCGTCAGTTGAGGGTGTGAGTGAAAAGGCTCTATGCTGGTAGGTTTTATTTAAGGAAATGTTGCATTATTATTTTAGTGCTTTATGCTGTAAATAAAGTATAACAATGACGTGTATACTCCATACATTATATTTCTATTTGATGTGAGTTTTTACATTCATTTTGTGGGCCTCTTAATTATCCAGAATATTTGTTCAACCAGTACTCTTCTGATCTCATAGTTAATAAAAGGTTTGCTGTGTTCAGTCCTGAGCCACAGCGCCTCATTCATCACATCTCCATAATAGGAACCGGATCAATCCCACTTATTCTATCTTTACCATCAATTCACCCATCTGATGGTGAATGCTGTTGGCATTCAGACAAAGTGCCTTTAATTCTGACTGAAAGGGTCTGAATTTCGACCAGGGTTGTTACTCTAAGACTGGGGCACAGTGTCACTGCAATAAAGAGAGTTTATCTATGCAATTAACCATTCCATATGGAAGCCTTGGTGCAGTTGTTGCATGAACCACGTTCTGTTCCTCAACAATTACAGCCCTCAACTTGATAAGTGCATAATACAAAAAAAAATTGAAACACAGAAAATAAGACTCAAAACATTCTGGCTGTATTCTCAATGATAATGACACATAATAATATTAATGTGGACCTATTTTCAAGTCACCAATCTAACCACCAAAAAACATTGCGAACGATAATCACGTTCTATAACAATGCTTGATTAGATTCCAATCCTGCAATTGCTCATGGGAATTTTGCATTCTCAGTATAAATCATCCATAATTCTTTTATTGGAAAGTGCCATTAATCACTCTTACTCAAGCATTTTACTGATCATATAAGTTATTTGGTAGCTTTGATTCAATTGTTGTCCAGTAATTTCACTGACATGTTCATTGGCCTTGTCTCTACAGCTTTGAATAATCAGAGGAATAAGATGAAGGCAAAGAGAAAGACATTCATACGATTCCACAAAACAAACAAAAAACAAATAGGAGACAAGTAGAAGGTGATGGCATGTGATTTTATCACAGGACCATTAATCCAGACACCCAGGTAATGTGCTTGGGACCAGGGTTCAAATCCTGTCATGGCAAAACTTTAATTCAGTAAAAAAGCAAAGTCTGGAGTCTATTGATGGCCATGAAACTGTTGGTAATTGTTGGAAAAACTCATCTAACTCACTCATGTCCTTTAAGGAAGACAACCGTTGCCCTGAGCAGGTCTGGTCTACAGGTGACTTCAGACTCACTGCAATGTGGTTTACTCTTCATTGTCCTTTGGACAATGAGAGATGAGCAATAAATGGCCAAGCTTGCAACATCCACATCCTGTGAATTTTTTTTTAGTTTTAAATGCTGTGATTAGAAAGGATCAAGCTACGTATAGTTGAAGGAGTATATTTCTTTAGTATGGCTATTTCTCCTGAACTCCCCAGATTTTCTCCACTTTCTTGAAGACAGTTGATGAAGCTGAGTTGTGATTCCACAGGTGCAAGCACCGCTCTGGTATTTTACTATCAAATTAGACAGTTGTTTGAAGAAGCACAACTCACTTTACAGCATACTTGCATAGAGGTGCACTCACTGGCTAGCACTCTAGCTCCATCCTGGGAGCCAAAGATAATCAAGCTCAGCACCCGCAAAGAGAAATCAGAGTTAACGCAAGTGACCCTTCCTCAGAACTGGCAAAGATTTTTTAAAAACAGAATTAGCTTGCTTGATTCAACATTTGAATGAGATCATAAGTTAACACAACGGTGGTTTTGAGAAGGAGATAAATCCAAGGTAACAGGGTCTACTTTGAACAAAGAATCTTCCAAATTAAAATATAAGGTGTTTTATACAAACCCACAGCTGCAGGTGTTTGTAATAGTCACTCTGATAAGAAGGTCGCAGGGAACAGACAGTCTGAAGTCTGTAGTTTAGCGAGAATTAGAAAAAAGTATGATCACACAATAATTTTTATAAACCACCTGGATGAGGGCATAGAAGGGTGGGTTAGTAAATTTGGAGACGACACAAAGGTTGGTGGAGTTGTGGATAGTGACGAGGGATGTTGTAGGTTACAGAGAGACATAAATAAGCTGCAGAGCTGGGCTGAGAGGTAGCAAATGGAGTTTGATGCAGACAAGTGTGAGGTGATTCACTTTGGTCGTAGTTACCGGAATGCAAAGTACTGGGTTGATGGTAAGATTCTTGGTAGTGTAGATGAGCAGAGAGATCTCGGTGTCCATGTACACAGATCCTTGAAAGTTGCCACCCTGGTTGACAGGATTGTTAAGAAGGCATACAGTGTTTTAGCTTTAATTAATAGAGGGATCGTGTTCCAGAACCATGAGGTTATGCTGCAGCTGTACAAAACTCTGGTGCGGCCGCACTTGGAGTATTGTTTACAGTTCTGGTCATTGTATTATAAGGAGGATGTAGAAGCTTTGGAAAGGGCGCAGAGGAGATTTACTAGGATTTTGCCTGGTATGGAGGGAAGGTCTTACAGGGAAAGGCTGAGGGATTTGAGGCTGTTTTCGTTAGAGATAAGAAGGTTGAGAGGTGATTTAATAGAGACATATAAGATAATCAGAGGGTTAGAAAGGGTGGACAGGGAGACCCTTTTTCCAAGAATGGTGATGGCAAGCACAAGGGGCCATAGCTTTAAATTGAGGGGTGATAGATATAGGACAGATGTCAGAGGTAGTTTCTTTACTCAGAGAGTAGTAAGGGTATGGAATGCTTTGCCAACTTTAAGTACATTTAAGTCGTCAATGGACAAGCATATGGACGTACGTGGAATAGTGTAGGTTAGGTGGGCTTCAGATTGGTATGACAGGTCGGCGCAACATCGAGGGCTAAAGGGCCTGTACTGCGCTGTAATGTTCTATGTTCAATGTTCTATCATTTGGACTCTTGGTAACTGAGTATTGGGAAATCAAGAAATGCAATCTGTATCTAATGTTAAGAAGGTTGGTTGAAATTTTTTAAATAAAGGGTTACAGTTAGTGGAATGGAGTCCCCATTCCGTCAGCAAGATGGACTGTATTAGCATAACCTTTCTTCAGGACTGGGGAGGGGGATGAGGACTGGGGAAATGTTTGTTTCTCAGTCCTCTTCCCCCTCCCCAGTCCTGAAGAAAGGTTATGCCTGAAATATCGACTCTCTTACTCCTCAGATGCTGTCTAACCTGCTGTGCTTTTTCTAACATCACGCTTTATCCGCTCTGACTCTGCAGCATCTGTAGTCCTCACTTTCTCCAAGATAGACTGCATGACAAATTGAGAAAATAGATAACTTCTAAAGGGCACAAGCTTGACTTTGAAAAAAATAAACAATGGCAGCTGCACAACCTAAATAAGCAAAACTAAATAACAATAATGGAGACAGCTCAAATGAATTCATACATTCAAGGATCAAGGGAGAGAGGACAGTAACAAATGATAAGGTAAAAGGGGAATAAGAATGTATTTTGTAAAGCCTTAGGAGTTCAGGCAAGCTTATTGGGCTGTGAAAGTGATTGAGTTTCAGTCTTATTAATAGAATTTGAATAGACATTGTCTTACTAAGTAAAGGAATTAGTGTAGAAACATTTAGAGTAGAGACAGTAAATTCCATCTTAGAAGCAATCTCCTGTTTAAAACACACTTACATGCTGCGTGTGAATAGAAGGAATTATAATTGCAGCTACAAGGTAGGGAGCCAGTGTTTACCTGATTTTCCAAGGTCAGGTAGGAAAGAAGCTGCTCATAACTCATTGGCTAAAGAGTTCTAACATTAGGTACAACCATATAACTTTATACAAAACTAATCCTATATTATGAATTTTACAGCAATTAGTAGGAATTAACATGGTTTTGTATCTCCTGTGACAACCATCGTAGGGAATATTAGATGATTAACAGAATTTGATAAGGATAGAAATTAATACAATGGATAACAGAATTCAAACAGTCCTTAGAGATAAGTAAGTCTGGCAAATGTCTGAGAAAGAGTATAACCATTAACATTAGAATGTAACTTAATGGGATACATTGTAAGATCCCAAGGCCTGATGATAACAATGGTAAACATCATGAGATCATGGGGACCCCATGGCTGTCCAAAGATTTGCCCATCATTGATTGTGTTTACAGGTTTGGTGTATAGATGGGGGGACATGACTAACAATAACATTAATGTTGCATGCAATTATTGTAACACAAAATGTATAAAAATGCTGTACTTGACTGAGAGGGCCAAGTGTTCAGGGTCACTGTTCCAGGAATCTCTCCCATGTTGCATAATGAGAGATCTCTGAATACAGATCGACTGTGCTACTAAATGCAGAACTAAAGACTCCTCTTTGATATTTCTCCCCAACAGAGCAAAATTACTCTCCAAGCCACAAATGAGACTGACTTGGGCATGTTATCATGCTGCTCCAAGAGCTTGGAATTCCCTTTGTAAGGTTTTGTGGGAAAAGCATGACACATGTTCTGCAGTGGTTCATGGAGAAGACACACTGCCACCTCTTCAGGCTCATGAGTTGTGGGCAATATATGCATATGTCGACCAGCCATACAGTCCTGTCATAGACTGCATTCCACCTGCCAAGCAGCTGGGTGGCTGACAATGCTAGATAATTCTGGCTTCCTGATGGTTGCCATGATTTACCAATTCACATTACACGAGGAGTCAAGTGTTAAGTATGTTAAACTGGATTTGGGAGCAAACAAAGTTACTGTGGTTGAAAAAGTTGTTTCTTGCTATGGGGAAAATGTGTTCAGCTTGGTGTTGAGAAGGATGTCAAATTTGCAAAGTGCAGTTGTCTATTCTGAGACATTAGCCCTGTTAAGGGGATGGAGTTGGAGGCAAGAATTTGTTAGGATAATGGCTCGTATCTAATGACAACTTGTGGAGAGTTTGGTGGAGGACCAATTAATCAGGTGTCTATTAAGTCTCTGATTGGTTTGGAACTTCTGGCTTCATTCATTGGATCAGCATTTATTGCCTATCTTGAGTCACCCTCAAGACGGTGAGCAGATTTCTTCAACCACTGCAGTTCAGTTGGTGTAGTTACATCCACAATGCTGTCAGTATGTGGGGTTCTAGGATTTTGACTCAGCAACAGTGGAAGAATGCCCATACCTTTCTACATTAGATTGGTGAGTGACTTGGAAGGGAACTAGCTGGTGTAAGTGATCGTGTTCCCATGTACCTGCTGACCTCATTCTCGAGTGTACTGGTTGTGGTTTTGTAAGGGCTTTGTAAGGATCTTTGGTATGTTGTTTGAGTATATCCTGTAGATGGTACACACTGCTGCTGCTGAGCATTGGTGGTGGAGGAAGTGAATGCTTGTGGATGTAGTGCCAATCAAGTGAACTTCTTCGTCCAGGAAGGTGTCATGTTTCTTGAACTTTGTTGGAGCTGCACCCATCCAGGCAAGTGAGGAGTATTCCATCACACCCCGACTTGTGAGTTGTAGATGGTGGGCAGACACTGAGGAGTCAATAGGTGAGTTACACAATAGGAATCACATTCTCTTAATTGTTTGTTATAGAATAGAATAGAATAGAAAATAAATTTTTGCCATGTGTACTTTTACATGGAAAATACAGTGAAACATTTTATAATTTGGAGATGCTGGTATTGGACTGGGCTGTACAAAGTTAAAAATCACACAACACCAGGTTATAGTCCAACAGGTTTATTTGGAAGCACTAGCTTTCAGAGCTCTGCTTCCAAATAAACCTGTTGGACTATCAACTGCTGTTATGTGATTTTAAACATTTTATAAGTTGCCACCTATATTAATGACAGAAGTTATACATAACAACAAAATACATTAAGACAAAGTCCATTGCAGTTCAATTAATGGTTGCTGGGCTTAGGGAAAGCTGAGCAAGGAACGTTGGAAAACCTGGAAGCTGCAGCTATGCTGAGATCGACATTCCAAGATGAGACCATCATGCCAGGCTGTTGGAAGCCACCTCGCTGCTGGGCTGGGAAAAGCCTTCTGTTCCCCATCTGACATTCCTCCAGACATTGCCACTTATCCACCATCTGTCCCTCTCGCCATCGCCTCCTGCTTCTTCCGTCACCCGGGCCTGTGTGCGGACCTGGAGCCTGAGCCCAGCCTGCGAGTCTGGGCCAGGGGAGTCAGCTTAGGACCTGCTCCTCCTTCACTGGGAGACCCCAGGTTGGGGTGGAGTCATACCCGGTTTGTCGTGGTGTTGCTGCCAGAGGCCTCCTCCTTCACCTACTGCTCTCCAGGCTTTAGAGAAACGAAAACAAAGAGAAAAGATAAAGAAAAAGAGTTATAGACAATAGGTGCAGGAGTAGGCCATTCTGCCCTTCGAGCCTGCACCACCATTCAATATGATCATAGCTGATCATCCTTAATCAATATCCTGTTCCTGCCTTATCTCCATAAAGTAAATAGAAGGGAAAAAAGAAAGTGAAAGAAAGCTGGTGGGATTGAACAAGCCTCCAGGCTCAGCTCCCCTGCTCCATCACCATCAGAGAAATTTTCTGGTAAGTCCCAGGATGTTGTTTCTCTGGGATTCAGCAATGGTTATGCCTGTGAATGTCATAGGATGGTGGTAGCCAGATTCTCTCTGTTGCAGATCTTTTCTTCATGGATTTGGTTGAATGTCATTAGTATTGCGAGTGTATGTCATCCAGATCAATGTTTATTTTTCTGTCACACTCCTGCCTTGAGTCTTGCAGATATGGAAAAGCCTTGAGAAGTCGAGAGTCAGGACGGTCTTCACTTAAACCAGAGGGGTACTAATATCCTGAGTGGGATATTTGCTGGTGCTATTTGGATGGGTTTAAACTAGCTCAGCACAGGGATGGCAACCTGAGGCGTAGTTCTAGTGCACAGGAGGATGAGAGTAGGGAGAGTATGGATAGGATGTCACGGTCACAGGAATGTGCTGGCAGACAGTAAACTGGTTTGAAGTGTGTCTACTTCAATGCCAGAAGTATCCAAAATAAGATAGATGAGCTTGCAGCATGGATGGGTACCTGGGATTTCGATGTTGTGGCCATTTCGGAGACGTGGATAGAACAGGGTGAGGAATGGATGTTGCAGGTTCCAGGGTTTATATCTTTCATTAAGAACAGGGAAGACAGTAAAAAAGGGGGAGTTTTGGCTTTGTTAGTCAGGGACAGAATAACGGTGGCTGAAAGAACTTTTGATGAGAACTCATCTACTGAGGTTGTATGGGCTGAGGTTAGAAACAGGAGAGACGAGATCACACTGCTGGGAGTTTGTTATAGCCCCCGCAGAGTTCCAGGATTGGGGAGGAGAGCATCGGCAAAATTATTCTGGGTAGGAGTGAAAGGAATAGGGTGGTTATTATGGGGGACTTTAACTTCCCCAACATTGACTTAAAATGCTGTAACTCTAGTACGTCGGATGGATCAGTTTTTGTCCAATGTGTGCAGGATAGTTTCTTGACACAGTATGTTGAAGAGCTAACAAGAGGGGAGGCCAAACTGGATCTGGTGCTTGGTAATGAACCAGGCCAGGTGTTTGATTTAGTGATAGGTGAGCACTTTGGGGAGAGTGATCATAATTCAGTTACATTTAGTTTAGCGACGGAAAAGGATAAGGACAGGCCACAGGGCAAGATTTATCAATGGGGCAAGGGCAATTATAATGCGATTAGGCAAAAGTTAGGATACATAGGATGGGGTAGCAATATGAAGGGGATGGGGACAATCGAAATGTGGATCTGGTTTAAGGAACAGATATTGTGTGTCCATGTTATGTATGTCCCTGTCTGGCAGGGAGGAATTGAGAAGGTAAGGGAACTGTGGTTTACTAAAGAAATTGTATCTCTTGTTATATGGAAGAAGGAGGCTTATGTGACATTGAGAGGAGATGATTCAGATGAGGTGATGGAGAGTTACAGATTAGCGAGGAAGGATTTTAAAAGAGTTAAGAAGAGCAAAGAGAGGACATGAGCAATCTTTAGCCGGTAGAATAAAAGAGAACCCTAAAGCTTTCTACAGGTATGTGAGGAATAAAAGGATGACTAAGGTAGGAATAGGGCCAGGCAAAGACAGAAGTGGGAAGTTGTGTGTGGACCCTGTGGAAATCGGAGAGGTGCTAAACATATTTATCATCTGTTTTCACTCAGGAAAAGGAGAATATTGTAGAAGAGAAGAATGATATGCAAAATGTTAGACTACAAAAGATCAAGGTTAGTAAGTAAGTGGTGTTATCAACTCTCGAAGGGCCTGATGGGATTTATCTGAGGATTCTCTGGGAAGGTAGGCAGGAGGAGTTGGAGCCTTTGGTTTTGATCTTTGAGTCATCGTTGTCCACAGGTTTAGTACAAGAGGACTGGAGGATTGCAAATGTTGTGCCTTTGTTCAAGAAAGGCAGTGGAGATGACCCAGGTAATTATTGACCAGTGAACCTTACGTTTGTTGCAGGAAAAGTTTTGGAAAGGATTATAAGAGATAAGATTTACTATCATCCAGCATGCAACAATTTGACTATAGAAAGTCAACATGGTTTCATCAAGGGCAATGCATGTCTCGCAAGCCTCATTGTGTTTTTTGAGAAGGTGACCAAGCATGTGGATGAGGGTAGGGCAGTTGAGGTGATGTACATGGACTTCAGTAAAGCCTTTGATAAGGTTCCACATGGTAGGTTGTTGGAAAAATGCAGAGGCATTGGACTGAGAGTGATTTACCAGTTTGGATTAGAAACTGGCTTTCTGTAAGAAGGCAGCGAGTGGTGGTTGATGGAAAATATCCTGCCTGGAGTCTGGTTACTAGTGGTGTGCCACAAGGATCTGTTTTGGGACCACCGCTGTTTGTCATTGTTATAAATGACATAGATGCAGGCATAGGTGGATGGATTAGTAAATTTGCAGATGACACTAAAGTCGTTGGAGTAGTAGACAGTTTGAAAGAATGTTGCAGGTTGCAGGCGACTTGGATAAACTGCAGAATTGGGCTGAGAGATGGCAAATGGAGTTCAATGCATCTAAATGTGAGGTGATGCACTTTGGGAAGAATAACAGGAAGGCAGAGTACTGGGAAAATGGAAAGATTCTTCATAGTATGGATGTGCAGTGGGATCTTGGAGCCCATGTACATAGATCCCCGAAAGTTGCCACCCAGGGGGATTGTGCTGTTAAGAAGGCATACGGTGTGTTAGGTTTTCTTGGTAGAGGGATTGAGTTCTGGAGCCGTAATGTCATGCCGCAACTGTACAAAACGCTAGTGCAGCCGCACTTGGAATATTGTGTATCGTTCTGGTTGTCCCGTTACAGGAAAGATGTTGAAGCATTGGAAAAGGTGCAGAGAAGATTTACCAGGATGTTGCCTGGTCTGAAGGGAAAGTATTATGAGGAAAGGTTGAGGGACTTTGTCTGTTCTCATTAGAGAGAAGAAGGCTAAGAGGAAATTTGATAGAGACATACAAGATGATCCAAGGATGAGATAGGGTAGACAATTAAAGTCTTTTTTCTAGAATGATGACATCAGCTTGTACAAGGGGGCATAGCTACAAATTGAGGGGTGATAGATATAAGACAGATGTCAGAGGCAGGTTCTTTACTCAGAGTGGTAAAGGTGTGGAATACCCTCTCTGCCAATGTAGTTAACTCAGCCACATTAGGGAGATTTAAACAATCCTTGGATAAGCACATGGATGATGATGAGATAGTGGAGGGGGATGGATTTAGATTAGTTCACAGGTCGGCACAACATCGAGGGCCAAATGGCCTGTTCTGCGCTGTATTGTTCTATGTTCTATGAGATACTGATTGGAGGGCACTTGGCCTCTCCGCTGTTTTTCTGCCAATAGTGTTGATTTCTCTGATGCATTTCATAGTGTTGTGTATTGGTATGGGTAGAGTTGGCTATCAGTGGTGCCATTGAAGGCCACAAGGAAACTGCTGAGGTTTCCTTTCCTTGAGATAGTGATTGCCTACCACTTTGGAATGCTGATCTGATGTAACCCCTGTGAGCCCAGCTCTGTTAGCCACTCAGATCCCCTTTCAAGCCAAATGGTCTTCCTCCTTTTCTGAGGAGTTTCTGAACTAAACTGGATTCTACACAATCATCAGAATCAGGAGGATTTTTTTTTCAGTGATTTGCCAATTTGCTATTTGGTTAGGAAAGTTGTTGAGAGTGAAACAGAGCAAAGAATTCCACATTAGGCAGCACACTGTAGAGACTAAGTCAAAATTGCTTAAGGCCCATTTGTTATTGAAAGATGACTCTTGGATGTGGAAGAAGCAAATTAATCTTTCTTCAGTGGTGCTGCTAACACATTTCCTTTCAAGTTTCAAGGTTATGGCTCAATTTCTACCTTAGGGACTCAAAGGCATAAATCCAAAAACAAAACAAGGGAGAATTGCTGTACTAAAGGTGTCGTCATTTCAGTAAGGTGTTAAACTATGTTCCCGCCTGTCACCTCAGGTAGATGCACACACTTCAGAACTTTTGACATTCTGGTAGAAGCTATATAAATGCAAGTTATTTATTTCTTACAAGGCTGGTTTAAAATGGGAAATAGTCAACATTGATTTGTGTAAAGGATGTTGCTTGTGAGGCTACCTCTGGGAAAGGAGGGGAGATTTACTGTAGTCATGGAGAAGGATAGGAGTGAACGGTATGGGAAATTATTTAACTGGGGAGGGTGAATTACAAAGCTACTAGGCAGGAACTGGGGAGCCTAAATTGGGAACATATGTTCTCAGGGAAATGCACAATGCAAATATGGAGGTTGTTAAGGGGGCACTTGTTGATAGTGTTAGACAGGTTTGTCCCACCGAGGCAAGGAAAGGATGCTCAGTGGAGGAAAGGTGACAAGGGATGCGGAGCATGTAGTCAAGAGGAAGAAGGAAGCTTACTTAAGGATCAAACATGGGTCTAGAGGGTTACAAGGTAGCCAGAAAGTAACTGAAGAATGGACTTAAGAGAGCTAGAATGGGGCATGAAAAAGTTTTAGCAGGTAGGATTAAGGAAAAACTTAAGGTATTCTATACTTATGTGAGGAACAAGAAGATAACCAGAGTGAGGGTAGGGCTGATCAGGGATAATGGAGGGAACTTGTGTCTGGAGTCGGAGGAGGTAAGGGGGTTCAGTATTCACTAGTGAGAGGGGCCTTGATGTTTCTGAGGACAGTGTGAAACAGACGATATGCTCAAACAGGTTGATGTTAAGAAAGAGGTTGTGCTGGAAATTTTGAAAATCATAAGGATCATTTAGTCCCCAGGCCAGATGGGATTTACCCTAGGTTACTAATGGAAACGAGGGAAGAGGTTGCTGCGCCTTTGGTGATGATCTTTGCATCCTCACTGTCCACTGAAATAGTGCCAGATAATTGGAGGTTGGCAGATGTTATTCTCTTGTTCAAGAAAGGGGATAGGGATAATCCTTGGAATTACAGACCAGCCAGTCTTACATCAGTGGTGGGCATAGCATTGGAGAGGATTCTGAGAGACAGGCTTTATGACTACTTGGAAACCATAGTTTGATCAAAGATAATCAGCCTGGCTTTATGAGGGGCAGGTCATGCCTCACAAACCTTATTGAATTCTTTGAGGATGTGACAAAACACATTGGTGAAGGTAGAGCAGTGGATGTGGTGTACATTGATTTTAGCAATGAACCTAACCTATGTTAGGTTCATTCAGAAAATAAGGAGGCATAGGATACTTAGCTGTCTGGATACAGAATTGATTGGCTTATAGAAGACAGAGGGTGGTGGTAGATGGAAAGTATTCAGCCTGGAACTTGGTGACCAGTGGTGTTTCGCAGGGATTGGTCTGGGACAATTGCTCTTTGTGATTTTTTATAAATGACTTGGATAAGGAAGAGGAAGAGTGGGTGGTAAGTTTGCCATTGACATGAAGGTTGATGGTGTTGTGGATAGTGTGGAGGGCTGTTGTAGGTTGCAATGGTTGCTGCCTGCCCTGCTGCCTTATAGGGACCCATTTTCAATTCTAGCCTCAGGCGACTGTCTGTGTCGAGTTTGCACATTTTCCCTGTGTCTGTGTGGGTTTCCTCTGGGTGCTCTGGTTTCCTTCCACATTCCAAAGATGTGCAGGTTAGATGAATTGGCCATGCTAAATTCCCCATAGTGTTCACGGATGTGTAGGTTAGGTGCGTTAGTCAGAGGTAAATATAGGGTAAGGGGAATGGGTCTGAGTGAGTTACTCCTTGGAGGGTTAGGACTTGTTGAGCCAAAGGACCTGTTTCCACTCTGTCGGGATTCTGTGATTCTATGAATGGGACATTGACAGGATGCAGAACTGGGCTGATAAGTGGCAGATGGAGTTCAACCTGGAAAAGTGTGAAGTGATTCATTTTGAAAGTTCGAATTATAATGCAGGGCGAAAAGCAGGATTCTTGGCAGTGTGGTGGAACAGAGGGATCTCGGGGGCCATGTCCGTAGATCCTTCAAAGTTGCCATCCAAGTTGATAGGGTTGTCAAAAGGCGTATGATGTGTTGCCTTTCATGAGCAGGGGGATTGCGCTTAAGTGTCGTGAAGTTATGTTGCAGCTCTACAGAGCCCTGTTTAGACCACACTCGGAGTATTATGTTCAGTTCTGGTCACTTCATTATGGGAAGGATGTGGAAGCTTTAAAAAGGCTGCAGAGGTGATTTAACAGGTTGCTGCCTGGACTGGAGGACATGTCTTATGAAGAAAAGTTGAGGGAGCTCGGGCTTTCTTCACTGGAGTGAAAAAGGATGAGACATGACTTGATAGAAGTGTATGAGATGATGGGAGGCATAGATAGAATGGATAGCTAGAGGCTTTTTCCCATGATGGAAATTACTATCACGAAGAGGCATAATTTTAACGTGATTGGAGAAAGGTTTAGTGGAGATGTCAGAGGTAGGTTCTTTACACAAAGAGTGGTGCGTGCATAGAATGCACTTCTAGCAGTTATAGTAGAGTCAGATACAGTAGGGACATTTAAGAAATTCTTGGATAGACATGTGGAAGATAGTACAATGAAGCATATGTAAATTAGTCTGAATTGAATTGAATTGAATTTATTGTCACGTGTACTGAGGCACAGTGAAAAGCTTTGTCTTGCGAGCAATACAGGCAGATCACAGAGTTAAATAGCATAGATTGTAAATAATAGGTAAACAGCGGCAAAAACAAAAACACAGGTACAGGTGAATGTTAAGAGTTTGTGAGTCCACTTAGTATTCTAACAACAGTAGGGTAGAAACTGTTATGAAACCGGCTGGTGCGTGTGTACCTTCTCCCCAATGGTAGAGGTTGTTGAAAAGCATTGCCAGGATGGGATGGATCTTTGAGAGCCTGATTGCAGAGCCGGACAAAAGCCTGGCAGAACATCGAGTGTTGGCAAATACTATGCTGTACTGTTCTAAGTTCTATGTTCTGTGGAATTCCTTGTTTTGTCCCACCCCATCACTAACACAGTGAGTAGACTACTGCATCCTTTTCAGCAAGAAATAAAGGAGTAGATTGTCCTTGCACCCCAGGCAAATATCAAATGTGTTGACCTGAAAATGAAGATAAAGTATTATAAAGGGAATGTATATGACAGGCACCTGCTCAGAAAGAAGCTAGATATTTCATAAAATCCCTAGTGTATAAAGACGCTATTTGTCCCATTGACCAACCCAACAGAGAACATCCTACTCAGACCCACCCCTACACTGTAACCCCATACTCATCATGGCCAATCTACTTAACCTGCACATTTTAGACTGTGGGAGAAAACTGCAGCACCTGGCAGAAAACTACACAGACACGGGGAGAATGTGCATAGACAGCCACCCAAGGCTGGAATGGAACCTGGGTCCCTGGTGCTGTGAGCCAGCAGTAATAGGCATTGTGTCATTCTGCCCTAACATAAGAAAGGGACGTGTCGTTGAAGTTTGTCTTATACTCAGCAGGATAGATATAAAATGCGAAATTTCCAACAATGGCGACAGATTTTAATGAAAATTTTTGATAGAATGTATTTCTTTTCAGAAACATGAGAAAACAAAGAAATGCACAAAGCTGCTTTTGGTGAGTTATAATTATGCGTCGATCACCTTTTTATGAAAAGAAGCATTTTTGTCAACTGGCAATTAATATTGAGGAACTTAAGGAGATGTGCTCATAATGAGAAATGTTAGATAGTTCTAAAAAGCAGCATCGGGGGAATGGTTTATGAACAGGATGGAAGGTTACAAAGTAAGTGCACTGGTGAGGTGCCAGAGTGCTGGAGGATTGCTAATATTAAAGAAAAAAGGCAGGAAGTTATAGACCAGAAAATTATAGTTAGTAGTGCAGAATTTATGAGAAAAGGTTTTGGGAAACGTAATATATCTGCACTCGTCAATTTGTTTGAGAAGCATTGATGAGAGTAATGCATTTGGTATGGTCCACATAGACTTTTACAAGATTTTTGATAAGCTCCCTCAAGGCAGATTGGTCAAGAAAGTAAGACCCCATGGGACCCAAGGCAAATTGGTATGATGGATCAAATATTGGCTGAGAGACAGGAACCAGAGGGCGATAGTAGTGGGGTGTTTCTGTGACTGTTAGTTTGTTGCTAATTGGCTTCTGCAGGATCTGGTTTTGGAGCCCTTGTTGCTTGTAGTACACATTAATGATTTGGACTTTAATGTAGGGCATATGATCAAGGAGCTTGAAGATGGCATGTTGATTGACGGATGGTAACTATTGAGGACGACAGTCACAAACTGCAGGGGGATTTCAATGGGCTGATCAGGTAGGTAGAACAGTGGCAAGTCGATTACATTATGAATGGTAAGACCCTGAAAAGTACTGAAGATCAGAGGGACCTTGCATGCATACTGAGAGATTTCTGAGGTGGTAGGGCAGATAGATAAGGTGGTTAAAAAGCCATATGGAATACTTACCCTTATTAGTGTAGGCACAGAATGCAAGACCAGGGAAACTATGCTATTACTGCATAAAATACTGGTCAAGCCATGACTGGACATCAGCATGCAGTTCTGGTTAGAAAAAGGACTTGATTACACTAGAAAGGGTGCAGAGGTGATTCACCAGGATATTCCCTGAGCTGGAGGGTCTGAGTTATGAGGAAAGGATGATGAGACTGGAGTTGTTTTCCTTAGAGCAATTAAGATTAAGAGGGGCCTGTTAGAGCTGTCTACAATTAGGAAGGACATAAATAGGATGAACAATGGGGTGATTTCATTCCATTAGTAAAGGGGTCGATAACCAGGGGCCATGGTTTTAAAGTTAGCAATGATGGCTAAGTTGAAGAGTTGATGAGTTGAGGAGCATTTCTTTTTATGTGATGGGAGTCTGGAACTGACTGCCTGAAGGAGTGGTTAAGTCAGAAACTCTTGTAACATGTCAGCAGTATTCAGATATTTACTTACATCAATGTAGCCTCCAGAACAACGGGCACAAGACTGAGAAATGTGATTAGTGTAGTTAGATCTTTATTGATCGGTAAGGAAATGATGAGCTTAATGGCCTCCTTCTGTGTTGTAAGTGTGAATGAGCTTGTATAGAATTAGGGGATTCCATTTAAAATAAGGGGTCTCCTACTTCAGAGGAATGGTCTTGTGTGTGAAAATTTCAACCCCCAGAACAGAGTAGAGGGAATTGAATATTTTTAAGGAAGGCGTGGAGAGGTTTGCGAATGACAAGGATATTAAATAGGAGGTAGGAAGTTGAAGTTCAACAATGGATTCATGGTCATCATTAGATTCTTAACTCCAGCTATTTATTGTATTCAATTTCCACCATCCGCTATGGCAGGATTTGAACATGGGTACCTGGGACATTATTTGGGTCTCTGCGTTAATAGTCTAGTGATAGACTGTTAACTTCCTTGCCCAGATGATGGAAGATAATCTGATTGGATCCTAATAACATATGAACTAGGATCAGGAGTAGACAATTCAGCTGCTCCAGTCTGCTCTACATTTTATTAAGTCATCTTTCCTTGGCCTCAACACCACGTTCCTGCTCTCTATGACCCTTCAACCTGTTAATTAAAGATCTATTTATCATCCCTTTAGTTTTATCAGTGTCCTGGTGTCCGTTGCGCTCTGAGGTAGTGAATTCCACAAATTCCTCATGTCTGGAAACCTTCAATATAAAACCTAAAAGGATGAAAAGAACAAACCAGTGCATTCAATGGGATGAATAGAATTGATCCATTCATTTAGTTTCCTCTTCAATATAATCGCTTAGGGAAGTCCTATTTCCTGTGTCATTGGGAATAGACCAACAAAGCATGTAGTTGTCTCTGTGCCAATTTGGTATGCAAAAAAAGAGAGGCAGATCAATATTATTTGAGAGGGAAGATCAAGACTTATGGGGCGGCAAATAATGCCAACTCTGCTGCCTCTTTGTTGGGTACATGGAACAGTCCACCTTCAGCAGCTTCAACAGCACCATTCCCCACTTTTTCATCCGTTACATCAATGACTGTCTCTGCGTCACCTTATGCTCCCATGAGGAGGTTGAACAGTCCATCAACTTTACAACCACCTTCCATCCTGAACCTCAAGTTCACCTGGACCATCTCAGATACTTCCCTCCCCTTCCTGGACTTCTCCATCATCATTTCCAGTGAACAAATCAACACAGACATCGTCATCAAACCCACTGACTACCTGGACTACACCTCCTCCCACCCTGCCTCCTGTAAAAATGCATCCCTTTTTCCCAATTCCTCCACCTTTGCTGCATCTGCTCACAAAATGACCAATTCCACTATAGAATATCCCAGATTGTCTCCTTTTTCAAGGACCGCAATTTCCCCTCCCATATGGTCGATTATGTCTTCCATGGCATCTCCTCCACTTCCCACACCACTGTCCTTGAACCCCATCCTTCCCAATGCAACAAGGACAGAACGCCACTGGTCCTCACCTTCCACCCCATTAACCTCCATATACATCACATCATCCTCAGCCACTTCCGCCACCTGCAAACAGACCCCACCACCATTTCCTCCCTACCCCAATCTGCATTCCGGAGAGACTATTCCCTCCATGACTCCCTTGTTAGGCCGACGCACCTTCCCCTGCCACCGCAAGATGTGCACTCACACCTCCCCTTCTCACCTTCATCCAAGGTCCCAAAGGATCCTTCTATATCCAACAGAGATTTACCTGTGCTTCCACATATGTTATTGACTGTGTCCGTTGCTCTCGATGTGGTCTCCTCGGCAATGGAGACAGGAAGACAAAGTTTCAGAGAACATGTTTGGGACACACGCACTAAACAATCCCCCGCACTGTGGCCGAATGCTTTAACTCCCCCTGCCACTCTCCAAGGACACGCAAGTCCTGGACCTCCTCCGTTGCTAAACCCTCACCACCCGATGCCTAGAAGACGAATGCCTCACCTTCTGTCTTGGGACCCTCCAACCACATGGGGTCAATGTGGATTTCAATCATTTCTTCATTTTCCTTCCCCCACCTTATCCCAGAGCCAACCTTCCAACTCGGCCCTGTTGAACTGTCCTACCTGTCCATTTTCCTTCCCACCTATCTGCTCCAACTGCCTCTCCGACCAATCACTTTCACCCCCACCTTCGTCCACCTATTGCATTCCCAGCTACCATCCCCCCAACCCTATCTCCCTTCCCATTTATCTCTCAGCTGCCTTGGGCCTACCCCTCATTCATTATGCTTGAAACGTCGACTCTCCTGCTCTTCGGATGCTGCCTGACCAGTTGTGCTTTTCCAGCGCCATACTGTTCGACTACAAATAACGTGCTTGTTTCAGAAAAGTGAGGAAATAGAAGGGGATCAATAAGTGGTTGACATGGTCCAGTGGATCAGATAGACAACTCTCACACTAGTGTTCCCAATGTATTGAAGAATATTGTAATCAGACTTGAAAGGACTGAAACAACTTCAATAATTGTAAATTTCCCAATTACAATAATTTTCAGTTATATAAGAAAATATCACAAGGCATTCCATAAAGACATGCTCAAATGTTGCCACTAAATCTGAGTTCAGGGCAAGGCAGAGAAGCTACAAGGAGACATAATTTTAACATGAAAAACAGGAGGTTTAGAGGAGATTTGAGAGAACACCTTTTCAGCAAGTGGGTGGTAGGGATTGGGATTACCTTTCCCTGGGAGGGTGGTTGAGTCAGGAAACCTCACAACCTTTAAAAAGTACTCAGATGAGCACTTGAAAAGTCATACTATTCAAGGCTATGAGCCTAGTGCCGGGGATTGGGAATGATGTAGGTTGTAGCATAGTTTTGGCAGTACAGACTTGATGGACTGAAGGGCCGCTTCTGTACCACATGATTCAATGATTCAACGAATTGTAGTGGAATCCAAAATAATGGGAATGAGCAAGAGACACGAATTGGAGGAGTGTAAGGTGGGGGAAATTTCAGAGATAGGGAGGAGAAAGTTGGGTAGGAATTTGAAACATTCATGAAAAATTTTTAATCAAGGCATGGCCAGTCATGGAGGCAATGTAGGTCAGAGAACGAGAGCTTTACAATGAGGGTGGGGAGGTACACATGATTCTGCTGTGGATTGCAAACTGTTTTACTTCAAACATTTGTGGTTTTAATCATTCAGAAAGATGGATGGAGACAAAAAGTTGTTGAATGCTGTCATTTTGAAGCGAACTGATTAAAGATGATGTGCAGCGCAGGTTATTGACAGAGCAGCTGTGTAATGATGCCAATTCCAAGTAGGGAAGCCCGAGAGCTATGTGCAGAGGTAGGAGGAAGGGTATAGCAGCCCATCAATTATCCAAACAAACAAGATCCGCAGCATAATTTAGACGTGAAGGAGATTTCAAAATCTGACTACATTTAATTTATCACATCTGCGTAGCAAATATAAGTACCTGCACATCCTGCCTTGTGGAAACTGCAATGTTTTGAAGGACTGCGCAAGGCTAATGACAATAAGACCGTAAGATATAGTAGCAAAATGTGGCTACTTGGCCCATCAATCTGCTTCATCATTTTATCATTTTTCTCAATATATTTCTCCATCCCATTCTCCTGTCTTCTCTTTGCAACCCTTGATCCTCTTACGAATCAAGAACCTATCTATTTCCTTAAATATGCTCAATAACCTGACCTCCACAGACCTTCTGCAGCAATGAGTTCCACAGATTAACCACTGCCTGGCTGAAGAAATTCCTCCTGAAGAAATCTCAGTCTCTTCACTCTAAGGCTGTGTCCTCAAGTCATAGTCTCTCCTACTAGTGTAAATATCTCTGCGTCCATTTTATCCAGGCCTCTCACTATTCTGTAAGTTTCAATCAGAATTCCCTTTATCCTTTTAAGACCCATTGAGGACAGGCCCAGAATTCTCAATTGCTGCTCATATGACAAGCTCTTCATCCCTAGAATTGTTCTCGTAAACCTCATCGAGATCTGATCAAATGGCAACGTATACTTCCTTAGATATGCGGCCAAAACAGCTTAGATATGCGGCCAAATGTGTTCTGACCAGAGCCTTAAGCAGCCTCAGCAGTACCTCTCTGTTCTTGTACTCTCGCCTTCTTGAAGCAAATGTGAACATTACATTTGCCTTCCTAACTGCTAACTGAACCTATATGTTAACCTTAAAAAAATCCTGAGCTAGGACTCCCAAGTTACCTTATGCTTCAGATTTCTGAAGCCTTTCCCCATGTAGAAGATAGTCTACACTGCTATTCTTCAGATTAAAGTGCATAGCCTCATGTTGTATTCAGTCTACCACTTCTTTGCCTACTTTCTGAGCCTGTTCGTCTGCAGCCTTTCTGCTTCCTCAGCATTACCAGTCCTTCCATCTATTGTATGGATGTAGCGGACGCTTGCAGACTTACAGTTGATGTAGAATTTCACCAAGCAAGTATGTAAAATAATTCATCATTTGTTGTACAGGCCCATGAACCGAGAGTGAGTTTGGATTGTTGAACAGTTCAGCGATGTAACATGACATTCACAATTGGTTTCTGAATCCAGTTTCAGTTTTAATCATAAACAGCAGCAGAAGTCTACAATGAGAAAGGTGCTCGCATGTGAAGGAACTCATAATATTGATTGCATTTTTTCTCCACAATTCACAATTATTCTACTCCCATTATCTGCTGTCATGCAACCATTTCTAACTGAACCTGGTAACCTGCCTATTCTCCTACAGGCTAATGATGAAAGCTCAATGATTTGAAACATTAAATCTCCTTCTCTCTCCATGAATGCTGCTTGACCTACGAAGTGTACCCAGCATTTCCTGGTTTTGTATAAAACCTGAATCCGAGATTCCTCCCATACTTGTATAACACATCATGAGTAGAGTAAAATGATCTTGGCTCACAATGATCTAAACCAAGCTCAAATTCTCTATTAAATAAACAAAACCTTTCCAAGATGTTTGAAATGTGCTTAGAATGATAAAACCAATCATTTGTTAACACATTTTTTTCTTGTTGCATCTTTCTCCAGAACTGTACTTATTTTCCTCTTGAACCCATCTGCGCCTGGCTTTCATTGTGACTCATTTCTATGATTCTTTGGGTGACAATGTGTTACTTGAGTAACCTTTTGAACTATGCTTGCTGTGACTCAGTTGGTAGTATTCTTACCCCAGAACCTGAAAATTGTGGGTTCACAATCCTTATACAACAACTTGAGTTCAGGCTCATCATTCCAGTGCAATATTGATGGAGTACTGTGTTATTGTCCTTTAATTAAGTTACTGTGACCTGCTCTCTCAGGCGATCATATAAAAAGCAGGAGGCAATCTCCCTCTGATGTGCTGAGTATAAAATCAATCCTCAAACCAACATAAGCTAAAAATGTTTAACTGGACATGCTTATGGCACTGTTTTTGGAAGCTTACTGTGTGCAAGTTGACTGCAATGCTTCCAACATTCAAACAGCGACTACACTCCCAAAAGTACTTCGTTGATTGAGCTGTGCCTATGAGCAACATGAGGTTGTGAGAGATCATGATGTGGAGGTGCCGGTGTTGGACTGGGATGGACAAAGTCAGAAGTCACACGACACCAGGTTATAGTTCAACAGGTTTATTTGAAACCACCCAACCTTTCAGTCACTGCACCTGCTGAAGGAGCTCCGCTCTGAAAGCTTGTATGATTTCAAATAAACCTGTTTAACTAAAACCTGGTGTCGTGTGACTTCTGACTTTGTGAGGGTCATTAGAAAAATGCAAGTTTCTCTGTTTTTGGATTGAGAACTCTCAAAACTTCAGCTGGTGACTGCTGTTATTTGAAATCTCTACCAAAGCATAGTTGATTCTTGTAAAGTTCAATGTGATCAACCGGAACTGTAACCAATCAGCTACCAGATTGTTATCCTGCTTTGGAAATTCTGCTGTGACCTTCTTACAATCTGTGTGCTTGGTAGTTTCAGTACCAGCAATATACCGTACAGTGCTGACAAGTCATTTCATATCACTGTTTGTTGCTGACACCAACATCATTTCAGGATACAAAAACTAATCAAGAAGTCCAAACCTATCTGCGGAAACCCCTAAATTAAACCTCACTAAATTGAAACCTCTGCACCCAATGACATTATAGAACTGATCCCAATCAAATGAACCAACTGGATGAGTTTACTGAGGTCTGTTTATTGCACTTCAGTGTGAAATCTTTTCATTTTCATACCAACCATTATAGTGACTACTCAGCAAAATAACACGTTCAATTCTGTATCGTTGTCCTCCAGGCACCTAACATCAACAACCTACTCTCACTTCACTTAAGATCCTTATAGGCACCAAGCAAAGGAAAGATTCAATTTATTAGTTTGACTGTGTGCAAGGCGAAAATAAATTTCAGAGATGAACTGTCTGTATCGATCCTATTAAGTGATCGAGACCTTCCAGATCATGATTCACTCCCATATACTAAGGAAGTTGTCAATAATGGCGACTGAGTCACAGCATAAAGCTCAGGAATGGCAAGGAGATATTTGGCTGATCAGCTGTGGTTCAAAGGATTCTGCCCCAGAGATGTGTTCACAAAACCCATCTAGTTACAGCAATGAGGCAATGCTGCAAGGTCACAGGTCCCTGGCTTTCAGCTGAAATGTTTCACCAAGACCCAATATTCCTGTTCAGATAGGTATAAGAGAGATTCACTGAAGGAAATCAGATAAGTTCACATTCAGTTCCACACCGAAATTTATCCCAAAGGCAGCATCACTAAAACAGATCTTGGTCCTCAACAAGAGTCATATTGGACTCAAAACATCAACTCTGTTTTTCTCTCTTCACAGGTCCCGTTCAACCTGATGAGTTTCTCCAGCACTTTCACAGTTTACATAGAAAATAAGAACAGAGTAGGGCATTCAGTCCCTTCCAGCCTATAGCACTAGTCAAAATAATCATGGCTAACCATCCAACGCATTCTCCTGCTCCCACATTTTCCTCATACAATTTGATGCCTTTAAACCTTAAGAACTATATTGAACTCATTGAACACTTAAGTTTTGGTCATAATTGCTCTCTGGAGCAAAACATTCCACAGACTCACCACTCTCTGGGTGAAGAAATTTCTCATCCTTTAATGGCTTCCCTTGTATCCTTGATGCCCACTGTTCCCTCTACTTTTCTTGTTGTCATATAACATAGAGAAATAGTAAATAGGAGTAGAAGGAGACTATTCGGCCCTTTGAGTCTTCAATGCTCTTCAATATACTCCTAGTTGATCATCGAACTCAGTACACAGTTCCCAGTTTGTCTCCATACCCTTTGATCCATTTAGCCCTAACAACTACATCTAATCCTTCTTGAAAACCTTCATTGTTTTGGCCTTAACCACATTCTGTGGCAGAGAATTCCTTCGGCTCACCACTCTCTGGGTGAAGATGTTTTCTTAATCTCAGTCATAAATGGCCTACCCTGTATCCTTAGTGACCATTCTTCCATTTTTTTCAGAATAATAGAATCCCTACAATGTGAAAACAGGCCACTTGACTCAACAAGTCTACACTGACCCTCCGAACAGTATCCTACACAGCCCTATTCCCCTACCCTATTACTCTACATTTACCATGACTGATGCACCTAGTCTACACATCCTTGAAAACTATGGGCAATTTAGCATGGCCAATCTGCCCTAACCTGCACATTTTTGGACTGTGGGACAAAACTGGAGCAGTCAGAGGAAACCCACACAGACACGGGGAGAATATGCAAGCTCCACACAGACGGTTACCCAAGGTTGGTATCGAAACCAAGTCCCTGGTGCTGTGAGGCAGCAGTGTTAACCGCTGAGTCACCGTGCCACCCTTTACAAGGATAACCAGCTCCCTCAGAATGCCGGCATTTCCTGGTCCCTCTGCATTAGGAAAGAAAGCCTGCTGCTTGATGTTTCTGGCAAAAAAAAATAATTCCACACTTGTTAACATTATATTCCGCCTACTACACAAATATACAAATTAGGAGAATGCAGGATATTCAGCACTGAGACAGCTCTGTAATTATATACTTCAACTCCACTTTTCTTTGGTGCCCCGCATTCTTGCCCATCCATTGAACTATCTATATCCCTTTGCGTCCTCTTGGCTTGTTTTCCTATGCAATATCATATCCTTAACACTCAATCCCCTTAACGAAGTCATCAAACCAAGTTCCATGTTTGGCAGTGACTTCCTGAATCAGAAGTCAGTACTGTGATCTACACTGACACACCAATTATTGTGGCAAAAGGGAGGACTGCAGAAGCTGGAGATTCAAGAGTGTGCTGCTCTAAAAGTGTTTTTGCCAAAAACATCAATTTTTCTGCTCCTCGGATACTGCCTGACCTACTGTGTTTTTCCAGCATCATACTCTTGACACCAGTTATTCTGTACAGATGCACAGGGGAATTTTGACCCATGGTTCTGGATTCCCCAGTCCCTTTTAATATATCTGAATCAAAATGAAGCCTCTTTGCATCTTACTCACCACTCACTCTCCCTCCCAACTTTGTATCATCTGCAAACCTGGAGAAATTACATTTAATTCCCTTCTCTAAATCATTGATATCTATTGTGAATAGTTAGGTGTCAAGAACAGATCCTTGTAACTTCCCATTTGTCACTGTTTGCCAATCGGAAAAAACAGCTATTTATTGTTTCTCTTTGTGTCCTGTTCGACATTCAATTCTCTATCCATGTCAGGACACTAACCCCAATCCCATGCACTTTGATTTTATTTGCTAATCTTCTTTGTGGCATCTTATTGAAAACTTTCTGAAAATCCAAGTAAACCACACAAACCAACTCCCGCTAATGAAAACTCCAATAGACTTGTCAAGCGTGACTTCTCTTTTGTTAAAGCCATGTTGACTCTGTTTGATTCTGTCACAGTTTTCCAAGAGCTTTGCTATTAAATCTTTTAAAATGGATTAACATTTTCCCTCCACTGATATCATGCTAACTAATCTATAGCTCCCTGGTTTCCATTTCATCTTTTAAATTGTGCAGTTACGTTAGCTACCAATCAATCTATTGGAACTGTTCCAGAGTCTTGAATCTTGAAGATTAACCACCAAAAATGTTCCCCAATTTAGCATAGTCATCTCATGCCTTGCA
Source organism: Chiloscyllium plagiosum (assembly GCF_004010195.1). NCBI lineage: Eukaryota > Metazoa > Chordata > Chondrichthyes > Orectolobiformes > Hemiscylliidae > Chiloscyllium > Chiloscyllium plagiosum. The sequence continues at coordinate 75,390,034 of NC_057721.1, forward strand.
TCATTATAGTTTCATTTATTCAGATTCAGGAGCCCAGTCTCAGAATCAACTATATCACTCTCAACCTTTAAAGAGGAATTTTCTCATATTATAGTCACTGTTCACAAAAAAGCCTTCAGCAGCTAGATGGCCAAATATTCCGCTGTCTTCACACAACAACCTGTCTTGGGCATCCTGTTCTTTTGTTGGTTCTGCAATGGATTGATCCAGAAAGCTATCTTGTACATGCTCCAGATATTATTCCTCCATGGTATTGTTACTGATTTGATTTGCTCAATCTGTACTCAAATTAAAGTTGCCTCTAATTACAGTTGTACCATTATTGCTTGAATCTCTAATTTCTGGTTTGATGTCTTTCCCAACATTGCCATTACAGTTTGGAGGTCTCATCTCATGATAATTTTCTGCCTCTTGGTGTTTCTAATCTCAACCCATACAGATTCCGCTACATTGGAGCTAATATTCTTCTTCCTCATTATTATCTTAGTTATCTCTTCAACCAGTAATGTTGTGCCAACTCATTTTTCTTTTTGTGTGTCCTTCCTAAATACTGGGCACCACAGCGGATTGTACATGTATGGAATGAGCTGCCAGAGGAAGTGGTGGATGCTGATAGAGTTACAACATTTAAAAGGCATCTGGTGGGTATTTGAATAGGAAGGGTTTAGAGGGATCTAGGCCAAGTGCTGGCAAATGGGACTAGACTAGGTTAGGAGATCTGGTCAGCATGGACGAGTTGAATCTGTTTCTGTACTGTACATCTCAATGACTCTATGATTCTCCATGACTCTATCTAACCTTATTTGTTCAGGAAAATTCCCATCATTAATTTGATTTATTCTGAACCGGCTCTATCACCAGGGAGAATGTATAGACCCATTTCAGACAGAAAGAGGCCATGACATTCTTCTGAGTTATTTCAAGGTCAGTAATTGCATTGCATTGTTTGTCAAATTAAAAAAAAACTTTGCTCTCCAGTTTTAGGATGACAAATGATATCCCTCTAATCATGTATAAACATTCAGGATGCAATCCTTGTTGGCATGTTTCCCTGCCAACCATTCTACAGAGCTAAACAAAAATAAATGCATTTTAAGCAACAGGCAATAGCCATTAAAACTAATCGACTTGTCTCTTTCCTGTGACAACAACAACAATTTATGCTAATACCGTAGCTTTACTGATGTAAAATGTCCCAAAGCAGTTCACATGAGTGTTATAAAATGTATTAGGACATTAGGAGAAAACTTGTGTTCCCATTTGAATTCACTGAGAATTAAATAATTACCACTCTGGTGTTTCATTACAATTGGCTTCAATGTAACCAAGGGTGTGTTTATTCTGCCAGGAAACCTGGCATGGTTGGAGATAGGAAGAACAACTAATCAGCTTGGGGGATACTGCTGCCCACTTCGTGCTGTCTCAGCAATTAACTTCTGACCGGCGTGTTAGTTCCTCAAAGAATTTGAGTACATTTGTCAGGAATGACCTTCTTTTCATTAAGCCATGCTAGTATTGCTTCATTATATTGCGTGTTGCTAAATGTTATGCTATTTCATCTTTTATAATAGACTCTAACAATTTCCCAATGATAGATGGTTAAAAATCACACAACACTAGCTTATAGTCCAACAGGTTTATTTGGAAACACTAGCTTTCGGAGCGCTGATCCTTCAGTAGGTTGTTGTCATAACCACCTGATGAAGGAGCGTCGCTCCGAAAGCTGGTGTTTCCATATAAACCTGTTGGACTATAAACCTGGTGTTGTGTGATTTTTAACTTTGTCCACCCCAGTCCAGCACTGACCTCTCCAAACCAATGATAGATGTTAATCAAATGGTCTGTAACTTGTGCAGTGGAACAGCAGAACAGTATATGTCAGGTGTGCCAGTGGCACAATACGTATGATATGTCAACAACTTGCATTTATATAGCACCTATATAATCACCCCATAAAATTTGACACCATGTGTGATCAGCAGATAGGCGCTCAGGACTTGGGTTGTCAAAGTTAAGACTGTAGGATGATGGAAGTGGGAGATATGCAAGACTCCAGAATTGGAGGAAAGATGATTTTGTGCAGTCTTACAGGCTGGAAGAGATTATAGTGAACAGAACAAGTGAGGCCATTCATGGAAGAATGGAAATGCAAGGATGAGAATTCCATAACAGAAAACTGATGGAATTTTAAGTGATAGGCAAAGATTATTATAGAACCTGCTAAAAACCAGGTGTGAGGCCTTCAGATCAGGAGACCCACTCAAATATAAGGAATCCAAGTATGACCTTCGCAAAGCCATTAAGACAGCCAAGGATCAATACTGATCCAAACTAGAGACCTAGACAGACACCTGGCCACTATAGCAAGGACTAAATGACAACACAGGTTTGAAAAAGAAACAGTGTAAGTTAGCAGAAAATGACACATCCCTCCCAGATTGTCTCAAGTCTTCTATGCTCGCTTTGAGTAGAGTTTCGGTGGAGAGGTAACATCTATTCCGACAAGTCCTGATGAACCTATCCCAACAGTCACTGCATCAGAGGTCAAATCAGATTTCCTTTATGTGAATCCAAAGGGATGGGACCAGATGGAGTACTAGGCCGTGCACTCAGAGCATGTGCAGATCAACTGGCAGAGGTCTTCTCGGACATCTTCAACCACTCTCTGCAGCAGGCCACTGACCCTGCCTGTTTCAGGACGGCCAACATCATCCCTGTGCCTAAGAAGGCTCATGCAGTATGTCTCAATGACTACTGCCCAGTGGCCCTAACTTCAGTGGTCATGAAGTGCTTTGAAAGGCTAGTCATGGCATTAATCAACTCCCCACTACCCTTGACCCACTCCAATTTGCCTGTCGGACCAACAGATCTACATCAGATGCCGTATCACTTGCCCTTCATTCCTTCCGAGAACATCTTGACCCCACGAACAGCTAGGTAAGAATCCTACTCATTGACTACAGTTCAGCCTTCAACACTATTATCCCCTCCAGACTGATTACTAAACTAAGTGATCTCAGGCTAAGGCCCACTCTCTGCAACTGGATCCTCAGTTTCCTGACCCACAGGCCACAATCAGTGAAGACTGGGGACAATATTCATCCTCACTACCACTCAACACTGGAGCCTCCCAGAGGTGCATACTCAGCCCCCTTCTGGGCTCACTGTATACCAATGACTGCGTCGCCAAATACCGAACTAATACCATTTACAAGTTCGCTAATGACACCACCATAGTCAGTTGAATCTCAGATGCGGACAAAACAGATGGGTGGTGGGAGAGCTGGAAAAATGGTGCACTGAGAGCAACCTAGCTCTCAATGCTAGCAAAACCAAGGAACTCATTATTGACTTTGTTACTCATGCACCACCAACACCCTCCCCCCCACTTCCCCTCCCCCCACCAACCCACACACTGTGGAACGAGTGGAGAGTGTCAAGCTCTTGGGAATGGCCATCCACAGCGAGCTTTCTTGGACTCTTCATATGGATGCACTGGTTACAAAGGTCCAACACCATCTCTTCTTCCTCAGGCAACTGAGAAAATTTGGCATGACGGTGAATACCCTTGCCGACTTTTATTGGTGCACCATCGAGGGCATTCTGTCTGGATGTACCACTACCTGGTTTGGCAACTGCACCATTCAAGACTGGAGACAGTTACAGAGAGTGGTGAACTTGGCCCAGACAATCGCAGAGGCCAACCTCCCATCTATAGAATCCATCTACCAGACCCGCTGTCAAGGGAAGGCAGCCAGCATTCTCAAAGATCCATCCCACCCTGGCAATGCTTTTCTACAATGTCTACCACAGAAGCCTGAACACATGCATCAGCCAGTTTCAAAACAGTTTCTACCTTACTGTTGTTAGAATACTGAATTGACTCACATACGCATAACATTCGTCTGTACCTGTGTTTTGGTTTTTCCCGCAGTTTACCTATTATTTACTATCGATGTTATTTAACTCTGTGATCAGCCTGTATTGCTCACAAGACAAAGCTTTTCACTGTGCCTTGACACAGTTTATTCCACAGATAAACCCCATTTTTGTTTCAGTTCTGAATAAGGATCACTGGACCTTCAACATTAAGTCTGCTTTCTCTCTACCAATGCTGCCAGACCTGCTGAGTTTTTACAGCAGTTTCTGTTTTTCTTTCTCACATTTGTCATGTTCTGCCTCGGTCCTTTCTCTCCTCAAATACACAGAAACTTCTCTATTTAAAAGATTTATCTGGCAATGTTTTGAAGAACCCGATTAGCATTTGGCCAAGATACCTCGATCTAATTCTGATTTTTGTCGTCACCTGTCCTTACTTTGTTCCCTGATATCTCAGCCCTTTACTGTGGTGATTCGTATTCAGATTTACTTCTACAGTTCCTTTCATTATCTTGAAAACCTCCATCAATTTTATTGCATTCTGCCATGCTAGTAACAGCCCACTATTATTCCTAACATTGATTGATATGGATCTGTGCCAGTTCAGCAACAGATCTGTCCAGTCAGCCCCAAGAGAACAGTTTGAGTTTCTCTAGTCTCTCTCTATTTAACTGAGGTTCCTGGTCTCCAGTAGATAAACTTATAATTTTTCTCTGCATTCTTTTCACGGGCTCGATGTCCATCAGCATTGCCTTTCCTTGTAATTTTAAGAAAATCAGTGAAGAGTTAAAGAACTACTGAAATAAAGGCACGAACTTCAAACAACTCACTCTTTAAATACTGTCAGTCATTGCATTAATTCAAATCATTAAAATAACATTTTGGATTCTTTGTAGAATGATGCAATCCATGATTGCCAAACTTGTGACACAAATGGAAATTGATGAGAAAAAGTTTTTTCAGTTCAAAACATTGGCACTGCATCTCTGTCGACAGATGCTGCCAGAGTCTTTGAGTATACCTCCTTGTGTGATTCAGATTTCCAGCACCTTCCCCTCAAACTGAAAAGAAACAAGGGAAAGGAAATTGACTCAGTCATTTTCTCAGGAAAGTTAGCACAGACCAGAACTTATGGGAAGAATGAAACTAGTTTAGGTTTTATAAACGGATGCAGGGTGATCCTTGAAATTGTTGTGCCCAGTCCAAGTGCAGTGGAGATAAGGTGGGACTGAAGTCAGTTCCACAACCTGAGAATAAACCAATATGCCATTACAACAGTTTCTGTGACTGGAAGATATCATTCACTGTTGAAACGTGTCATGCTGGAAAAGCACAGCAGGTCAGGCAGCATCCGAGGAGCAAGAGAATCGATGTTTCGGGCATACGCCCTTCATCAGGAATGTGGTGGTGGGGGGAGGACGGGGTTGAGAGTTAAATAGGAAGGGGTGAGGTTGGGGGGAAGGTAGCTAGGAAGACGATAGGTAGATACAGGCTTTGGGTGATGGCGATAGGTCAGAGGGGAAGGTGGAGTGGATAGATGGGAAGGAAGATGGAGAGGTAGAACAGTTCAAGAGGGTGGTGCCGAGTTGGAAGGTTGGATCTGGAATGAGATGGGGTGGGGAAATGAGGAAACCAGTGGAGTCGATGTTGATGCCATGTAGTTGGAAGGTCCCAAGGCAGAAGATGAGGCGTTCTTCCTCCAGGCATCTGGTGGCTTGGATTTGGCAGTGGAGGAGGCCCAGGACTTGCATGTCCTTGCCGGAGTGGGAGGGGGAGTTGAAATGGTTGGCCACAGGGCGGTGGGGTTGTTTGGTGCGTGTGTCCTGCAGATGTTGTCTGAAACATTCTGCAAGTTGGCATCCTGTCTCCCCGCTGTAGAGGAGACTGCATCAAGAATAACAGACACAGTGGATGAGGTGTTTGGACATGCAGGAAAATCTCTGCCGGGTGTGGAAGGATCCTTTGGGGCCTTGGATGGAGGTGAGGGGGTAACTGTTCTTGTCATTGTAACCTTACTGCGCACTTTCTCCATTTCATTCACTGACCTACCGAGGGTTCTTGGGACATGGTGGGAGTGTCCCTACATCCAGTGACCACAGTTCAAGCCCCACTGTCCCAGAGGTTTATAGTAACATCTCTCAGCAGGTTGATTTGAACATTACCTTCATGGACTTACACTATCCATAAGAAGAGGAGGGTCGTTAGGCAGTTCCATTATTGGAAAACAGGGAGTTAAAATTGTTTGCAATATGAAGGCCCTGTGAACTGGAGTTTTGGGAGAAAGTGAGGACTGTACATGCTGGAGATTAGAGTCAAAAGGTGTGGTACAGAAAAGCACGGCAGGTCAGGCAGCATGGGAGGAGCAGGAGAGTCCACGTTTCAACATAAATTCTTCATCAGGACATTCCTGATTAAAGGTTTATTCTCGAAAGGTCGATTGTCAAGCTCCTCGGATGCTGCCTGACCTGCTGTGTTTTACCAATGCCACATTTTTCCACTCTGAATTGGAGCTTTACAATCTATACACTGTGTGCACTGCCAAGCCAATTTGTAAAATCTGTCTTTGTTGTATCTGCCGATTAAAGGTGTAACTGACTGTTTAGAATCGACATTTTTTTCAGTTCCGAAGCAGAGCCTCTAACTCTGTTTCTCTCTCCGCTGGTGCTGCCAGACCTGCTGAGTTTCTCCATCATTTTCTGTGTTTTATTTGCAATTTTCCTGTTCCTCCACGTTAGTTTTTGCTCTTACAAGTTTTTGAAGAATTAGCAATGAGTGTTGCTTTGTTTTCACTCTGGTCTGTTTAAATCCTGTGGGATGATGAGACTCCGCCCTTTTGATCAATGGGATTTCGGATTCCATATACTAAAAAGTGACCCTGTGTTAACCAGAATTGTAAGGCCAACTTTATTTTGTTGTTAAACCGAGTCAAAAAGTATTGTCAGGGCGTTTGCCAACATATGACACATGCGATGTTTTCTCTCGCCTATTTGAACTGAAGATCCAAATTATCAGACTATAGTTTCACGGTAGACGGCGCTTGACCCTTTAAATATAGAGAGAAGCCCCCGCTTTAGCGAGATTAAAGAACCTGGCTGCAACTTTGTACCTGGAGCGCTGTTAAGATGTCGAACGCCTGCTGTGACTACACGCGTACGGAGGACGGATTTAAAACACAGCGGGTTTCCTGTGCACGAACCATCGGACAACAGGCTACACCGGCTTCTCTGTCAATGAAAGCGATGTCTTCACTTCTTCCAGTTAGCTATCCCGCTTCCCCGAGTATAAAGCCGGGTAAGCATTGGCACTTACCCCCAGTGCGCCAGCAACAAGCAAACCTCGCTCTCCATCTGTTCCCAAAAGTGCAGTAACTTTGCCCCGGCCAGCCGCTGGCGGGGTCCGCACTGCTCCTCGGGCGGATCTGTAGGTCCTTTCACCGGTACCCTGAGCAAATGTGCCGTCTGGATGACTGGGACGTGGGGGTGGAAGAATTGGAGCGGACATATCACACTTATTTCTAATGAAGGTGTAATTTAACAGCGCAATGATTGAGGATTTATTTTCAGATTAAGGGGCATAAGCAGACATGAGAGTGTTTTTGAAAGTTGTTTATATTTCCTTCCCACTCCTCGCTTCCTTCGTCTGTCACTGTCTTCCCCTTTTCCATTGCATAGTTTCCACATGTGTCTGTCTGTCTGTCTATCTATCTTTATATCTATCTATCCAACTCTATCGTTCTACCTATAATTTCTATACCTAAAAAACTATTTTTATCGTTCCATCTCCACCTATCAAATTATCATTATCGTTCTACCCATTATTTATTTATCTGTCTACCTATCTATAACTTCTATATCTATCTAGCTATCTATTGATCGATCGATTCATCTATCTATCTATCTATCGATCGATTCATCTATCTATCTATCTATCTATCTATCTATCTATCTATCTATCTATCTAGTTATCTGTCTATCTGTGTTTATCTGCCTCTCTCTGTCTATCTATCTTTGTTCATTTAGCCCTCATTCTCCGTGCCTATTTCTCACTCTCTATCAGACTCTCTGTAAATACAGATATTTATGGTCTGGAGCAGAGTGGTGGGCTGACTGACCGCCGGAGTGTGAAGGCGATGCGCCGCCCCGCCGCGGAGGAATATTCTGGCAGAGGTTGGCATGCGATATAGTTCAGTGTGGCACTGTTTTGAGCGCCAGTTTCAGGAACCGCTCTGGCAAAGGAGCAAGCGGCTCATTGCGAGTCTCCGGGAAACTGCCTGCACCGGCCACAAAGCTCCGGGGGAAAATGACCTTCGCCTTATTCTACCTAATCGGATTGCTTGTCTGCAGCGGGGAAGGTAGGAAGCCAGGAGCATGTCAATAAGAGTATGCATGTAGTGTATGTGAGGATGGGGGGGTGGAGGAGGGGGGAAACATTCAAAACCCCAGATAGATGCATCGACTGCATTGCAGTGAGACAGAGAGAGAATGTGGGAGTGAGCATCGGGACAGGTTGCAGGAGAGACTGAAAACTGGGGAGTTGTTTGACATGAAGTCTTTGGCTATTCCTCTGTCCCCTGACAGTGCATTGTCAGTGCTGTGTGGTCGCCTTGTGAGAGACCTCTGCTGAGCGAGGCAGAGCTGGGAGGTTCTGGGGGGAAGGTTGTATCTCGTGATTATTTGGAGAACATTTAAGGTGTTAACTTTCCTCCTTGTGTTTATTGGGTACGTGTGTGTATGTGTGGGTAGGGAGGTTGCTGGTAAAACGCCAACACTCTGTGTTTGTACTTTCATGAATGTGTCTATTCAAACGGTAGGCTGTCCATCAGAAATCTCGGAGAGTTTGTCGCTGGCGTGTAATGTTGTTTGGAGAGAGTCTGAAGCTGAAAGGGACAGGAACCCCTCTCCCTACAAACACACACAAACGTACACACACAGGCAGAGACACACATACACATACTCTCCCTCTCACACACACAGACTCTCGCTCTCTCTCTCACACACACACGCATACACAGACACACACAGACACAACCACGCGCAAACACACACATACACACGCACACACTCATATACACACACCATTGAGTGGCTGCATCAATGTTTTGGTGCGCTTCCCAATTTCCAGGTTTGTTCCTGTTGACAATGGTGGCTGAATGTAATCCACGGTTCAGATGCCCAAGTACCTTACACTGAGCGGGGTTTGGGCGGGGGGCAAAGGATTTTTCAAAATGTTTTTTTTTGGGGGGAGAGTTGTGAAATTGCAAACTGCCCCTCCTTCAGAATCTTGGATTAGAATGGACGGGAATGGAGGCAGAAGCAAAGGCAAAACGCGCCCCGCCTGGGCGCTGAAAGTTTAGGCTGGACGAGTATTCAGACCGAGTTGGAAGTGCTTTGGAACGATGTCTCTGGAAGTGGATTTCGAGGGGCGTTTGTAAGAGTCTTTCGCGACAGGTGGCAGTGCAGAGCTGCTGAACTGCACTCTCTCCGATTGAAAGAATAACTTCCCCTGTCTCTCTCGCACACTCTCACATACACGCTCTCTCTCTCTCACACACACAGACACACACATACACACTCACATACACACAGAGACACTCACATACACACAGACACTCACATACACACACTCACATACACAGACACACACAGACACACAGACACTCACATATACACACACAGACACACACAGACACTCACATATACACACAGACACACACGCATAGACACACACAGAGACACACATAGGCAGACACACACGCACAAAATTAGTGTGAGCGTGTCTTCCCCCATGAACCATATCTCCAACTGCAAGATGCAGAGGTGGGATAGAGTGAATCCACACATGCTGGCTGAACCAAAGAGACAGTTCCTGGCGAGTGACACAGTGGAACTTGTCTTGTTCTGGGAGTCCTGTAATCTGTTGACTATCAGCTCCTGAGGTTTCAGCAACAGTCTCCGTGAGCACCTGCTCCTCATCTCCTCCTGCATCCCTTCACTCACTTGGAACTTTCACACCCCAGGCACTGTCAAAGAAGAGCTCCGTCGGTTTTTTTTTATAAATAATGGACAGCAATATTATTTGGAGATTTTGGGGTGGGGCCAGACCAAAGCGGAACTAAATGTGGACATCAGGGGTTACAGAGTTAGCTGGATATGAGTGTGATGGGGACCACGGGTTATAGAATTAGCAGGATGTGAGTGTGATGGAGACCACGGGTTATAGAGTTAGCAAGATGTGAATGTGAAGGGGACCACGAATTATAGAGTTGGCAGGATGTGAGTGTGGTGGGGACCACGGGTTATAGACTTAACTGGATGTGTGTGATGGGGACATCAGGGGTTATAGACTTAGCTGGATGTGAGTGTGATGGGCACCACGGGTTATAGACTTAGCTGGATGTGTGTGATGGGGACATCGGAGGTTATAGAGTTAGCAGGATGTTAAAGTGAAATTGATGGAACCGTGCACCTGTCAGTATCTGGGCATTGACAATGACAGGATTTCGGATGGTAACAGCAAGTGAAACTGACCAGGTCACCGTGCAGTGTGAGTTGGGGGAGTTGAGAAGGTGCAGAGAGCCGGATGGGGTGAGGGCTGAAGCGGCTTCAGGTCAAGGGACTGCAACTGTCCCCTAACCAGCCGTTCAGCCTGCTCGCCAATCACAGCTTCTGGGATATCGATCACTGTTTGCTCTCCCTCAACCTCCCTGCCTCAGGGCCAGGTGAACTCTGTGAGTCTCGGCTTGGGGAGACCTCCCTGAGGGTCGTGATATCCCATCCTAAATGTACCACACCATGGTGCAGGGACCCCGGGGAAGCTGTAGTTTGCCTGTTCCCCAGTGAGAGAGAGAGAGAGGGCTGTGTTTTAACCCTTCGCTCACCATGCTCAATGTTCCAGGAGAGACATGCTCAATGTTTCATGTACATTGTCGACAGTGAAATTTGAAATGTGTCTCGCTGCATTTCAAATCGATTGCTATCGATCGTACAACTTACAGTTATAAATATAATTAGCGACAAGGCAATCTCCGCTCCCCACTAAGCAGGAGGAGGGCTTCCCTCCACAATGGCCATTTGCCTGACTGTTTAGCATTACTTTTCCCAGCTGTTTGCCAAGAACGCTCAGTTCAGGTCAGGGTAACAAGCTCACTGAGTTGGTATTTTGCTGTCACAACCGTTCAACTGAAAGACTTCAACGTGAAAGAGCATCAGGGTAATATCTTTGCGCCAAGCGGAGAGAGCTGAACACTTCTTGCTCCTTCCAATGGGCGGATTATTGAATACCATTGCAAGATTGCGGCTCCAGATCGCACTCAGTAAACCGGCCCATCCGCTACTCTTCGGAACCCGCACTGACTGAGGATGGCACAGGAGGGGGAGGGGGGCGCCCAGGCTGAGATTCCGTCTGGGTTTGAAGCCAGAGGTTGTGATTGAGAGGGACTGAGTTAAACAAGGGGTTGCGGAGCGGGGCGGAAGTTGAGCTGCTGTGGGAGTAGACAGAGACAGTGGTGGGATCAGGGAAGCGATGGGGAAGGCAGGACGGGGGCCGCACGGTTGGGTTTGGACTGTACAGAATGAGACTGAGCTCGGGGATAGAGCACGGGGAGAGATTTCTTGAGCGGTTGCTTTCTGGTTCAACTCTCACGGTCGAGTGAGAGCAAGAGTTAACATTCAGCAGTTTCGATCAAGGCTGCTTCGAAGAGAAATAAAAAAAAAGACATAAAGATTTCACTCACACCCACAGATGTTTAAATTGATTAGATATCATCAAATATATAATTGAAGTAAACAGTACACTGGTGGTGACCTACAGACTGCTGGGAAGGGAAGGCGCACGGAGTGTGCCGACGAATAAATATTTCCTCATTCAGGCTTTCTCTCACTCCCAGCTTTCGAGATGGCTGCCGCCCTTTCTATTATTGCGAGCAGTCATTTCAGACACACAGTTTTACCCTGAGTCTGCCACTGGCGTAGGGAAAAGTGGAAACTCGAATCGGGGGGGTGGGGGGCAAAAGAAAAAGCGAACGCACTAACTCTAGCTGTTTGTAACCTGATTTCAGCTTCATTCATTTAGGTGAAGCATGTCTTGACTTCAGTGCTCTGTTTCAGCAGATACGGCTGGAGAAAAGCTGCAACCTGATTTGCAGAATGTTCCCTTCGGTGTCTGATTTTATTTATCGTTGTCCAAAAGAGGTTAATAGAAATGTGAAGAAAATGTTGGCGGAGTTGCATCTTTTTTTTTTCCTGGCATGCCTCCCAGTACAAGTCCTCCTTCCTTTTTCCCATAGATCCTTTGAGATTGTCCCACTATTAAAGACCAATCGCTTAATGACAAAATGCTGCTTAACAGTATGACTTCCCATATTCTAAACTAAGGTAGGTCCCTTCAGAAACCAATCTCCTATGCAACTGACCATACTCATTGTTTTTCTCCTTTGAGATCCAACACTGATGTTGGGTAGGTGCAATTCGTACCTGGGCTTATTGAGTGACAAATACTCAATAAGTACTTTGGGATTTCAAAGCAAAAGTACCGAGTAGCAGTGTGCCCATTTATATTTGTTCAAATACTAGTGTGGGAAATGTGTGTGACTGATCAAATATATTTTTTGAATATTTTCTGGCTTACATAAAAACAGAGTTAGTCAAATTTACAGCATCAGATGTCAATACAATGAGCAAGGAGAATTCCAATGTGAATCTCTCAGATCTGTTCATGGCTGGAACAGTTTTTTTACAACTTATGCAGAGCCCATCAGTTCATTTCTGGAGCTGGTACTTATTATTATTTATAATATGGTACAATTTGGAACCTGAAGAATGGTATCCTTTTTGGTCAATGTTGATAGGCAGTATCTGGTGAGAAACATTTTTTTCAATAAGTGTTTCCACTTTTACATTTTAGCTGCAAAGTAGAGAGCTTTTCTGTTGCATTTATAATAACTTAATCATGAGAGAAGTTTCATTTTCCACTGAATCCTTTCCAAACTTGTCAGAGCTTTACGTAACCATGTATTGAGTTTCATTGGAAGATCAATGTCCAGTTTTGACATGTAGGTTCCACATATGAACTCTTCATTCCTCTAAGTTCTTATGTTTCTAATTTAAACTTCCGCACCAATTGATTTCCATCTGAGGCCATTTCAAACCCAGGTGACTTGTGATGGCTTTCTAAGAGTTGGACCAATGACTTGGTGTTGCATAAGGGGCAATTCAATAGAAAATGTAAACAGAAATATAATGGGAAGTTGTGGAATGATGCACCACTAGATTGTTTGTGGCATAATAATATAACCAGATGGTACTGTATATGGACTCTACGTCCTCTCCCTTTTCAAAAACAAAACTTTGGATCAGCTGTGGAATCATCCTGTGGGTTGGATAAAGCCTTTTAAAAAAGCTGGAAAGTGTCTGTGTGATAGGAAGAGTGACATTCTCAGAGAGTACACACAACCCAGAAAACCATAATATAGTTGCTTTCTTTTTTTAACTGACCTCCTTTGGCACAATGTATTTACATTGAAATTATACAAATGAAAATATTGCATTAATAATTATCAATAATTAATTGTGTATGCTTTCAATAGATACAGAGTCCACAAAGATATTTAGTTTACCAGAACCTAATAAGGACAGTGTTTCAGCACCGATTAGTGCTGCTTCTGATAAAGTCTGCACTGAAAACTTTATCCAGAACCACTCTTTTTTTTTCTATATGGCTTCAACTAAGTATCACCTCCCCTTCATTCTGTCCTCTTGGACATGATTCACTCATAGAAAAGTCAGAAGGACACCATGCTGCAAGTTGTCTACCTGCAGATGTTCACGCTCTGGCATTTATAGTCTTTCATGGAAGCTTCACCTCACCTTGTCAGCTGTAAAATGAGAAATGCAGGATGTATCCAATTGCATTTGTGAGAGAGATCAATATTTTGATGTGGGACCCATAACTAGAGATAAGTCATGATGGATTCTTTACAAGCTTCTCTGTAAGTGAGATTAAAAAGTTAATTGTTGCAGCTATGCTTCTATTTTTGTTTATGATTTTCATGTTTTCTTTCTTTTTATGGCTTCATGATACAACTATTCTGAGATACTGTTATGTAGCACTTTCTATAAATACATCTTCGCTGTTATTACACACCCCTGCTGAAAAAAAGTGTAATATCATTAAGTAATGTCATCATCCCCTCATTTCCTCCTGTTGTACATGATTGAATTCATTGAAAAGTTGGAGAACACCTCGCTGCCTTACCGTAACCCTAACCATATTCCTGCAGTGGTGCTTAAGGATGTCCATTCTATGAGTCTAATCTCCAGAAGGTGCTATTAAAATCCATTGCAAAGATGAGTTTGTGCTGAATTTGCAACTGGCTCCAATTAGCTGGGACAGGGGACAAAAGGTGTTTTAAAATAATTGATAAAGGTGCATACAAATGTTCTTAACAATCAAAGTTAAAAAGCACACAAGACCAGGTTATGAAGCAACAGGTTTATTTGGAAGTACAAGCTTTTCAGAGCGCTGGTCCTTCACCAGGTAGCTACTGGGGCAGGATCATAGGACATACAATTTATAATCAAAGATCAAAGTATCATACAACTGATACAAAGTATTGAACAAGCCTTTTTAATTAACAAGTTATTACAATCTGAAATGCACTGCATGGATGTCTGACGAAAGCAGATTCAGTCATAACTTTACAAGAGGATTTTGGTTAGCAGTTTGAAGGAAAGAGAAGTGCAAAGATTATGCAAAGATCATGGGTGAAGTGGAGCCAATTGGGTAGGTTTGCCAAAAAGAAAGATCATTTTATGATCTTATGATCCACGTTTCTGACTCTGATAGCTAGCTGCTGAGATTAGCACTATGGAGCAAAGAAATATTTTCAACTTTGGGTGAAGGTAAAATGTGGGTCAGCTGTAGTGACGGACAGCCTATGCTAGAAAAGCTTATTCATAGCCACAGACTGTGCTCTTCAATCCATGTGTAGCCCTGAATGCCTTTGTAGCTGCTTGAGGAATGATATCCTCACAAGCATCTTCACCAGCAAGATAAAACATCAAATAATTGCAAGGTGGAATAAATTAGAATAGATTATCAAGGGAACTTAAATAGGTGAAGTTTCAGGTTGTCATATTCCTCCCTTTTGTTTTAGCATTTAAGGTAAAGTCAATATGAATTCAAAGCATGATTTTACTCTGGTCTTTTTAGGTGAAGTATGATTGATGTAGATTTCTAACTAATTTGCAAATATTCTTCTGTCAGCAGACTCATGAAATGGGAAGAGACAAAACACATTGAGTTCGGTAAACTGTCAGACAACTTCAAATCAATAAAGTTGCAGTTTTGAAAAGACTGTTGTTGCCTGTAAGGTGTTTTCTCTACCTTGTGTGTCTGCTCTCACAGTGGTTGGTGCAATAGTTACCTATCATTCTAATACAGACAGGACCCGAATTCATAACTAAATCAATTTTTCAATGCACTGTTTTTGGAAGTGAAGGTGTTAGATCTGTGCTTTTGACAGATTGAATGCAAGTACAGGTTGCATGGATGGATGTAAGATCCCCTTTTTGTATTATTGGCCTCTTGACCAGTGAGACCAGAGAGACCAGTGAGAATGAAGAAGATGTTCAATTTATCATCACAAAGTTGCAGCAGTGCCGAAAACCTGACAGTGAGATTTTTTTTGTGTGTGAGGAGAGGTGTTGGTTGCACTTGAGGGTACAGTGAAACAGAGAGGGAAATTTGCTGTTCTTTTTTTTTACAGTAGCTCATTAGCAGAACAGAAACAGAATCAGTGGTGATTAACATAGTTCAGACTACGGGGCTGATTGCAGACTGTTGGACAGTGAGAAGAAGAAAAAAATAAAGCTTTGAGTGTTTTGTCTTGCAGTGTAGATAGATAGTGGCAGTGCATGTTATTAGTAGCAGGACAAGAGATAGGCTCGCCCAAGAGTCCATAATGAAATCGTCATCCTTGACTGAGCTTTTCTTATTGCAGCTCTGTCACGAATGTGCTTCCCGGCTCTGTTTCTTGATAGCACCACAGTGTTTGTCAGCAAGGAGATGTCTGGGCAAAACACAACTCACACTATCGTCTTTTTTTTGTGATCAACATACAGTTGCAATGATAACATTATTTCCAGTCATGACTTCCATTTACAATACATTTGGGATTTATTAAATGCGGTGGACATGTACAAACATTTGCTGGCATGTCATGTGTATTTTCTAATTTGTTTTCTCCCTCATCTACCAGACCATTCGCTTTTGTTTTGAAAGAGGAAATATGCAGCATGGCTCCTTATTAACTGGCCTCCTCAACCAGCTTGGAGGATGCTTAGGAGACAATTCCATCTCAATTTGGCGAGTCCTATTATTCTTACACTTATCCTGCACTGCTTCCTAACTTGAGTGGCTCAGGTTGGGAAGGCACAGAGCAATCAAGGGCATTGAATGCGATAAAGTATCATCTTTAATTCAGTGTAATTTGTGACATTGATTTAACTGCCAATGTTATACTTTGCCTGATTTTTAAAAATCCTCTTTCCCCTTTGCCTCATTACATTGTATTTAAAGTGAAGGGAAATCCTGTGTTGTATGCAGTAGCAGGTACTCTGACAGCACCCAACTTTAAACTATCTGTTTCTGAGCATTGGTGCCCTCAAGATCATTGTCACCCATCACTGCACTCATTCCTTTGACTTTACTCCGATTGAAGTACTTGATGATGGGTAAATGATAAGTAATCTTCTCAAGTGCAAATTCACTTGCTCTCCTCCAACACTGATATTTCTCAGACTATTGTGTGGTCTGACCTCTGCCTCAATTCAGATTCAGTTGCTGATTTAGTGAAGAAAGTGTTAGTCATTTCTGTTTTGATATTAGCACTTGTGGTTAGCACTGCTACCTTGCAGCGCCAGGGACCTGGATTTGATTCTAGCCTCAGGCAACTGTCTGTGTGGAGTTTGCACATTCTCCCCGTGTCTGCGTGGGTTTCCTCTGGGTGCTCTGGTTTCCTCCCACAATCCAAAGATGTGCAGGTTAGATGAATTGCCCTTAGTGTTCAGTGCTGTGTAGGTTAGGTGCATTAGTTAGGGGGAATGGGTCTGTGTGGGTGACTTTTCGGAGGGTCAGTGTGGACTTGCTGGGCCGAAGGGCCTGTTTCCACACTGTAGAGATTCTAATTAAATTTGGTTAGAGGGAAAGATTTTAAAATCCCAGTGTTTACTTTAAAACATTGTTTTATCTTCACTGTGCTTGCCTAATCATATGTATCAAAGGAATTATTGTCATGGTTACTATTATTTGGGATGGAAGTCTTTGGATGCAACCTTTGCCAATGTAATTCAAGCAAAATTCTAATGAGACAGAGGGCCTGTCCACTGTAAAGCACCTTCTGTGCTCTGGCAATTCCTTTTGCTGAGGTGCTATATAAATGGTTGTTGTTAAAAAGTCAATATTGGAGAAATGGTACTCTGTATTCCAATTGTGCAGGTTAATTACTCCTCAGATGGTTGCTAGCCAATCCAAGTACTACTTCCCTTTAAATATCATACAAGCTCTCTCTACTGTTCTTTTTATGAGATTGCTGCTTTCTGCATTTTTCAAGGGAAATTTGCAACCTGACTTTTGCCCACTTGATTTAAGCATCTGACAGGATGCTTTTGCAGGGAGCGTAATCTATCTTTACTAGTTATTTCTGATTAACCTGTTCGGGCATGTTGTGACACAGATGGGGCTTAAACTCAGACCTTCAAGCAAAGAAGCACAGGCACTATATCTGAAACACAAGAACCCCAGCTTGATTTTCCTGTTAGCTTGAGACAAAATGACAGCAAGCCCTAGGCATTAACGGGAAGCTGTTGTCAAGCACATCACTTAGTTATTTTCAGTTGAATGTGGGACACGTAGCATTAAACTATTGACAATGTGTATGCCAAATGAATACAAAAGAAAATTGCCAAGGCCACTGATATTGTTTCTGTGAGAACAGGGCAATTGCTAGTTCATAAGGAACTCTCCTGAGGTTGTTTCAATTCCTTCATTTTCTTGCTCCTTAATGTATAACTTTCTCTGGCTCTAAAGCTATGTAATCATGTAATTCTTTTGCCCTGGTAAGGCATATCAAGAAGAGCTCTTGGATTTGAAACATTTTTCTCTCTCTATGGATACTTCCAGACCTGCTGAGCTCCTTCAGCATTTACTGCTTTTACGTCAAGACACATGACTGATTTTTACCGAATGAAGTTTGTCAGCTAAGACAATATTGAGGCACACAGTTGGCCTCATTCCTGATGAAGGGCTCCTGCCCGAAACGTTGATTTTCCTGCTGCTCGGATGCTGCCTGGCCTGTTGTCCTTTTCCAGCACCACACTAATCTTGCCTCTGAGCTCCAGTGTCTGCAGTCCTCACTTTCGCCACACAATTGAGAGCATGGGCAAAGACATAAATCTTATGCGCTGTCTTAAAGGGAAAAAGACACTGGTTTAGAGGGGATGGTAGTGGTGAGGATTGGGAATTCAATATTTTCAACTTTTGCATGGTCAACAGTAAGTTTGGGGATGCTCTGGAGACAAAAGCTAACGAAGCTTAGGTATCACCAGTGGTGTGGGACAATGTTGGTGTTATGGTCATTTAGATGCTCAGACTAACATTTTTGGAATGTGAGTTCACATCACACTGCAACACTGTGGAGTTGGAATTCAGTTTATGAACTTGGAATTAAAAACTGATCACTGTGACAACTATTATTGTTTACAAAGAACAGCACAGGAGCAGGCCCTTTAGCCCATCAAGGCTGCACTAAAACATCATACCTTTCTCAACTAAAACCCTTTTGCCTCTATTCCCTGCCTATTCATGTATATGTCAAGTTGGCTTCTTAAACGTTGCTATCGTATCTGCCTCTACCACCTCCTCTGGCAGCGGATTCTAGGCACTAACCAGCCACTGTGTCAAGCACCTGCCTCTCACATCTCCTTTAAACTTACCCTCTTTTACCTTAAACCTCCGTCCACTCGTATTTGACTGGGCTATTTTCCTTGGAGCATCCGAGGCTGAGGGGTGACCTTATAGGAATTTATAAAATCATGAGGAACATGGATAGAGTGAATAGTCAGGTCTTTTCCCCAGAGAAGGGGAGTTCAAAGCTAGATGGCATAGGTTTAAGGTGAGCAGGGAAAGATTCAAAAGGGACCTAAGGGACAACTTTTTCATGTAGAGGGTGGTGCATGAGTGGAATGAGCTGCCAGAGGAAGTGGTTGAGGCTGGTTCATATACAGCGCTTAAAAGGCATCTGGATGGGTATATGAAAAGGAAGGGTTTAGAGGGATATGTGCCAAATGCTGGCAAATGGGACTTGGATATCTGGTTCGTTTGGATGTGTTGGATCAAAGGGTCTGTCTCTACATCTCTACGACTCTCTGACCTTCTGAAATGGCCTAGCAAGACACTCAGCTCAGGAGCAATTAATTCTTGCCTTGCAAACAGCAGCCACATCCTGTGAAAGGAATCATTTTTCTAAAAAGCAGACTAGCTTAACGATTTCAAAATGTCAGCAGGTCTGGGAGAGGTGGTACTGTTGTACAGCTGGATGTTGCAAGTTTATGTGTGAAAACTGGCGTATTTTAGACTGTGTCACTTAGTGCAGATGAACAACTGTGAGGGGACACCAGAGACAAGCTTGTGTGTGAGCCGAAGTTTCTCTGGTGATCACTGAAATGAGAATAATGGAACCAGGTAAGAAAATAGTCTTGCTCAACTGGAGGACAGACGAGTGGTATTGGAAGAGAATGGTATGGACAACTGTTTGAAAAAGCTGCAGACTGATGGAGAGGGGTAAGATCATTTAGTTTTCCTTCAGAACATAGTATTTATTCAACTATAGACTTGTGCATCCCTCATTTCCATTAGCTTGTCCTTGGTGGTTGTGTCTTCAACTCTTCAGGTTCTAAGTCACCTCTCTTGACATCATCTACTCCTGTACTGCTGTGGAAGATGCCAAGTTTTGTCTGATGATGCCTCTGTGATATTTAAATGCAACTGCTTAGGCATTAAGGTGCTTTGTTAGGTTGGATCTGAAGGAACATTAGTTTGCTCTTAAGCATGCTGGATTCGATACAATGGGTGTCTAAATGATTATAGTATTGCATTCCAGTACAAACATTTGTCACCTTAATACCAATAGTAAAATTAGACAGAAAGGAAAACAAAAAAAAAATGAAATGCTTTACTAGAGACTAGGCAACTGCTTAACTTCAGTTTATATTAAATTTAAGCATTACCTTACGTAGACAACATATGTGTATACAGTTGACAAATTCTACCTCTAGGTACATGAAAGATTGTAGCTCTCTCAGTCACATCTAAGTCTTAAAGACAGCATATTGGTATCCAATACCTGGAGGAATATTTCTCTGATTGTAATAGGTAAGGGTATCTTCAGGAGTCTCTTGCAGGAAAGCAGCTGTCGTTTGAAAATTGCTTTGAGAACAGATGGATTGTTATTATGTATCACAGAGGCATTTAAATTAGACCGTCTAACTGGAACAGTTAGAGATAAATGCAATCTTCCCACATTGACTCAAATCAAGAAGCTGATGTCAACTGTTTAATCCTTTACTTTAATTCTCAGAGCTTTTTCAGCAATGATACTCTCAACCCGAGATGTGAGTTGAAAAGGAGTGTCAGTCAAAGTTACCATGGGTGGCACGGTGGCTCACAATGCCAGGGACCTGTGTTTGATTCTGCTGTCAGGTGACTGTCAGTGTGGAGTTTGCATATTCCCCCCCAATGACACTGCCTATTGTTCCTCAGGCAGCTCAGGATTCCACATGTCCATTAGTACCCTCACCAACTTCTACAGATGCACCATTGAGAGCATATTGTGTGAGTGCTTAACGGCCTGGTGTGGGAACTACTCTACCCAGAACCATAAGTTGCATGCACAGCCCAGGTCATCATGGAAGCCAACCTTCCATCCATGGACAAAAACAGATATTGCTGGAAAAGCTGAGCAAGTGTGGCAGCATCTGTGGAAGGAGTCAGTGTTAATGTTTCGGGTTCCTCACAAATGGGCTCCATTTACAGTTCTTGTTGCTGTGGAAAGGCTGCTAACATCATCAAAGATCCCTCCTACCGTGGCAATGCTCTCCTACAACCTCTTCCATCAGGATACAGAAGCTTGAACATAATCACCGGCAAGTTGAAGAACAGCTTATTCCTTGCTGTCATTAGACTGCCGAACGGACTCTCTAACTTCAAATAAAGTTGATCTTGTTAATGTTGATCTTGCTTTGTGTACCTCCTGTGCAGCAGTAACCTTACAAGGCTCACGTTTTTCAGCACACTTTTTCTGCATGTCATTGCTTGCTTTGATCTGCCTGTACTGCTCGCAAAAAGTTTTTCACTGTACTTAGGTGCATGTAACTACAATAAATCAAATCAAATCAAATCAAATGTCTGCGTGTGTTTCCTCTGGGTGGTCCAGTTTCCTCCCACAGTCCAAAGATGTGCAGGTTAGGGTGGATTGGCCATACTAAATTGCCTTAAAGTCCAGGGATGTGCAGGTTGGGTAGATTAGACATGGGAAAATACAGGATTACAGGAATGTTGGGATATGTCTGGTGGAATGCTCTTCAGAGGGTTAGTGTAGACCTAATGAGCTGAGTAGCCTGCTTCCATATTGTAGAGATTCTATGAAATTGGAGGTTCTAACAGACTCATACCGTGTAGGAATGGCAACCTGTCATCCATGTGCAGTTTGGGATTGTATGTGACTCCAATCCCATGTTGATTGGTTTGCCTCTTAAATATCATTCAAAGATGCTCACAGCTCCCTTTACAGGAAGAACACTTGCTTCCTACTCCCCAGAGTTAATCCACCATCTACAAGGCTCAAGTCAGGAGTGTAATGCAGTACTTTCCACTTGCCTAGATAGGTGGAGCTCCAGCAATACTCAAGAAACATGACACCATCCAGGAAAAAGCAGTCTGTTTGATTGGCACCACATCCACAAACATCTATTCTCTCCATCATCAGAGCTTAGTAGCTGCAGGGTATGCCAGCTGCAAGATGTGGTGCAGAAATTCATTGAGGCTCCTTAGACAGCACCTTCTAAACCCATGACCACTATGATCTCGAAGGACAAGGCAGCAAATGCATTGGAACACTACCACCTGCAAGTTTCCCTCCAAGCCATTCACCATCTTGACTTTCCAAATGCAAGTTCTCACACTTATCTATATTAAACTCCATTTGCCATTTCTCGGCCCACTTTCACAACTGGTCAAGGCCCTACTGCAATTTCTGATAACCTTCCTCATGGTCTACAATACCGCCTACTTTAGTGTCATCAGCAAACTTACTAATTATGCCTTTTATATTCTCATCCAAATCATTAATATAAATAACAAGCAGCAATGCGCCCAGCACCAATCCCTGAGGCACTCCACTAGTTACAGGCCTCTGGTCCGGTAAGTACCCTTCCACTATTACCCTCTGCTTCCTAACATCAAGCTAATTTTGTATCTATTTTGCCAGTTCCTTCTGGATTTCATGCAATCTAATCTTCCAGAGAGCCTATCATGTGGAACCTTATCAAAGGCATTACTGAAATCCATATAGACTACCTTTACCACCCTGCCCTTGTCAACCTTCCTGGTCACTTCATCAAGGAACTCCAACAAATTTGTGGGGCATGGTCTCCTACTCATAAAGCCATGCTGACCAATCTAATCTTCCAGAGAGCCTATCATGTGGAACCTCACCAAAGGCATTACTGAAATCCATATAGACTACCTTCACCACCCTGCCCTTGTCAACCTTCCTGGTCACTTCATCAAGGAACTCCAACAAATTTGTGGGGCATGGTCTCCTACTCATAAAGCCATGCTGACTACTCCTAATCAAACCCTGTATTTCTAAATGCATGTATATCTTTATATCTCAGATTCTTCTCAAGTAACTTACCCACCACAGATGTTAGGATTACTGGTCTATAGTCGCAAGGCTTTTCTTTGCAGCCCTTCGTGAATAATGACACAACATTCGCTACCCTCCATCTTCTGGGATTTTACCCATGGCTAACGATGATGCTAAAGTATCAGCCAGGGCTCCCGCAACACAATCAAAGGTTATACGGGTCAGGAAAGTGCTTGCCATGATGCCATGTTTGCCATGATCTTGAATGGTAGAGCTGGCTCAAAGGGCCAAGTGAGCTGCATCTATGGAAGAGCTGGGAGGTAATGATGGAGGGGGTAAAGCAATAGTTCAGCCACAGATATGGAACATTTTGTTCCATTCTGATCATCCACACATGGAAAGATACGATTGCAATACAGAAACTGTTGAGGCAATTAATCATATTGTCCCCTGAACTGGTAAAGGTTAGCTTAGTGCAAGATTAGATAGGGTAGGATAACTTTCCTTCAGATTGAGAAGGTTACTGGGCATTTGGAATAGATGTCCAGGAGGATAAAGGGGTTTAATCGGGGAAACTATTCCCATTGACAAGAGAATATAAAGAGGAAATGGAGCTAATGCATTTGGCAAAAGTCAAAGGTCAGCTCATATGATCCTTGGTTTTAAGCAACAATTACAGAAAGTGTTGAAGCTTCGGATGTGAGTGAAAAGGATCAGCTGAACTGAAAACAAAATCACAAATGATAAAGCAATGCCAAGAGTGAATTTACAAAGAAGCTTGTTGGGTATCATTAGAAAAAGGCAGAGAAACTGGGTAGGAGAATTCTCAAGAGGAAAGAGATTTGTTCTAAGAGATGGTATGGAGGATGGATTTCAAGAAGGAGGATAAAAGAATACTTTAATGTTGATTGTCTAGGATATTGAAGAAATGTTATTGGCAAATGGAAAGGCTTATATGGGTTAGAGAGATTAGGTCTTGGACATAGAGACCAGTCTTTGGGCAGAACGTGCATGCTGATGATGAGGAGGAGTGCTGAAATATGAATAGTGAACCAATCAATTCCTATCAAAAGCCTGATTGAAACTGCTCCAAATTCATTTCATATTCTGTTTTTAACCTATCCTCTCTGATCTGAATTCAAATCCGTGCTCTGGAGTGAAGGAACATTTGCTGGAGATCTCCTCCATAGAGCTCTCAAATCATGTTTCAAGAGTATGCTGCTGTACTTATAGTGATGCTTGCTATGAAAGGAATTTGATACTGTATGCCTGACTACATTGCTGAGCTGTAGACTCCGTAATTGCAATGACTGAACATTATATTTCAAGAAAGGGCTTCGCACATTTTCCAATATACCCTGCGAATGATGAGGATAAGGGAAGTATTTAAACACTACCACAGACAAGGGCATCAAAGCTTCAATATTCTTGTATAATTTTTGTTTGAAACCTGAAATTTAGATTGCAATCTTCAATTGGTTCAATTTATAATCTTTACGACATGTCTATATTTTTCTACATTTCTATGTAATCTTTTTTGTTCATGGAATGTAATCATCATTGGAAATACCAACATTATTGCCCATCTCTGATTGCCCTTGACGTTAGCGATTAGCTGCCTTCCTCTACCACTGTATTCAGCTGGCACAGGTTCACCTACATGCATAGCGATACTTAGACTTTGTAGCAGTGTAGCAATAGCAGAATGATGTGTGACCTGCAGAGACATTTGCAGGTGACAATCTCCACATGGGTCTACTGCTCTTGATTTTCTTGGTGGCAGTTGTTACAGGTTTGGAAGACTTGTCTAAGGAGCTTTGGTGAGTTGCTGTAATGCATCTTATACATACTGCTGCCATTGTGCATTGATGATGGAGGGAGTGAATGTTTAGGGTGGTGGATGGGCTCCCAATTATTTGGGTGTGGTTCAAGCAGATTACTTTGTCCTGGATGATGCTGAACTTGAATATTGGAGTCACATTCATCCAAGCAACTAGGGAGTATCCATCACAGTCCTGACATTTGCCTCAATTGATGGTCAAGATTTGGGAATCAGGAGGAAGCAATTACCAATTTCTGACGGGTTTAGTGTGGACACCTTATATAGATGGTTGTTAAGTGTCTGGTCAATGGTAATTCCTCAGATATTGCAGTGATGATAAAACTATTAATCATCAAGGGGAAGTGGCCCAATTTTCTGTTTGGAGATGATCATTAAGACCATTTGGCCTATTAAAAGTCTGCTCTGCCATCCAAACAAAGTTGCAATTCACTTGCGTGGGACAAATGCTACTTGCACCGTGAATTCTTTCAATTGGAGTTTCTTTTTGTCTTTCCCCAATTCACTCACGCTCTTCACTTCTCACACATGAGCTAAACATACTGAAGCATACTGGGCTGCAGTTTCATGTACTCTGACCTCTTCATCCAAAGACTGACCATTAAAAGCATATTCCATTAGGGGTAATATGTGAAGACCAGTGTTCCAGGATATGCTTGAATGAACAATGGTTCTCATTGTCACTCTATCGACCACCTTCATGTATGCGGCTAAATATGGTGATGCTACTATTTGCTAAGTTACCAAAACTATCCACTGGTGGTTCCTGAAGACTTGGTGGACTTGTTTCTTACCAATGATTGGTAGCCCAGTTTTCAACTTAAATGAAAACCAAAATGAGGGATGATGTCATACAAGTTGCCAATTTTTGCCATGAGAAGTTTCTATGGGACAGACAGAGTTCGATGTCATTCCCATTGCATCTAAGTGTATTGGATACTTGTTCATGCATATTAAGGTATGACATTGCTTTAAGAATGCTGTACAATTGCCCACCTCTCAAATTGGTAATGTGGTAGAAGATAACTTACACTGTTTTAATCTTTGCTAAAAAGAGGCACAATGGTGAATAATCAGAGTACAATGTTTTAGGTCTGGACTGCCAATCAATTACTTTTGTTTTTCAACTTAAAATATTCACTACACTACAAAGGTCTGCCATAAAATCAGGCTTATCCAGAATTAGACCCTGGTCTCATGCTCCTCATCTGAATGAGCTACTAATCTAAGCTACATCTCCAGAGTCATCTCATCTGATTCTAGGGTCAAATCTTAGTTCTTTTTATCCAGCAGAAATTGAGTATGTCCAGTGACAAAGGTTGGGTGGAAACCCTGTGTTGGTGGGACTAGGTGGGTGGAATGTCATAGAAGAACCGACCAGGTTAGAGAATGATTGCATGGATGGACAGTATCAGAAAGTAGACAGCAGGATGAACAGAGAGCAGTGTCTGTGACCCATCGTGGGGTATAACTAATTACATATGGGTGGCCTCAGCTAGCATGGGGGAAAAGAGGGAATGTTTCTGTCTACTTTATTTTTGGTTTCCACTGCTCTTTCAAAAGAAACTAGCCAGGCCGTCTGTGGCTTGGCAATCATTATCAAAACATACATACTCTTATTTTCACCGCAACTTTGTAGGTGAATCCTGAAACTGGCATAGACCCTCGTTTTACATAATTCAGTTGATCTGATACTGGGATTGGGTGAACTTGTAGATAGAAACCGATTTGTGTCAGGAAGCAAATGCCTGTTGATGCATTGCAGTAAGATGCTATTTGTAAGGAATTGATCATGGGTATGTTCAGCAACTTGATTCTTTGCTCAGTAAAGTTTGTTAGCAAATGCTGAAGCAAGTAGCATGCAAATGCTAATTTGTGGTTATGTGTATCCAACTTGACGATTCCAATTAGCATTCGCAAGTTACACAATGAATTATTTCTTTATGTGACACTGTGAATTTATGAAAGGTCTCTTAAAATACTTGTTATATTTCATTTCCTGTTTGATTAAAAATATTTAATGCTTGCAATCAAAATTATTTGACCTGTAATGTCTCCTGATCAAGATAGGTGACTATATTAAATAGGATTTTGGAGGTTATAAATGAGTACTGAAGACCGGGCTAGAAGTTGATGTTTAATGCCCTCAGTTATGTCTGAAGGCATGCTGGCCATGGTGGCTCAGTAGTCAGCACTGCTACCTCACAGCACCAGGGACGTGGGTTCGATTCCAGCCTCGGGGCGACTGTCTGTGTGGGGTTTGCACATTCTCCCTGTGTCTGCGCAAGTGTATTCCCACAGTCCAAACATGTGCAGGGTTAAATGAGTTGACCAGGCTAAATTGCCCCATAGTGTGCAGGCAAGGTGGGTCTGGGTGGAATGCTCTTGAGAGGGTTGGCATGGACTTGATGGGCCGAACGGCCTGCTTCCACACTGTAGAGATTCTATCTTGCAAAATTCACATCAGTTTCTACCAATGTGCCTTTTCCCTTGATAAAGTTGCCAAAGTATTCACTCCCCCATTTGTGAGAGATGACTGGTGTTGAGGTTCACCTACCTCACACAAGTAGTAAAGTTGACAAGACGTGACTGTATTGATGATTTTGGTTAGTACAGGAATTAAATCCATGCTGTGGCCTTCGTTAACCAGGCATCCAGCTAACCAGCCACTCACAGACATGACTAGTTTGCACAGGGGAGTATAAAAAGCAGAGGACAGGATTCAACCTACGGGGTAATTTTTATCTCAATATGCTTATCAATTCATTTTGTGAAAAGACATAAATATAACAGGGGCTGGTGTTATTCGTAGACTGTGAGATTCAATGGTTGTTTTGAATTTCCGGATCATGAGCAATTTTTTTGTTCCAAATAAGGATTAACATCAGCTGATATTACTGAAGTGCTTGTGGCACTATTGCATTTGTGGCTTGCCATTTGAAACATCCGTGCATTGATTTAGAACAATATTACTGGGTATTTGCAGTCAATTATAGAAACACCATTTGCTTTTATTTGTTTTCAACTAAATTAAAAGCTGTTTTGATATCCGAGTGTGCAACTGCCTGGTGAATTACGTTGATCTAATATTCAGGCTATATACGAATCCTTCTACTCTGGACTTTCTTGTATTGCTGAGCTGCTAAGTAGGCCATCCACGTAGAATTAGTTTGGATAAAGTGTGAAGATGTAGATATAATGGACTATCACTTTCCACTTCCATCAACTGACTTTAATACATTGAATCTCTTGTGGTCTGTAATGGTTTTGAAGGAAAAGCGTTCACTTAAGATGGCCACTAAGCTCACTTGAGGCGATTGAGCCAAAACCCTGACACCAGCAATAAAAAAGAATTAGCCACAGTTGAAATTAATGTCTGGCTAAGTAGCCATTGAGATGTGATTTTTTTTTTCTCTCCTGTATTTGCACGTGTTTGGAGGTGGCCTAAATTACAATGAAAGCTTCAAATAAAAATGAAGCTAGACATGGAAATACACAAAGGGACTATATCTCAGTCAACAGCTTTTTTGGCAGATTAGTGAGAAAGAATGGTGGATGTATAACAGTAGAATCTGAAAGGCTTACTCTGCTTTTCTCTCTGCTTTCCTCCCAGCCTCTTAGAAGACAATACCAGTGAAAAACAAATCAGGGAAGCATCATTTCAACAAGAAGGCAAAGCTATCTATAAACTGCATTACTATCGAGGATACAAGACATGAATTAAATTATCATGATCTCAGGCTAACCTGAACACCTCAAGAACTCTAAGAGCATTTTAAAACTGTCTATTCTTGAGTTTTCACTCTAAACGAAACATTCGCCCCATCTTTGAACTTCAAAGCTATGCTTTTGTGCGTGTGTGTTGGATGTCACATTTTATTATTTTTCTTGGTATTAGAAAGTAATAAAGGGTGGAAAAGTGGCTCAGTGGTTAGCACTGCTGCTTCATAGCACTGTGGTCCCAGGTTCAATTCCAGCCTTGAGTGACTGACTGTGTGGAGTTTGCTCATTCTCCCCGTGTCTGTGTGGGTTTTCTCCGGGTGCTCTGGTTTCCTCCCACAGTCCAAAGATGTGCAGGTTAAGTGAATTGGCCATGATAAATTGCCCATAGTGTTAGGTGCATTAGTCAGAGGGAAATGGATCTGGGTGGATTAATCTTCGGAGGGTCAATGTGGACTTCTTGGGCCGAAGGGCCTGTTTCCACACTGTAGGGAACCTAATCTAAACTAATTAGTTTTTTTCACTCAAGGAACCTTGCAACTGGCTCCTTAATTTGAATTGGTACAGCATTTTAGTTGAAGTGTGATATTTGTGCAAGTGAGAAGTGTTCCCTCACACTCCTGACTAGTGTCTTGTAAATGGTGATCAGGCTTTGGTGAGTCAGGAGTTGAGTTGCTTGCCACAATATTCCTAGCTTCTGAACTCCTCTTGTGGTCAGTGCATTTATGTGGCCATTTGAGTTTAGAGTTTGGTCAATGGTAATGCCCAAGATGTTGATAGTGGGTGATTCAGTGATGGTAACACCATTGAATGTCAAGATTGCATTGTCTCTTATTGGTGAAGATCATAGCAATAGACAATACACAATAGACAATAGACAATAGGTGCAGGTGTAGGCCATTCAGTCCTTCGAGCCTGCGCCACCATTCAATATAATCATGGCTGATCATTCCTAATCAGTATCCTATTCCTGCCTTATCTCCATAACCCTTGATTCCACTATCTTTGAGAGCTCTATCCAACTCCTTCTTAAAAGAATCCAGAGAGTGGGCCTCCACTGCCCTCTGGGGCAGAGCATTCCACACAGCCACCACTCACTGGGTGAAGAAGTTTCTCCACATCACCGTCCTAAATGGTCTACCCCGTATTTTTAAGCTGTGTCCTCTGGTTCGGCACTCACCCATCAGCGGAAACATGTTTCCTGCCTCCAGAATGTCCAATCCTTTAATAATCTTATACGTCTCAATCAGATCCCCTCTCAATCTTCGAAACTCAAGGGTATACAAGCCCACTCGCTTCAGTC